>NW_020954563.1:1376848-1804968 GCF_900497805.2 Vombatus ursinus | reverse complement strand
GTGTGTGTGTGTGTGTGTGTGTGTGTGTGTGTGTGTGTGTGTGTGTGAGAGAGAGAGAGAGAGATCTTCTCAATTCAAGTAAATGTCAATTTCAGAAGTCCTTAAAGTAGATAAAAGCATCCTGAGAAACAAAAACTATATATAGTTATAACCCAGGAAATGAGATGAAGTTTCATGTAGAAAAGTTATTAAATAAGTGTGGAATGGTTTACTCCCCCTCTTTTGTCAGATCCTTTTCTGGAAATGATTTTTTTCTGTATCCACTTAATACTGGAAAGTACTAAGTCCAAAAAATCCAGCTTTCTTCAATTGTTGATCATTTGTTCTGTTATTTTTTTTTTGCCTCCTCATAAACTGACAAATGCTAAGAGATGTAGTTTCTTTAAAGCTCTGTTTGTAACAAAAATTCAAACATTTAAAAGTAATTTGATTTGTAACTATTGTCCTTGCCTTTAAAATATATGAAATATTTTATGAGCAAACTATATGTTATTTGTATATTCCTAAACTAACAAATGGACTTTATGTCTGTAAATGACACTTTAAAAGTTTACACGTATTTCCATTGACCTCAGTTTCATCTTCTCTTACTTTCCCATTGTTCTAGGGGAAAAAAAAGAAATATGTATTTCACTCCCCAGACTTCAAAATATCCAGCACTTTGGCATATCTTCAGTTCAGCCAATTTATAAGGCTCATGATTTTATTGTTGCAGATTACAAGTCTTCCATGCCTTAGTAGAAGGGAACTCATGAGTTAACTGTTCAGCCCGTTCCCCCCCCCAATTATTTTATCACATAGTGGCCTACCTTCTTCACATCGATAATAATTATTAAAGTTGAATATTCATGGCCTGTGAGCAACAACTTTTATCAGCACATTGAAATTCTAGAAGAACTACTGGATTGTAGTTAAATACTACTGTTTCCTCCTAGTTGTACTTTACTCTGATCAACAAGTAGCTAGAACGGTATATGTAGAGGGGTGGAACATGTGATTTGCCCCTCCTTCCAACAATCTTCATATGTGTAGGAAATATTTAGGGGGGTATCGTGGTATAGTAGAAAATGCACTGGATTAGGAGTTAGACTCTAATGATGAATTTGTTGGAAATTTGAGTGGGCCAGAATCTTTGTGAGGCATCTCTTGATTATTCCAGGGGTATAGAAAACAGGAGAGTAACTTAGTAAATCTGGAGCAAGAATGGGACCTAGCAGCCTAGATCCTAGTTTTTTACATTAGAATTTTAACTAGAAAGGATCTTGGAGTTACCATAGGCTATGCTTTACAGAAAAGGAAAGTGAGGACCACAAAGGGCAAGTGACTTACTCATTGGTACACAGCTAATTACTGGCAGAACTGGAACTAGAACCCAGGTCTCTTGTCTCGTAACACTCTTCCTACTATGCCACATTTTTGAAAAATAGAAATGGAGATTAATTACCTCATATTACATATGGGCAGAAAATGCTGCCTTAGCTATATTTCAATCAGATCTTCATTTGAATTTAAAATTGGCAAGAATTCCTTCATTTAGAAAAATTGAAACCTATAAGCTACTTTCTGTATATGGCTAACATTCCTTCCTAAAATTACATTATTACAGTCTTTAAAAACGTAAGCCTAGTATGATTCAAATTAAGAAGCAGTAACTATTGCAGAAAATGTTTGAATTTGGTATTATTTCATTCTCATAAAATTACAGGCAAATTCTAATAATGGGTATTCAGGAGATAAAGTTTTTTGAGTTAGACTGCTAGCTTAAAGATCATACATTCAAAAATTCTTAGCATACAGAAACTTTACCCTTTTTTAATATGTCTGAATATCTGTACACAAGTGTGGATATAATGAAAATAGGGTCTGAATTATATTATTTAAAATGAAGTGTAATTTAATTCTATCTTTTTAAAAAACTAGTATGTGAATTTCTTATTAATATAAGATTATAATCTGTATTTTTACAAGGAGGAAAGGTGTGGTCCTGTGACCTACTAAGAAGAAAAGTGCCTTACAAGTTGAATAAACAGTGACTTGATCAAATGGAGAGATATGTGAAAATTTGTGACAGCATCGTGGTTTAGTGTAAAAAGGAGCACAGAGCAGAGTTCATTTGCCAGCTGTGTAATTTTGTCCAAGTTGCTTTATTTTATATACATATATGTAATGTATAAAGTTATCTAAAGTGTAAAGTATTGTGATTTGTTGTTAATTTAGAAATGGAGGCAGGGTAGGGGGTCAGAGAGGAGAATTCCCTGGAAAAAAGCAAGTGTGTCCTTAATCTGAAAGCTACTTTAGGATTTTAGTTTATAGACAGTAAGAGCTGTGTTATATTTTCAGTATAGTGAATGGCATATTTAATTAAACAAATTAGTGTTGACAGTTATATTTTACAATGTCTTCATTTCCTTTTGAAAAGCTTAAAAATTAATAAACTTCGGGTGCAGCTAGGTAGTGCAGTGGATAGAGCACCAGCCCTGGAGTCAGGAGGACCTGAGTTCAAATGTGATCTCAGACCAGACACTTGATACTTACTAGTTGTGTGGCCCTGGGCAAGTCACTTAACCCCAATTTCCTCGACAAAAAAAAAAAATTAATAAACTTCACAGTATCTTCATAGTCTTTTGAGGTAGGTAGTTAACTACTTCTTAATTTGGGTTTTGGCTTTTCACCAGCACTTAGTCCTATGCATAGTAGTAATAGTAGGTATTTAAGAAGTGTTGGTTGAATTAATGAATGAATCTCTCAACAGCGTCATTAAACAGTAAAATTGTGTGTTAAATTGACTCTACTGGTTTCAGCTGAGTATCTGTTAATTAATGGAGGTTTTGCAAAATACTTTAAAAGTAGATAGAAATCAAGATACTATGCTTCGAAGTGATCTGAAACCCTTAGTAACACTATAGTGAAACTGTATCCAGCTTTACCAACTAGTATCTTCACCATTACCAATCTTCCCTTCCCATCCCCAGACACACACAACACTTCAAAATCCAATACCATGGTATCTGCCCCACTTACCTCCTACTAACAGTAATGTTGACAGCTCCAACTACTATTGTACCAACTTGGGAACAACTTCTGGGAAAGGGGTCCAGGTCCAGGGCAAGGGTAAGAGAAGAATGTGACTGGTGATTTGACTCTAGCCCACAAAATACTTGTGCTGAAGAAGGAAAGAGATAATAATGTTGCTTTTGACAAAAATTTGCTATATTCAGTTGATCTATTCTCAGTTTCATCAGGAGGGCAGCTAGGGATTCATTGGAGGTCATGCAGTACCTAAGATGAGGATAGTAAAACCACAAGTTACTTCTGTCTTGCTCCTTAGAGGATGTCATTCCTGTGACGATCTCTAGGAAAGTTGGTGAAAGAAGATATACTATTTATTCATTTATTTTTAAACAGATATGGTCGACTGACATTTTAAAATTTTGCCAGTAAAGCAGTAGTAATAAACCATTTGTAGTTGAAGTACTTGTTCCTGAGAGTGACAAAAGGATAGGTGTTATTTTAATTGTTTTTTAAAAACATGAAACAGATAATAATTTTATGACGTGAGAAAAGCAAGGGACCAGCAGAACAATGAAGTTTGAGGGGGCAGCTAGGTGGTACAGTGGAGAAAGTGCCAGCCCTGGAGTCAGGAGGACCTGAGTTCAAATTTGGCTTCAGACACATAATACTCACTGGCTGTGTGATTCTGAGCAAGTCACTTAACCCCAGTTACCTCACCAAAAAAAAAAAAAAAATGTCCTTATGTCAGTGCTGCTAAAGCAAACCCAAATAATAATAACAATAAATTTTGGGGGCAGGTAGGTGGCACAGTGGATAGAGCACTGGCCCTGGATTCAGGAGGACCTGAGTTCAAATTCGGCTTCAGACTCATAACACTTACTAGCTGTGTGACCTAGGGAAAGTCATTTTAATCCCATTGCCTAGCCAAAAACAAAAACAAAAAAAACCCACTCAGTTGACTTTTGGCCCTTTGTGGCCTGTGTTTTCAATTCCCTAATATTTCCAACTACATCCTAAGAAACGAGTTATCGACTGACACATTCTCTAGAGGCCTTCTCACTGGACTAGATGTACATAAGTACCTTTCCCCCTTAGTCCAGTTTAGATAAGATCTAACAGTTCTAAAAGGAACTTCCTTAAGAACTGGGTGGGGTAGAGTGGAGTATGGTGTAAGAGAGGTGAAAAGAGGTCACAAAGTCTAGAAATGAAAAGTTCAGTCAGTGAAGTTCTTTTACTAAGATGACATTTTAACCCAAAACAGGCAACTCCTGCTTATGGTTCTGTCAAGGGAATCCTATCCTCAAACTCCCTATTCTTGGATATTTTTCACAGTTATTCTTTTAGCTGGTTCCCCTCTACAACTGTAGAATTGAATCAAGTTTCAGTTGATCTGTCTGCCAGTGGTTATTGAGTTATTGGTGTATTCTCCTTTTAGGAAGAGAGCTTTGAACTATTCTAGGGATATGTCAACATACCAGTATACATTGTCCTAGCTCTGAATTTATAATTATTCTACCTCCCACAGAATGGCAATCCTCTCAGCCTCCCACTCACAGGACTCTGAAGCTGTTTCTTGGAGGGAGGAGTGACTAGGAAGCTGCTTTCTTGGGGCTCTTAATAATAACAGACCCTTACACTTAATAGCACTATTAGCAGTTTTAACAGTATTTTAAAGGTTTTATTGTTGCATTTAAAAAGTTTTTATTTTACTTGCATCTTTTGTTTTTATATCACCTTCATTTCCTGATGTATCCCTCCCTCCACTTTGTCCATCTCTTCAAATAAAGAATTGAAAGGTGGGGTGAGAGAGGGGTCAGATGGGGGTAGAGGGTAGTTGAGCAAGATTAACCAATATATTTTTAAGAAGTCTGAAATTATACACTTCCCATGGGTTCTGGGCTGAGCCTGACTCAGGCTAATCCTCTAGTAATTTGGGTTTGATATTGAGACAAAATTAGACATTCACAGGTTATTCAACAGTTAACAAAAGATTTTTTTAACAACAGCAAGAGAAGGCTGTAAAGCAAGGATAATCGTTGAGAATCCCTTGATTTGATTCAGCTGAGCAAAGCTCCTGTCACACTCAAACTGTGAAGTATCTGAAACCCTTCCAGGTCCTCATGGTTGCTTTGTACCCAAATGATAAGGAAGTGACATCAGCAGTGTGAGCCTTTAGTCCTCTGAGCCAACCAAGTATTAGTACCTTTTAAGGAAAAACTAGCCAAACCTACATGGGAGAAGGGGTTAGGATATCGCTCCTACCATACTCCACCCCTTGGTGGTAAGGTCCTTATCTTCTAGAGCAGAGGTGTCAAACAAAAGGTCTGAGGGCAGCTCATGGCCCACAACACTCCTGAATGTGGCCCAAAGTAGGTTAAATTGTAGTTCCATCTGATTTTAATGTATTGATGTATTAATAAAAAAAATAGACAGGTAGATTTCTAAGTCGTTATAATATAGCTCATTATGTAGATTCTTGTGTACCATTTAGTGGCCCCTGTTTTTATGAGTTTGACATCACTGTTCTAGAGGATCTTCTACCATTTAAATGACTACTGGTCAACCTTGACCTCCAGTATTTAAGAAGCCTGATACAGGCAGCACTGAAAGAGGAAGAGAGAATATTAAACTAACAGTTTCCTAAAGTAGTGACCAAATCTGGGGAAGTCCCAGGAATGCTCAAATCCTAGGTCTAACCAGTCAGATCTATGTGGTGAGTGATGCCAGATCTTTACAGTTCACAGCAGGTCTCTCAATGTAAAAAGGTGACCATATGCAGCAGCATTATTAGAGAAATCAGGGCTACAGCAAAAATTATGACACTTCCTATATAGTTATCAAACTTTATCACAGGTCAGAAATAATTGTCCTGTACCACTACTCACTTAATGTTTCCTGGTTTACCAATCAAGACCCCCCCCCCCACCATACACATATACCTTGGGAGCCTTGTGTTAGGGGGTGGGGTGAAATGCAGAATCTTTACCTTATGAGAGGCCTCTGAGTGACTGTTCTTTTTCTTCCGTGGAGGCTGGTTAGACACTTTTACCTCCCTCTTGTTGCCAAAAAGCAAGCTCCCTCCCTAACAATGCTATCCTTTGCTCTTCCAAGCTTTCCTGGGGAGGAGTTGTACCATGATCACTGGGTGATACACTGGCTGCCATGTGAAAAGGCCAGCCATTTTTTATATTACAGTAAGTAGTGTGCTACAGTGGGCTTGGCTTTTGTACTTCATGTACTGATATCCACTCTTCAGCAGATAGGTGGTATGGTGGGTAAAAGCATTGTACTTGGAGTCAAGAAGACAAGAGTTCAAATCCCATGTCAGACCCTTAATAGCTTTGTGACTGTGGGTAGGGTGGTCATTTAATGTCTCTCAACTTCAGTTTCCTCATTTGTCAAATAGAGATAATAATAGCATCCACTTCCCAGGATGGTTGTGAGGATAAAATGAGATAATATTTGGAAAGTGCTTTGCAAATCTTAAAGCATTGTAGAAATGTTAGCTACTTTTATGCTGACACTGAGTTGCCATTGCTGCTGGGATCTGCTGGGCCTGCATCTGTGCCTGCTGCCCCTTAAGCCAAACAGGTTTCTAGTAACATTTTTTTTGGGGGGGGGGAGGCAGTTGGGGTTAAGTGACTTACCCAGAGTCACACAGTTAGTAAGTGTTATGTGTCTGAGGCTGGATTTGAACTTGGGTCCTCCTGACTCCAGGGATAGTACTCTGTCCACTGCGCCACCTAGCTGCCCCTTTCTAGGAATATTTTAAGGAAAAACTAGCCTTAACTGCATGAGGGGAGAAGTTAGGATATTGTTCCTACTATACCATTTAAAAAAAATTCATCATTTCTATGATAAATGTTGGAGAAGATGTGGGAAAATTGGGACACTGATGCATTGTCGGTGGAGTTGTGAGCTGATGCAACCGTTCTGGAGAGCAATTTGGAACTATGCCCAAAGAGCTATATAATTGTGCAAATCCTTTGATCCACCAATACCACTGTTAGGTCTGTATTTCAAAGACATCCAAAAAAAGGGAAAAGGACCTATTTGTACAAAAATATTTATAACATCTATTTTTGGGGTGTCAAAGAATTGGAAATTGAGGGGATGCTCATCAGTTGGGGAATGGCTGAACAAGTTGTGGTATATGAATGTAATGGAATACTATTGTGCTATAAGAAATGATGAGTAGGCAGATTTCAGAAAAACCTGGAAAGACTTATGTGAACAAATGTTGAGTGAAATGAGCAGAACCTGGAGAACATTATACACAGTAACAGCCACATTGTGTGATGACTGACTTTGATAGACTTGGCTCTTCAGTACAAGGATCTAAGACAACTCCAAAGATTCATGATAGAAAATGCTGTCCGCATCCGGAGAAAGAACTATGGAGTCTGAGTGCATATGGAAGCATATTATTTGCTTTCCTTTTGTTTCATTGATTCATTCTTGTGGTTCCTCCCATCAGTTTTAATTCTTCTTTACATCATGACTGATGGGAAAATATGCTTAATATGAATGTGTAAGTAGAGCCTGTATCAGATTGCATGCTGTCTTGGGGAGGGGGGAGGAGAAGGAGGGGGAGAAAATTTAAAAGTCAAAATCTTTTGGAAGTGAATGTTGAAAACTAAAAGTAAATAATTTAAAAAAAAAAGAAAAAAATTCATCATTTCTTAAAGCACAGTAACATTTCAATACATTTAATGTACAATAACTTGTTTAGAGACTGGCTGGAGTCAGTGGTCGTCTACTGTTTACAGTTCTTTGCTATATTGATACTCCTTTTTTTTTTAACATTCCTTTCATTTACCAATAAAGAGATATAAAGTTAAATAAAACAAACTGGCACGTTAACTAAATTAGATGACATGAATATCTCATTCCAAACATGTAGTCAACCTCTGTGCTGAGAGGAGGGAAATTTTGTTTTGCCCTCAGTCCCTTGGAGTCAAGCTTTGTCATTGAATTGACTTGAATTCTTTTTTTATAAGTGTTTTCCTTTATTCTATTGTGGTCTATGTACATATTATTTTAATTACACTGCTGTGTATCAGTTTCTAAGATTTTCTGAATTCTCTGAATTAAGCAGGTACCTAATGCACAATAATATTCCATTATATTGGTATACCATAATTTGTGCCTAGTTGATGGATACTCATTTTGTTTCCATTTTTTTTTTCCCTAACACCCAAAGTGTAGCTATAAACATTTTAGTTTCCATGGGATCTTTCCTTTGACCTGTGATGACACCCCTCCCCCCCCATCTCCCCTGGGGTGTATGCTGCCTAGTGGGATTGCTGGGTTGAAGGGTCTGAAAAGTTTAGCAGCTTTTCTAAGATCCAAATTGTTTTTCAGAATGGTTGGGTTAATTCACAGGTCCATCAACAGCATATTGGCATCCCTAGCTTTACCATAACTTCTCCAAACTAATAATTTGTCTTATTAGTAATTTGGAGCATTTAAAAAAATATGGTTACATTTCTTCCTTTGTAAACAATTCAAATCCTTTGACTCATTGGGGAATTTGTCCATTGGAGAATGGTTCTTGTTTTATATAGTTATCATTTATTATATATTTTATTATTATATATTTATCAGGTATGAATTTATATATTTATCAATTTCCTCTGTATCTTAAGATATTAGAAATATTTGAACTGAAGTTCTGTGCCTCCCCCACCCCCAGCAGTGGTTTTATTGCTTTGATTGCATTGATTTTGTTTGTGCTAAAGCTTTTTAATTTTTTTGTAGTCTCAAATGCCTTTTTTGTTTTTTGTGATGTATTATATAACTTGACTGGTGAGGAATTATTCCCAGAACCATAGATTTGAATGGTAGTCTCTTCAGTTCTCTAATATTTTTGTTGGTGGAATGACTTCTTTAAAATCATGTATCCACTTGAATTGTATTTGATGTGTGATAAGAGATGTTGATATTAGCCTAATTGCTGCCAAACTGCTTTCCATTTTTCTCAGTAATTCTTGTTGAAGAGGGAATCTTTCCTCTTTTCACAGCATTTGTGTGTGTGTGTGTGTGTATGTGTCTATCTGTGTGTATATATAGATATATATATATCTATATATACATATGTATGTGTGCGTGTGTGTATGTGTCTATGTTATTGTATCCTTATAATAGTTCTTTTAGATGAACAAAATATTATCATGCCCATTTTACCTTGAGGAAAACTGAGACTTGAGAGGTAAAGAAGTTTGCTAAGTGGTCTCACAGTTGCACTTTATCTGTGGAGCTAAAGTTTTTTATTCCTCATTTGGCCTTCCATCTAGGTATTATTCAGGGGATATGCCTGGAACATTTAGATAGATTCCATTGACTTGATTGTTTGCGGTTTGTAGCTCTCAGTTTTAAAAGAGATAATATGATGTTCCTTCTGGATTTATTTTATCTTGCTATGAAGCACAAATTAAATTTTTTATTTACAAAAACATATCTGTCACATAACTGTTTTTTTTTTTCAGGTACCATTTGGATAGTACTTTAGCGGCACAATGTACTCTGAGTGGCGGTCACTTCATTTGGTTATTCAGAATGATCAGGGTCACACTAGTGTACTTCACAGCTTCCCTGATAGTGTTGGACGAGATGTTGCAAATGCAGTAGTACGTCCTCTTGGACAAGCCTTAAATGCCTCTTCAGGGGCTGGAAGTGAAAGTTTGTTAAAAACAGACAAAGAAGTAAGTGTGTCTTTGTATGGTTGAGTATCTAAAAACTTGGATGTATTTTTTTTTAGTATTATAAAATTGTACAGATATGAGTAAATGTGAACATTTTCCTAAACAAAGAATAGAAAAAGAAGACAACATATGAAACTGCTGTCTTCTACTATATGCAGCTTACTTAAACTTAACACATCATTAAAAGATAGTAGGTGTTGCAGACTTGTGAAGTTTTTAAAAGTATAATATATCCTACTGGTACAATTATTGCCTAACAAGATAGGCATTTTTTCTTTTAGCGCCATCTAGTTTGCCCCATTTCTGAAGTAAGTGAGTATAATCAGGAGTGGATTGAATCATTTTATTATCTATGTTCCGTACTGGCTAGGATCCTGTTGTTTATGAGAGGCCTTTTCATTCCTACTGAAATAGGCACACAACTCAGAGACTAGCTGCTTTTTAAAATAAAAGGTTCCAGCTTTTGATTCCAGTAGTTTTATTTTGGAGATGTATAAGGCATGCCCTCTACTCCTGCTACTGTAGTTCCCATCTTAATTCTAAAAGACCCCTAATTAGAAGGCCTAGCATGTATTCTCATTATTAAAAAAACAACAGTCGCTATGAGCTTATTGTCTTCATAACAACTCCATCACCATCCTGTCCTCAGGTGGCTTCTGCAGAGAGAGATGATGGTCATAGGTTTAGGATTTCTGCAGAGAAGCCAAATTCCATGTTAGTATGGAAGTAGGAGCATTCCTACTTTTCTGGAGGTGTGGAGAAAGAATGGTACTCGTGGAAAACAATGATGACAGTAGTGAGACTGGTGGGAAGAAGAGATGCCAGAGCTGGAAGTGGAGTTCAGGTCCCTTGGAACTCCTTATCTCAGCAGCTCCCCATTGTTTGTTAGTTAAGGGGGCCGGGAAAGGTCACTGGAGGCTTAGGAGGCAGTGTTCCTTTGAAAGTCAGCCTTTGAATATCAAAGTGTGAGAGGTCTTGGGCCCAAACTATAGCAAGTCAGCCTGGAAGGTACTGCTGAGCTAGAGATTAGTGATCTGATATGAATGCAATATTTGGATCCCACTTTTATCTTCATTATTTACACCTAAAGATAGGAACTGAACTAAAATGGGAAGTATATGTGACAGCACAGAGGTGCTTATTGGATTTATGTGATGTTTTGAAGGAATAGATGGGGGTTTGACTATTGACTAGAACTTGAAAGTGACATGAATGTCTACTTTTTTTCCCCCAGAAGTGTTATGCTTTGTGCAGGTTTGGCATTTTAAAATGTGCTTTGTTTTTTGCTTCAAGTGTCTGCTCAGAATACATGTAGTAACACGTGGTATTTAGAAAATTTATGTCCTAGGTAAATATGTATGTATCAAGATGACTGTACTGTCCCTTCTGATGTTATAGCAGTAAAAAGTGATTAATTTAGCCTCATTATTTAGTTAAAATTGTGTTTAAAGTAGAACAATAATCTAATGTTGTTATTTTACTTTGCTTAGGTAAAATGGACCATGGAAGTGATTTGCTATGGACTGACCCTTCCATTGGATGGAGATACTGTAAAATATTGTGTGGATGTGTATACAGATTGGATTATGGCCCTAGTATTACCAAAAGACTCCATTCCATTGCCAGTCATCAAAGAACCCAACCTATATGTTCAAACTATTTTAAAACACCTGCAAAATCTTTTTGTACCAAGGTAAGAAACAGTTTAAGAAATAACTGGCAGTTCTCTGACTTTTTATAGTATCATCAAATGTTTTTTAACCATAGAATTTTCTTTTTTAAGAAATTATAGAAATTGAGAGATAACTGGTATAATTGAAAGAGTGCTGGTCTTTAGACACCTGGGTTTGAGTCCTATCTGTAATTACTGTGTGACCATGAACAAGTTAGTTAACCTCTTAGTCTCAGTTTCATTATCTATAAAGTGGAGTGACTGTGTGTGTGTGTGTGTGTGTGTGTGTGTGTGTGTGTGTTGGGAAGACATTAATATCTGTGTTACCTACCTCATGAGGTTGTTCTGAGGATCAAATGAGGTAAAGGTACTTTACAAAGTTTAGAGTGCTCAAGAAATGTAGTTTAATGATGGGTACTTGATGATAAAGCACTATTAGCCTTTTGGATGATGACTTTCTGGTTGGAGACTAATGCTGTACTTCAAGTTAAAAAGGAGAATTGAATAGGAATTTGTATAAAATTTACCCAACTAGACTTTTTCTTGAACCATATGTGGATATGCACTTTGAATGTTCAGTTTCACCTCTAGCATGTTTGTTAGCATAAGTGAAGATATTGTGACATGTTCCCCACTGTAGACTAAAAAACTAAGTTTCCTACTTTAAAGTAATTCACATTTATACACTTCCATACATATGCTTTATGATTTCAGAGCACTTCCACATCTATTTGTTCTATATGATCGCCATAACAACCATGTGAAGTAGGTGGTACAGGGATCATTATGCCCATTTCGTTGATAAAGAAATTGAGGTTTGGAGAAGTTGAAGTGAACTTGTCCAAAGTCACATAGTAAGTGGCAGAGCCAGAAGTCCAAGCCAGGTTTTCTAACTCCATTTCTATAATTCTTTCCATTCTACTATGTTCGTTGCTACCTAGCACTCAGACTTTTTTCTAAGAACTATATATCCTTTGCTTGCAACTCGTTTACAATATCCTAAGAAAGGAAAAAAATGTAATGTCTAAATATTAGAAAGAGCCTGGCCAATTATGTCTCGTAAAGTTATATCAGATGAGTATTGCTTACTGTACCAAAGAGCTGGAGTTTGAGATCACCTCTTTCTGCATTAAATGACACCAGTAGTTTTACAAATTGTTGACTGAATGGTGTTAATCTAATGCTTCTCATGAATTTTGCCCCTCTCCCCTTAAAACAACAACAAATAGCTCATTCCAAGATAGAGGATTTTTAAAAACTCTTTGCCGTACAGGTTTAAACTTTGTTGATGCTCTTAAATTTATTTGGACTTCTCTTGAGAATACTGCTTCTCCAGTGATGGCTGCTCCATCTCCCACTCCCCCATCTACCCAAGGACTCATAATACTCTTTGCTCTTTTATACTCGACATTCCCCCTTCCATAGACATTTATTCCATCTGATTGTACTGCTTTATCCATACTTATTGTTAACAATTGCTGACTTATAGGAAACTTTCATTAGGCTACCACTCAAGGACTTTTATAATCTAGCCCACTTGCCCTTCCCAGCCTTATACAGGTTGTCCCAAAAGTCGTAGTACAGTTAAAGTTATTAAAAGTTTAAACTGCACTAAGACTTTTGGGACATGCTATACATGTCCCGTCATGCATTCTTGATTCTATCCAAACTCGACTGCTTGCCATTCGCTGATCTTATTCTGTCTTGTTTTTCCCCTGTGCCTTTGCTCACATTGTTCTACCTGGGATGGACAACTCTCTTTCCCATATAAGATTGTTAGGTCTTGGAGAGTAAGGACAGTGTCTTATTCATGACTTTTTAGCACCTAGCACAATTTCCCATACACCGTAGATGCCTAATGCTTTTTGAGTGAATGATGTAACTTCTTTTGATCACCAAGCTGATTTTATCCTATTTAAGGATGGAATCCTTATATTCATGTACCATTGAAGCTAGGGAGGTACCTTTGAAATCATCTAGGCCAACCCTCTCATTTAACAAAAGGAAGAATTGACATTGAGAATGATTTGCTCAAAATTCCATAGTTTGGTTAGCAGCAGAACATGGACTTAAAAACCAGGACTCTTACTTTCTAATACAGCTTTCCTTTCATTGTACCATGCTGCTTCCCTTTAAGAAATCAAGATTTAATTTGTTCAACAGAATCAGTAAATATTAGGTTTTTATGATGTGTATTCTCTGAAGATCACAGGCAGGAACATTTTGTACAGAACTTTATATAAAGATGCTGAGTGACATAATGGTATTTCCAAAGGCAATTATACAAAAGATAAAGAAACATTTTAACCAAGTGATTTTATCATCCTATTAAGGCAGAGTGTATAGCATTAAATCAGCTTATGTGAGGAGATGGGACAATGTAGCATTTTGCTTTCTGATGTTCTCACAGAGTAAAAGGTTAGAACTTGAAGAATCTAGGTACACATATAGTTAATGTGTCCATTAGACCATCCTTCTCAAATGTCAGGTGTCTTAAGCTTTAGACTGGTGCTATATCTCATCCAATTCATGATCATGTGTCCTCTAACAAGTACCTGTAGCTTTGTTGTACTACATTGATAATCAAAGTGAGAGCCTTAAGTTTCAAGTACCTGACACAAAGGAGGCCAAATTGACATCCCATTATGAGAGCTTAAGATCTAGACTTTCTGATATGACTATGTTGATGCTTGCTTAGGTTTGACCACCTGTTTGAGCGCGATAATAGAGTATTTTTCAAACGAAAAAAATAATGTTAGTGTGACTCCAGTGCTCTGAATGGTTGATTTGACTCTTTTGTGGGAAAACATTTAGCAACAAATCTGTTTATTTCAATTCTGTTACCTGTTTTCTCTATAGGCAGGAACAGGGCTCCAATCAGATTAGACTATGCTTACAGGTTTTGAGAGCCATCCAGAAACTAGCCCGTGAGTCAACCATCATGGCACGAGAAACATGGGAAGTTTTATTGTTATTTCTCCTGCAGATTAATGACATTCTTCTGGCAATGCCAACTGTTCAAGGTATGTGTATTTGGGGTTTTTCGTTGTTGTTATTTTGTAGAGTTTTTGTTCTGTTTTTAAAATAACTTATATTTGGCCCTGTTCCTCAAGCACATTGTAACCTTTGAACACATCAGCTTTAGAAATTTCTTGGGTACTTAAAACGATCAGTAGCAAAGATGTCTCTGAGAAAGAGCTTTGTTTGAAGATACATTTTGTTGGCCATTGAAACTGAGTTTGGACCTGATTCAGGAGCTCAGCCTGAGATTTTGGCCTGTATTCTATAGTGATACTTCCATATAGCACTTATCTTTACCCATAGTAGGTGCTTAATAAATGTTTGTTTGAATTGAATGCAATTCATCTCAAAAGACATTGATGGACTGATAATTTCAATAAGGAATAACCATCTGTAAAACCAACTTAGCATTTCTGTAGATTTGGAAACTTTCAAAAACTTGATAATGCTTCAGCAGTAATTACTTCAAACATTATATTTTTCTAATGTAAGCATATAATAAACTTCTATTTTTATTTAAAGAAAAAACTTTACAAATCATGACATATATACAAAGTTGTCAATGTGTCTTATTAAAAAGTTATGAAATATTATAAAAGTTTGAATTACAATTGTATGTTAACAGAGTGACATATAAATCAAGGGTTCCTAACCTGGGGTCCGTGAACTTGTATTTTAAAGACTATCTTGGTAGTAGTATTTTAATGTAATTGGTTTCCTTTACAATCTTTAATATTTTGTGCATTCAAAAGTATTATTCAGAGAAAGAGTCCAGGACTATGAGAGGGTTCCAGGATACAAAAAAAGTTTTAAGAATCTCTTTCCTAAGTAAAGGGCTAAATTTTCTTTTTTTTGAGGGGATGGTGAGGGAAGGATGTGAACTTATAGACCCATACCTCCTTCTATACTGTCCTCGAATGTTATTTCAAGGTTTATACATTCTCTTCTTGTTAAGCCTCTCCCCTTGTTAAGTTTTCTTAGTACCCCCTTACCCTTTTTCCTTTTCATTTCCCCAATTTGGTCTACATCCCTGTTCCTGCTTCCTCTTTGTCTGATGATCTCCTTCCATCCTACTGTTTCCCCTGTTGTCATCTTTTTACCACAGCTTCCTACAAGTAGAGGCTAAAAATCTGAGCTAGTTTACATACCATAAATGAGATGTACACGACTGTGGTATCCAGCCTTTGTAACTCTTTTGTTGTAAAAACCCTGCATCTTGTGTAAATATGGCAGCATAATATCCTACAGCTAACCCATTTAAAGATAATCTCGTATTACAGACTCTTAGGTGTACCAGAAAGCAATACGCACATCTTCTAAATTGGCATTGTAGTTCCTATGTCCTCTAAAGATCCTCTCCAAGGGAGAAGACCTCTTTGTTTCGTCTGCCCCTTCTGCTGATGTTCAGAAGATTTTTTTCTTACATTAATAATATTTTCTTTTTTTGAACTCATCCCCATATTTTATTTTATTTTTTAATTTAAAAAATTTTTTTTATTTTTAACATGTATTTTTAAAACTTTGGGTTACAAATTTTCTCCCTTCTTCCCTTCCCACCCACCCTCATTGAAAAGGCAAGCATCTCGATACAAGTTATAGATGTGTAGTTATGTTGTAAAAAACTAAGTATATTTTCCTTCATCCTATCCTACCCCTCATTTATTCTATTCTCTCTTTTGACCCTGTCCCTCCTCAGAAGTGTTTGCTTTTGATTATCCCTTCCCGCAATCTGCCCTCCCCTCTATCAATCCCCTGCTCTCTTGTCCCCTTCCCCCCCTTATTTTCCTGTCGGGTAAGATAGATTTCCATACCCCATTGTGTATGTTATTCCCTCCTTAAGCCAAATCCTATGAGAATAAGATTCATTCATTCCCTCTCACTTTCCCCCATTTCCCCTCCATTGTAAAAGCCTTTTCTTGTCTATTTCATGTGAGATAATTTACCCCATTCTACTTCTCCCTTTCTCCTTCTCCCAGTATAATCCTCTCTCACCCCTTAATTTTATTTTCCAGATATCACCCCTTCACCTTCAACTCACCCTGTGCCCTCTATCTGTCTGTCTATACATACATATAATTTTTTTCCCTCCCACTACCCTAATACTGACAAAAGACTCATGAGTTACAAATATCGTCTTTCCCTGTAGGAATGTAAACAGTTCAACCTTAATAAGTCTCTTATGATTTCTGTTTCCTGTCACTTATGATTTCTCTTTCCTGTTTATCATTTCCATGTTTCACTTGAGTCTTGTATTTGAAAGTCAAATTTTATATTCAGCTCTGGTCTTTTCCTCAGGAATGCTTGAAAGTCCCCTATTTCATTGAATGACCATTTTGTACCCTGAAGGATTATATTCAGTTTTGCTGGGTAGGTGATTCTTGATTGTAGTCCTGTCTCCTTTGCCTCCGAAATATCGTACTCCATGCCCTCTGGTCCCTTAATGTAGAAGCTGCTAAATCTTGTGTTACCCTGATTGTGTTTCCACAGTGCTTGAATTGTTTTTCTTTCTGGCTGCCTGCAATATTTTCTCCTTGACCCGGGAACTCTGGAATTTGGCTACAATATTCCTAGGAGTTTTCCTTAGGGGATCTCTTTCAGGAGGTGATTGGTGGATTCTTTCAATTTCTATTTTGCCCTCTAGTTCTAAAATATCAGGGCAGTTTCCCTTGATAATTTCTTGAAAGATGATGTTTAGGCTCTTTTTTTGATCATGGCTTTCAGATAGTCCAATAATTTTTAAGTTCTCTGTCCTGGATCTATTTTCCAGGTCAGTTGTTTTTCCAATGAGATATTTCACATTCTCTTCTATTTTTTCATTCTTTTGGATTAGTGTTACAGTGCCTTGATTTCTCAAATTGTCACTAGCTTCCAATTGCTCCATTCTAATTTTTAAGGAAGTATTTTCTTCAGTAAGCTTTTGGACTTCCTTTTCCATTTGGCCAATTTTGCTTTGTAGGGTATTCTTCTCCTCGTTGGCTTTTTGGACCTCTTTTGCCATTTGGGTTAGACTATTTTTTAAGGTGTAATTTTCTTCAGTATTTTTTTGGATCTCATTTAGCATCAGTCTCAATGTTTCCTCTTCTTCTCTTCCTTGCTTCTCAAAATCCTTTTTGATCTCTTCCATGGCCTGGGACCAATTCATATTTTTCTTGGAGGCTTTGGATGTAGGAGCTTTGGCTTCGTTGTCTTCTTCTGGTTGTATGTTTTGATCTTCTTTGTCACCAAAGTAAGATAATATAGTATGACTCTTTTTGTGCTGCTTGCTCATGATCCTGGACAATTACTTGAGTTATAAACTCTTTGTGAAGGTAGGGGTCTGTTTCCAGTGTGGAGAATGTACTGTCCCAAGCTCCAGGGCTTTTGTGCAGCTATTTTCAGAGATACTTCTAGGGACCTGTAAATTTTCAGTTCTTCCAAGGTGGTATGATCAAGGGTGAGGTGTTTACTCCTTTCCTGGCCTGTGCTCTGCTCTGTGAGTGATCACAAGCATTACTACAAGCTCCACCATGCTAAACTCCTCCTCACCCCAGGACCACCACCCAGAACTGTGACCCAGATCCAAGCACGGGCAAAGCAAGAGAATCCTGCACCAGCAGAGAGATCTCTGCAATCCCCCTCTGATCAGCCACTCGATTCCCCCTCAGTCTGTGGACCAGAAGCTTAGGAGGCAGCCGCCGCCCCGGGGCCGAGCTTGGGGACTAGAACTGGAACCCCACCATGCTTCTCTCTCACCACCACAGAAACAGACTTTTCCCACTGACCTTCTAAGTTGTCTTTGGCATTCATGGGTTGAGAAGTCTGGAAACTGCCACAGCTGCCTGTGATTCAGTCCTCTGAGGCCTGCTCCAGGTTCACTGTGGCCTGCGCGCCCATGCAGAACTGCATTCCTCTCCCAGCCTTGCACTATATACCTTTCTGATCAATCATACAGGTTGTCTTGGGCTGGAAATTTGTTTCACTCTGTCTTTTTGTGGGTTCTGCTGCTTTAGAATTTGTTTAGAACTATTTTTTCATAGGTATTTGGAGGGGTTTGGGGGAGAGCTCAAGCAGGTCACTGCTTTTACTCCACCATCTTGGCTCCACCTCCTCAAAATTTTCTTTTTTCCCCAAATACATGTAAAAACCTTTAACATTCATTTTTAAAAATTTTGAACTCCAGGGCAGCTAGGTGGCGCAGTGGATAGAGCACCGGCCCTGAAGTCAGGAGGACCTGAGTGCAAATCTGGCCTCAGACCAAACACTTGACACTTACTAGCTGTGTGACCCTGGGCAAGTCACTTAACCCTAATTGCTTAAAAACAAAACAAACAAAATTTTGAACTCTAAATTCTTTTTCTCCCTTCCCTTCCCTCAAAGATAGTAAGCAATTTGATACAGGTTATACATGTGCAAATATGAAAATATGCAAAACATATTTCCATATTAGTCATGTTGTAAAAGAAGACACAACTCCCCCCCCCAAAAAAAAAACACAAAAAGAAAATAAAGTGAAAAATAGTACGCTTCAATCTGCATTCAGATTCCATCAGTTCAGTCCTTTGGAACTGTCTTGGATCATTGTATTTCTGGGTATAACTGAGTCACAGCATCATACAATATTACTGTTACTCTATATGGTGTTCTGGTTCTGCTCATTTCACTTTGTGACAGTGTTTGTAAGTCTTTCCAGATTTTTCTGAAATCAGCCTGCTCATCATTTCTTATAGCACAGTAGTATTCCATCACTAGCATATACCACAACTTGTTCAACCATTCCCCAATTGATGGACATCCTCTCAATTTCCAATTCTTTGCTACCACAAAAAGAACTGCTGTAAATATTTTTATACAAATAGGTCCTTTCCCCTTTTCAAAAAAATTTATCTCTTTGGGATACAGACCTAGTAGAGGTATTGCTGGATCAAATGGCATGCATGGTTTTATAACCCTTTGGGCATAGTTCCAAATTGCTCCCCAGAATGGTTAGATCAGTTCATAACTCCAGTAGTGCACTAATGTCCCAGTTTTCTCACATCTTTTCCAACATTTATCATTTTCCTTTTCTGTCATATTAGCCAATCTGATAGGTATGAGGTGGTATCTCAGAGTTGTTTTCATTTGCATTTCTCTAATCAGTAGTGATTTAGAGCATTTTTTTTTTCATATGATGGTAGATAGCTTTGATTTCTTCATTTGAAAACTGCCTTTTCATATCCTTTGATCATTTATTAATTGGGGAATGACTTGTATTCTTATAAATTTGACTCAGTTCTCTATATATTTGAGAAATGAGGCCTTTATCAGAGACACTAACTGTAAAATTTATTTCCCGGATTTCTGCTTTCCATCTAATCTTGGTTGTATTAGTTTTGTCAGAGGATACTTTTTAGAAAGGAATCAGAATCTCACAGCTGAAAGGAACCTAGAGGTCATAGGAATCACCTTTATAATCATCCTCAGCTTCAGCTTGAACATTTTCAGTGACATGGAATTCACTGTTTCTCAGGGCAATGCTTTCTTTCTTTCTTCCTTTCTCTCTCTCTTTCTTTCTTTCTTTCCTTCTTTCTTTCCTTTCTTCCTTTCTTTCTATAGCTCTAAGTACTGCAAAGTCCTGTCTTTTTTGCTGAACTGAAATCTTCTATAATTTCTGTTCATTGGTCCTAGTTCTGCCCTCTGAAGCCGCATGTAATAAAGGATATCTATCATCTAACTTCTTTTTTCCCCCACAGTAATTTAAAAACAGCAGCAAGGGGATGCATTTCCATTTATGAAAGATTGGTGTTCGTGTGTTTGTTATTCCTTCTCTTTCCTTATCAGTCTCCTTGTGCCTTGAGTGTAATATTGCACAAAAGAGGGCATTAAAGTGGTTTCAGAGCTTTACTGAAAATCTTATTGATTGCTATTATTTGATAAATGGCAATTTAACCTAAAAATTTAAATTCTTTTTGAATTTATTCAAGATTTCTGTTACAGTAACTTAGCTGTAATGTGTATTTTAAAGTTTCATTATTGAGGACAATAATTATCTGAAGGCAAAATGTCAGACTAATATGCTAGTTATTATCATGACTACACATATGCAGTGAAGTTTGTTTAATTATTTTATGACTTCTCCCCACATTAATATTTGAACTATAATGTTTTCATAATAAGCATGCCAAATATATGTTTTTTTCACTTTTGGTAAGGTGGCATTGCTGAGAATCTAGCAGAGAAGTTGATTGGTGTTCTCTTTGAGGTCTGGTTACTAGCTTGTACTCGTTGTTTCCCAACCCCACCCTACTGGAAAACTGCCAAGGAGATGGTGGCCAACTGGAGGCATCACCCAGCTGTGGTGGAGCAGTGGAGCAAAGCTATTTGTGCACTCACTTCTAGGTAAGTGGTTTTCTTCCTTAAATTGGTCACACTAACTATATTGATAAAGTCCTTGGTTATTTATTTGAACAAAGCAGATTTTCCCCAATTTTTATCTTAATTATTTGTGAAATAGAATTTAGAGATAGAATCCTAGTACTTGAGTTGGAAAGAACTTCAGAGGTCTTTTAGTCCAGCCTTTCTGCTACGTGAAGCACAACTCTTTTCTACAAATCCCCAACTTCCAGCCCCTGCTTGAAGACCTTTAATGACAAATTCATTATGTCCTGAGGAAGACAATTCCATTCACTGAACAGTTCTGAGTATTGGGAAGGGTTTGTTGTTTTTTTGGGGGGGTGGCTAAAATATGCCTTTCTATAAGCTCCTATCAGTTAACCCTGTTTCTCTTCTCCAGGACCAATCAAGGTAAGTCTAAGCCCACTTCCTTATGACAATCCTTTAGATGTGTGAATATAGCACTCAAGCTATATATCTCAACCCCATTTCTGCTTATGAAAGTTCTACCTGTCCTTCAAATCCCAGCCAAAATATTACCTTTTTCATTAAGATTTCCTTGATTTCTACTCCTCCTCTCTTCTAATAAGTGTGCTCTCTCCCTCTACTGAATTCTTAAAGCACTTTACTTTTTTTTGTGGTACTTAGTGTATTTTGACTTCTTACTCTCCTCCTACTAGCTTAGAAATTCTTTGAAGTCAGAGACCATGCCTGATTCCCCATGGTAACTAACACAAGGCCCTTGTCTGTTATAGTAGGCACTCAATAAATATTTGTTGAGTAAATGATGATGTACCTCAGCAGGTTCAATGCTTTATACAATAGATGTTTTTTATAAAAAGGAAATTTAATGATTGATCAGTAACATTCACTAGAAGTTCTTGCTAGAAGTGAATCTTTTTTGTTTGGTAAATTAGAATGTATTTATGCTATTTCTTTAATTTTTTTTTTATTGAAAATTTAAGAACCATCAACATCTGTACTCAGATGTTCTAAATGAGAAATAAAATCTTACCTAAAACCCTTAACACAATTATATTGTACATTTTGAGAGAGTAGAATCAAATAAATTACATGATGTCATTTGCTATGTGTCTCCTTCCAGGTTCATCTGAAGTTTAGCTAGCTTTTGTCTTTCAGTTGAATTGGATGTCTTCTCTTCATATTTTAATGCTTTCTGTTTTTTTCTATAGCTATTTAAGGGTGAATTTCATGAATCAGTATTTCTTCTCCTAGGTTACTACGTTTTACATATGGTCCTTCATTTCCTCAATTTAAAGTTCCTGATGAAGATGCCAGTCTTATCCCTCCTGAAATGGATAATGACTGCATTGCACAGACATGGTTTCGCTTTTTACATATGTTAAGGTATTGTTTAAATGTTTCCCTTGTTTATGCATTATCTCTTCAGTGAGATTGAAAGCTTCTTTTATGCTTCTTTTAAATCTTAATAGTGCCTAATACAGGGGCAGCTATGTGGCGCAGTGGATAGAGCACCGGCCCTGAAGTCAGGAGGACCTGAGTTCAAATCTGGCCTCAGACCAAACACTTGACACTTACTAACTGTGTGACTCCGGGCAAGTCACTTAACCCCAATTGCCTAAAAATATATATATATATATAGTGCCTACTGCTGTTTAGAATATGTAATAGAGGCTTACTGCTTATTAATTGAACCAAATCAAAATATAAGACAATTTCTTTCATCCAAGAAAGAGTGTTTACATTTTACCAGACTCTTTAAAGTAAATCAGTGTGGTAAAAAAAAATTCTCTTTGGTATTTATTATTTTCTACTACATTCTTAGCATTTTTCTAGGTGTTAGGGAGTTGTTTTCAACAAAAAAATGTTGCTATTGTAATGAAAATGAGGCTTTATTAATTTTTAAGAAAACAAATTATATGTTTTATCTACATACCTAATGATTAAAGTTTTTCTTTTTAATTTTTATATATTAAAGACAATGAATGAAAATTGGACTCCTAACAAATTATGTATAAATGTAGTTTTATGGGATTATATAGCTAATCATATATGCAGTTATAAACTATTTCAAATATATTCTGAATCCAAATATTCATGTATAAATCTGTTCATGAATTTTACTGTTATGTTAAATATTTATCTCTACAATCATTGCCTGATTTACCTTACCATTTCTTTGTTACTATTTTATCCATGTAATTGGTTGAGAAAAATAAAATCCATGCTAGTGGACATTAAAAAATTTGAAAATCCCTCTAGTACACAGTGATCTTATTCTCTGGACAAGTCAAAGAAAGAGCTCATGTAAACTTGTAGTCAAGGTTTCCTCTTGCAGGTGGGGAAGTCTCCTACACTTAACAGGTTTTATTGCAAAGATTGGTGGTGTCTTTTTTGCTACTGGACATTTTCCCAGGAAGACAGTAATAGCAGGCCCTATGCACCTTCTTTGGCACTCATTTTTTTATAAATAGCATAGACAGGTATTGGAGCCAGGAAATCCTTAGGCCACTGGCTGTAAGGCCACATTTGTGTCTCTGTTCTAAGTGTAAGAAAGGCATAACCTTAAACAGAATTGTTAGAACTAGAAGAGATGTTAGAGATCACTTCATTCCCTTTCCCCTATTCTTTGCCATTTTGTTGGTGAGGAAACTGAATGCCAGAGAGGTAGAGGGACTTGGTTATGGGATCAAAGAATAGAGTTGCTCAGACATAATTGGTGGCTTCCTGGTGCCTCTGGGATAAAGTAGAAACACTTTAGTGGGCCATTTAAAGATTTTTCACAGTCTGGCTGCAGCCTGCCCTTCTATCCTTATTTTGTGTTACTTTTCATGCATTGTCCATTCAAGCATACTGGCATGTATGCTATTCCATAACAATCTGTTGCATGTCTCTGGGGCTTCATACAGGCTGTCCCCTGTGTCTAGAATGAACTCCTTTCTCATTCTTTATACCTCTTAAGTATTCCTTGATTTCTGCTCTCCTTCCACTCTTGTTAATACTCTCTTCATCCTCAGATTTCTTTGTATTATATTCATTTATGCATATGTCATATCCCTCAGTAGAATTTAAGTTCTGTAAGTGCTGGGACTTTTTCATTTTGTCTTCACCCTAGCACCTTTATCTTAGTTCTAGAACAGTGGCTTGCACATAGTATGTCCTTATTGTTTAAACTGAATTGAATGGAACTTTGAAGCTATCAGGTCCAAACCAATCTTGAAGACCAAGAAATTGAGGAGTAGAGAGGACAGGTGACACTTGACTGAGTAACATAAAAACTGGACTGGTTATATGTGATATGCACATACAATGACCTTCTAGAGCCAGATTCTTAAATCATATCTCATTTTATATTATCAAAGTTCTACTTGTTAAGGGACTGTAGTTAATTTAGTAAAGTAAAACTTTTTCTCTTTTTTGATAGTAATCCCGTGGATTTGAGTAATCCAGCCATTATAAGCTCTACTCCCAAATTTCAGGAACAGTTCCTGAATGTGAGTGGAATGACACAAGAATTGAATCAATATCCCTGCCTTAAACATCTGCCTCATATATTTTTTCGTGCTATGCGTGGAATCAGCTGCTTGGTGGATGCATTCCTAGGTGAGTTTTGTATTTATTGGTAAGTAACTTGATCTAAGAATAAATATACCAAAATTAAGATGTATTTTTTAGTCATAGAATACACAGGGCTCGAAAGTACTTTGAAGTCTTCTAGTTTTTTAATTCAAGCATTCCAGTTAAGTGCAATGTAAGTTTTTTGAGGTTAGGAGCTATTCTCTTCCATTTTTGTTTCTGTATCTCCAGAGTGCCTCAGATATTTTGGATCTTTGATCTCACCCTTGTAAATCCTTCTCTCAAGGGTGCAGATCACAGCCCATACATACCTTCTTATCCCGTGCAACTTGTTTTCCTACAGTCTCCCATAAATCTTTCATTGGTTTCTTTCTTCTAGATCTTTTAATATTGTATGACTACCAGTAGAACAGGCAGTCTGTCCATTATTTATCTCTTGATACCTCATCAGCTTACCTTATTTTCTGATCATACAGCTTTCTGATAATATCTTTTATCTTGTTTCTCCTGCTCAGCTCCTTATTGATAAATTTGTTGAATTCTATTCATACCCACCTTGTGCTTTTTCATTGCCTTTTTGGTTACTTATACCTGGAATTTTTGGGATACTAGTATTCCATGACTTGCAAGCCATACAACATCATTAGAAGAACTCTGATGTTAACAAGATATGCCTTTGTTTCAGAGAGAAACAAGGAGTCATTCAAAGTGCTATGCAATTCCCTAAAGGCAATACAGTGCATTTTCCCTTTTCTGTTCAGTTCTGGGACCAGCTCTTTGGATTTTCCTTTCAACTGTATAACATGATCTGGATAATAAGTATTTTCATTTTTTCCCCTGGTCTTTTTTGTGTGTCTGGATTGTTAGGCCAAACTCCTAAGTGATTATGGATTTCTTTAGGAGCCTCTGCAGTGTTCTAAAACTTGTAATCAATACAACATCTGCAAACAGGCACATCAGAAAAACTTTACCATTCCTCTTTGATTTGGACCTCTTATATCTTTCAAGAAAGTTTGCTAGATTTTGACATATTTATGGGAGATATCATGGAGGAGAGCCTTTCTGGCATATTTGTCAAGTAAATGCTTTTTTTAAGCCACAAAAAGTAAACATAAATCTTATATTTTCTATACCATTTAGTCAACTGAATGTGTGTATATAGTCTGTTGTAGAATATCCTTTACAAAAATCTGTTTCGTTCTCAAACCCTCATTGAGGATGCCCTCAGACAGTGAGTGAGAGTATATATAGTTATCCTTATAAAGAATAATTTTATCTCTCTGTAGAGATGTGAAAGTAAAAACATGAAACAATAATTAATATTTTTATCCCCTACCTTTTTATGTAATAAAAAAATCTGAGATTTTTTCCAACACTTTAATATGCTCTATTCTTTCAGATGTTTTGAGAGTCAGTCACTCAACTTTGTGTTGCTTCCAATCAGTCAACTCATATTTATTTTTTTCCTTGTTTTTTTTTTTTTTTTTGGTGAGGCAATTGGGGTTAAGTGCCTTGCCCAGAGTCACATGTGAGTGTTATGTGTCTGAGGTCAGATTTGAACTCAGGTCTGGCTCGGTGCTTTATGCACTGCGCCACCTCGCTGCCTCTCAACTCATGTTTATTAAACATCTATTATGTACCAGATCCTGGGCTAGCTACTAAGGTCACAAATACAAAGAATGAAATAATCTTTACTTGCAATGAGCTCATATTCTAATGCATTAGAACATGGTTCCATTTTCTAGCCCTAATTCCAGTAGACCCCCCCCCTACATATTTGTATAATACAGATATTCTCATCTTCTTTATTTTCTTGAGTATTGTTTTTATTTCTTCATGTAGTTCAGTGACTGTAATATGAGAATATTAATGTTGCTTCACCATCATGGAGAAAAAGGTTACAGATCTTTCCCCTTTATTTTTAATATTTCTAGTCATCCTTATAATTTTGCCCTTAAAAACCCTTAGGATATTTAGGTTTAGTTGGGTCTGTTGCCAAGCTTTCTGTAAAGTCACTTCCCTAGTGCACCCCACACTGCTTCTTGCTGTTTTATGAGATGATACTTCTCAAAATCGTGTACCATCCTCCACCATTAGATTTTAGTAATAAATTTGTATTCTAATCCATTGTTGCCATTGGTATATCTCTTCACTTGGCTGAGAGATTAAGCATTTGCTGGCCAAAGTGATTTTTTTTAGGCTCTTGTTGTCCTTCTACGAATTGATCTATATCGGGAATTAATCTAAATTGGTTACAAATCTAAATTCCTTACAAAATGGTTTTAGTCTATCCTGTAGTGCCTAGTGTATACATATAGACAAAAAAAAACAACCTCACAAAATAGTCACTGGCTCAAGGAGCTTACATGGACAAAATTGAACTGTTCCAAACAGAAACTGAGTCTATCTTATCCTTAAATGTTTCTAAAGGACTCTTCTCCAGTGGTTGTTCCTGAAGTCTTTTATGATCTGCATGCTTCTTACATGATTTCTCAAAAAAAAAAGAAAGAAAGAAAGAAAAGTTGGGGACATATATAAGATTTCTATATTGTTTAGGAAAAGATAACAGCAGGAAAACCCTGTTTCCCACAAGTCCTCTAATAAAGGTGAGTCAGAGTTTTAGAGGTTTATGCCAGTAAAGCACAAGATCTAGCAAGTTGTATTAAGCCAAAAAGACTTCAGGTGCAGGTTCAGTGATGGATGATGTGTGATCTGAGCACCAGGTTTGACCAGACTCTGGGGAGGCTCATTGGTAGAAGATTGACCACCAGGGGACTTTTTTTCATGCATAGCAACTTGTGAAATCCTCATTTAAGGCATGGAGGAGTTGCAGTCTTTAGCAGTGGAGAGTTTATCTATTAGGATGAAATCATCAATCCTCGAAGTACTGAAGTATATTTTATTTTAAAGCCCTGGAAAAGGCAGTGTAGCATAGAAAAATGATACTGTATGTGGAATCAAAAGGCCTAGATTTAATTCCTAGCTATTTTATTACCTATATGACTTTGAGCTAGTTACTCAACCTCCCTGGGCTTTAGTTTCCTTATTTTTAACATATTGGCATTGGACTAGATGAACTGTAAGGCCCCTTCCAGCCCTAAACCTGTAATCTACAACCTAAGTTCTCTTTAAAAGAAAAAAAGAAACTTAGCCGAGAGTCAAGTGATAGGGGACACGTAATCAATAACTAGGCATGGGAAGAAGGGAAGTAGATGAAACCAAACTATCACTGTGTGTGGGCAGAGATGTAGAAGAAATTTTCTTAAGAAATATTAGTTAAAAGCTACTATTCTCAGTATCAGGGCAGCCAAGTGATACAGTGGATAGAGCACTGGTCTTGGAATCAGGAAGACTCATCTTCCTGAGTTCAGATCTGTCCTCAGACACTTACTAGCTGTGTGACCCTGGGCAAGTCACTTAACCCTGTTTGCCTCAGTTCCTCATCTGCAAAATGAGCTGGAGAAGGAAATGGCAAACCACTCCAGTATCTCTGCCAAGAAAATGGGGTCACCAATAATCAGACATGACTAGGCATACCAGGCAGGCCAGTTGGACAGAAATGGAGAGTGCACGGAGGGGACTAATATGAAATGAGTGCAATGGTAGGTGGGAGTCATTGTGGAGAGCTTTCTTTAAGTGCCATACTTGTTCGTATTTTGTGTTAGATGCAATAGGGGGCCATTGAGGATTTGAGTGGGTGGGCAGTTGTGACAGATGTGTGTTGGAGAGAAGAGACTGAAGACAAGGAGATCAATTGGGAGACTAATATAGTAGTCGTGGTAAGAGTGATAAGGTCCTGAACTAGGGTGGTGGTTGTTTTAGGAGAGGGAAGACAGATACGAGAGATGTTGTGAAAGGAGGCTTAACTGATTGGATAGAGATATTTCCAAGATTGTAAACTTGAGGGATTGGACTAGAAAGATGATGGTGCAGTCAAGAGAAATAGAAGAGTTTGGTTTTTGGAGAAATAGAAGATTTGGGTTTGAGATTCCTACTGGATAGCCAGATGGAGATGAATGGCAGGCAGTAGTTAATTCAGGAATTAATGGAATTCAAGAGAGACCCTGGAATTGAATATATACAGAGACAAAATATAAAAGTCTGAGAATCTGTAGAGAATCTGGTCATTGAACTAAAGCTAATGAGATTATCAGGAGAAATAATGGGAGGGAGAAGAGAAGGTAGCCTAGGATAGAACCTTGGTGAATGCCCACACTTATCAATGGGAAGAGAATGATGAGCCAGCAAAGGAAACTGAAAGAACAATCAGAGAAGAAAAAAGATAATCAAAATACAATAGTGGCATATCACTGAAGCCAAGAGAGGAGGCAACTGGTAAAAAAAAAAAAATCAATATTGCTTTTTTAAAAAATAATTAAAATTTTAGAAAAAAGTTGAAAGGATGATCAAGGTGAAAATCTCCTCAAGTAGCCTGGTGGAACTGTGATCAAGGACATAGGTAGAGTTGGTGATCTTTATCTTTTGGCACCAGATATATTTAAGACTTTTGTTTCAAATTAAAATAGTACGTTTTGATACTGTAAGACAGATATTCTTTGATAAAATCATTCAAGTGAATTTTCAAAAAATTGTTACAAGTTCCTAGGGATCATAGCATATCAAATAAGCAAGCAGTTTTAATCTCAGTTACATGTTCAGAAAAGAATTTTCTTATATAATTAGTTTTATCATAAAAAAATCCCTAAACTTATTTTAGGATCCTGAGTTTAAACTATTTACTGTAAGTGAATGAAAAAGCGTTTATTCAAAACTTATGGGCCAAACACTATGGGCTAAGCTACTCTTTGCTCTCAGAATTCTAGTTAGCGGACATAATGAGTATAGGGAAGTGGTGACCAGGGAAGGGATTTGAGTTCAGCAAGTTTTAGGGATGGTGGATGGAGCCATAGGGGCATAGAATGACAGGAGGAACATTAGAGTTGATTTGATTATGGATCCAGAACCAGAAGGGGGCAGTGAAGCACCCAAAGAGACCCAGCTGCCAATCAAGATAAAAGTGTCTCAGGGAGCTGTTGGGTAAAAATGCAAGCTCCCGATGGCAAGGTGAAGTAAGGGTGGGAAGTGACTATTTTGTCAGCATGAAAACCATCAGTTTTGGGTGGGGAAGATGTTTATAATAATAGTCCTGTAAAACATTACAGCATCAAGAGTAATGCCAGTCTCTGAACTAAGACCATTTCTTCTAATTACTGTGTTTTTTTGCTTTAGGTATTTCTCGACCTAGAAGTGACAGTGCCCCACCAACACCAGTGAACAGGTTAAACATGCCCCAGAGCACTGCCAGCAGCACAACTCCCCCTCATAATCGAAGGCATCGAACCGTTACTGTGAATAAGGCAACCGTGAAGACTAGCACAGTAAGATCTCTGATTGTCATCAGAGCTCCATTTTACACCTTACTTTTTAAGCATCTGATCTTGAATTGGGTCTCTTTGTCTTAAACTTTTCCTGTGGGTGTGGGGGTCCTCTTGTCCTTCCACTAGGCTAACATTGGGCATCCCTCTAAAGTCTCGCACCAGACGTCTTCCACTTCTCCACTCTCCAGTCCCAACCAGACTAGCTCAGAGCCTCGACCGCTGCCTGCCCCAAGAAGACCAAAAGTGAATAGCATCTTGAATCTCTTTGGATCATGGTTATTTGATGCATCATTTGTTCATTGTAAACTTCACAGTGGGCTAAATAGAGACAGCAGCATGACCGGTAAATATTGCTTAACAAATACATATACTTTTTCTTTTCTTGTTTTCTGACATTTCCTACCTGCAAGATTAACACATACCTAAAAAAATTCTTTCTAACAAAGCAGTGTGTTATGGTTAACCCCTTCCAGCTGAACTGCCACTTACTACCTGTGTGACCTTGGGCAAGTCCCTTCCCCTCTCTGGGCTTCAGTTTATTCCTCTGTAAAGTGAGGGGGTTGGACCAGAGGATCTCTAAGGTCCCATCCAGCTTTAAACCCTATGAATTCAACCAACTGAAATTGGAGTTTTTGCCACCAGCCCATTGTAGGTATGTTTTGTTGGGTTTGGGCTTCACTCTGTCTCTCTCTTTCTCTTTTTTTAAATGAGCCATAAATTATATTAGTCAATTTTGATTGACTCAGAATTAATGTTATTTTATTTCCTGGCAGTCCCCTTCATGTTAGCCAGGAAAGTAACACCAACACAAAGAATCATGACTTTTTGACTTAAGAGAAGTGTTTTTCTTAGCTACAGGCATACCCCACAAAACATTACCTAAACCAGTAGCATTTCATAGTAACATCATTAAGACCTTTATGTCTTGCCATGCCCTCACAAACGCCATTTTATTGTTATGTTCATATGGATGCTGCCTAATCTAGTGGCTCTGACTTCTGCTTCTTGCCCCTTTCCACTCTGAGAGGTCAGTGTTCCGCATCCTTGCTGTTTTAGTTCTGCTCATTTCTGTCCCTGTGGACTGTCTCCTAAAATGGTATGTTGCTTAACATTGTGTTTCTGCATAATAGATCAATTAATGACATGAGTTTGGGGTATGCCTGTGGTAAAATGTCAGTAAAATTGTACACACGAAAACTGGAAAATAGCATAGCAATTTCTCTTTTCTGAAACTGTAGCAATTTGACTTTAGTCTATGAAAGCATGACTGATCTTGGTGAAATGTAAAATGCACCTCTTTCATAGCTTCATTTTAAAATACAGTTTGCTGGAATGGTAATTTTATTTAATCTTACTCTTTGTGAAGAGTGATATTAAGGATTCAGCCATGATATCAATGTCTAGGTTTGCCATTACAAAATTAAAGCAGGTAGAGATAAAGACCTAGTCTGTTTGTTACCTTGCCCAGGGATAGTAGTGCTTTCTTTTTTAAAAGAATACGTTGAATATTTATAGTGCCTATATTCATGGATCTGCCAGAATTTCCTGATTACTTTACAAGAAAGCACTTTTTTTCTGGGATTAGGGGATGCAAGTCAGGTAAGGCTAATAAAATTAATAAAGAGTAGTTAATATTAACATTGCTCTGGAGAATGTTTATTTCAGAGAAAAAATTTTCCATTTTATTAACTATATCATGAGGTCATGCTTTCATCACATACCAGCAGAATATAACAAAGTATTACTATAACTTATTTCAAAATGAGGACCAATAATGTAAACAGTCAAAAAGCAAATTCTTTTTAGTTCAGAAAAAGTGTAAATGTAAAGAACTGTTCTCACAAATATAGGTAGATGAGATTAGGAGCACTTAAAATAGTAATTCCTAGTCATGCACAAACATTTTACAATTAAGGATTCTTTTTTCTGTTATTTGGCTTCAAATTAATGTTTTCTATAGCCTCTTAATTGAAGAGAAATTTAAAATTTCTAAGTTCATAATATTTTGCTTTATAAGAACAAATTTGAATGTTAAGGATTGCAAATAGTAGCATTTAATAAGTTTGTGGAAATTGTTCAGAAACAACTTTGAAAAGAAGACTTACCATCTGGGAATGACATTTTCTAGAATGAGCATTTACTTTTTATTCAGAGTTGTTCCAAACCACATTGACATTTAAAACAATTATTTGTTTTGTAGTCAGACTTGTCTTTAGAGACTATTTTTAGAATTTTTATCAAAGCATATTTTTGTTTTTCTTTTTTTCCAAAAGTTGATTTCAAACATTCTTTACTGTTGGCACTAGATTCCACAATCCTAGAGGATCTCGACTTCATTTCTCTGTGGTGTAGGGTTCTTGTGAGTTTTTTTAGTCTCTAAATAGTTTGTTCCTGTGTATCCATACTAATGATAATCTTTTACCAGAAGACATTTGTGCTAAAACCAGAATTAGATGTATGTTTAGCACAACTTTTTCTTTCTGGTTATGGTTTTTTTATGACAGAGTGAGACCAGCTTTCGTTCTTCACTAAAGAACCTTAGGATAACTTTTTCTTTTATATGCTTTAGACAGAATTGCCAGAGTATAGTGAAGACTGTAAAATAATTGAGGTATTGTAAGTAGGTGAAGAAATCAAAAGCTACTCAGAGTTTGTGGAGATAGAATAGGAAATTGGTCTCCAGGAACCACCATTTTCATCCATTTTGCAAGTACTGGCTGATCACAAAAGGATTCTACTACACAGCTTACCTCAGCTTTAAAATGCCTGTTCCTTTGACCTATTAGTTTTAGACTAAAATTATAGCATACTATACTTCATAAAAGTGACATTGAGCTGGGAAGGGTTAATGAATTAAAATTTTAATGCACTTTGATACGAGCAGATCAAAGCCTCAACTATTTGTAATTGTATAATTTTCTTCGTTCATTGTTTTGCATGATACAAAATCATAATTTTGGACCTGAATGCCAGTTTCCTATGTGTTTGAACTAGCTTGCTATATCATAAAGCTTTTAATCTAATTTTTTAAAAAGCTAAAAGCTTCTTAACTATAATAAAATTTCACCATCTTTAAAGTATTTTATAACTACTGCTGTCCTTTGATTTGTTTCCATTTATTTCTATTATCTTGCAGCATCTTTTATCCAAATTCTTCTTTCTTATAAATCTTGTAAGTAGGAACCAGTAGCTTTTCCTTAATTGCAATCATGTTTTTTATTTTGTTCATAATTCCATTTTTAATTTGGTTGTCATTGTCATTGTCTCTTGTAGCTTTTGCATTTGGGAAGGAAAATAATTTTTTCTGTTTTGAATGGGGAAGATTGTTGGCAAAAGCAAAAATTAATCTGCCTGAATCAATCCCATTATTTCTGTACACTAGTCTGGTCATGTCATGAATTCCAGGACTTTGCACTAACTGTGTTTTGGCTTTTTTGTTTTTTTTTTTTAAGCTTTAAGCTTATTTTTACAGACCTAGTGTTTTGATTTGTATGCATTCTGCATGTAGTGTTTTCTAAGTATATTATGCTAAATAGCTTATTCAGGACCAAAATGGCTCATGGGAAGTTGCATAAAGATTTATGCTTTGCTTACATATTCCATTAAATATCTCATATGCCAAATAATTTATATTATTTTGTAAAGATCTAAAACAGACATTTTGTAATGATTTTAATATAATATTAAATCAGATACTTTTTTGTTAAAAATAAAAGCAACTTTCAAAGGGCTTCTGTTTCAGTGACCTCCTTCCTTCCTCCCTGCCCCCCACAACAGTGAGCATGATAATATCTCTCTCGTTATTCATTTATATATCCAACTTCTTTTTTATACCCTAGCCTCAACTTAGATTTAGTTTTTACCTGTGATGTTTGAAATTCATATTCATTTTGCTTGGTTGGGAGAATATTTGGTTTATGCTTTATAGTCAGGTGAGGATTTTATTCCTCTCCCATCACCAGTACTGTCCTACTGTAGCCTGTATGGATTCTTACATTGAAGACTGCTAGTAGGAAAATAACAAGTTTTACTGGCTAATTTTCTCTGTCGCTTAAAAATACTTCCATAGGAAAAGAAATAGAAACTAAGAAATAAAAACACTTATTTTGCATCATATATCTATACACATGTATAGATATATGCATAATTTTAAGTGGACTAAATATGTTCCAGTTGAAAAATGTTTCTTGTAGTGTTTATGAAAATCTGTAGTGCCACTCTGATTTAACTGCTGTCCATTCTTAGAGAAGAATTCAAATAGCCCTTTATTCTTAAATTTACAAATAGTTGCTAAACAGAAGCATTATTGGATCCTATTTAAGTAGTTTTAAAAATAATTACCAAATTGGATCTTTGTGTCCAGGATCCCATGAGCCTATTTGGCATATTGACTAATACAATAAAGCCCTCCCTTTTCTCTCCTCAGCTTTAACGACACAAGCTAGTGTGGAGTTTCGCCGGAAAGGGTCACAAATGTCCACAGACACCATGGCTTCCAATCTCATGTTTGATGCAAGTGAATTTCCTGATAACTATGAAGCAGGAAGAGCTGAGGCTTGTGGGACACTATGTAGGATTTTTTGTAGCAAGAAGACTGGAGAAGAAATTCTGCCAGCTTATTTATCCAGGTCTAAGACTTTATTCTAGTTTTTCTATTATTACAGTTTGAGTTATAAAAAAGAAATGTATTATGATTCAGTAGATTGAACAAACAAGTAGACAGTGATCCGAAATAAAGGCCTCTAAATAATTGGCATATTTCTTTTTTGGGCCTTGGATTACTCTTCCCTTTAGAATTCCTTAGGAGCACTTATTTACCAGAGAGCATGTGGTTCCTTCCAGATTGAGGTACCTGGTCCTTTGAGATGGGTATTCTCCTTTTTAGATATGATCAGTAGAAACCTGTTTCCCTTCCTGAGCAGCTACTGTTCAGTACTTTACTGAGAGCCCTTGAACATATGACATTCCAGATATTGATACTGTATTTCAGAAGAGCATCTTATCCCTCATTCCTTATCTCCTGTGGAGAAAGGACTAAGTTCTGAGAGAAGCTAGTATGTATATACTCCCGAATGTCCCCATATCTGTTTTTTACACTGTAATTGAATGTAAGTACATGCTATATAATTGTGTGTCACTAGCCTTCTTCCATTTTCACTTAGGTCAACAGAACTTAATCATTATTATTTGCCCTTCACTTAGCTCATCTTCCTTCCCTTATTACCAGCAGGTCTTACTGCTTTCCACCTGGGCTTATGTCATTTTCTAAAGCCTTTATTCATTCTTTTAAAATTTATTAAAAACCTGCTGTGTGCATTTCACCGTGCTAGTTGTGGAGGGCATGTAAAGATAAATCAGACATAGTTCTTGCGCTTAGGTAGCTTATAGCCTAATGCTTTCCTAAATCCTAATCTGCTTTAGACCTTCCAAAAGGAAAGTTAACCTAGTATGGCCATGCAATCAGATAAACTGATTCTTGGTATGATCATGATTATCATCATCATCATTAGATGCATTAGAGTACCTCTTCGTATATGTGGTATTAGGTTATGCATGACATAAAGTGAATTATTAGAATAGTTCCTATTCTGGCTTGTTTAGGGGAAATTTATAAGATGGACCGAGACAGATAAAGAAAAATTTCAAAACTACTGCACGACATAGAGAGTTTTCATTCCATAACAGCAGAGGATTAAATACATCTATTAAAATCTACTAGTGCCTAATTTTGGCATGGAGGTGACCCTGGGTTTTCAAAGACTGTACTAATAGACTCCAAGCTTGAAAAGCTTCATGTATGGACCTAGTAATGGCTTATATCTGTTATTTGAAGACTATCCTAGATTAATTGGAAAGACTAGAAAGTCATAAGTTGTCCCACCCAGCAATTCTCATAGCTCAGTATAAGTTAACAGTATGTCATGGTAGCCAGAAAAAACAAAAACAAAAAAAAAAGGAACACTAATGTGATTTTGGGCTGAATCTAGAAGTGTAATAGCTATAACAGGGGAAATGATAATCCTATCATTATCCGGTTCTGACCACATCTAGAGTATTATTTTTAATTCTGGGTGACACGTTTTAAGAGGATATTGGTAAGCTGGAGAGCTGCATCCAGAGGAGAGTAGCACTTAGAATAGTGAAAGACTTTGAGATTATGCTATATGGAAAAAACTAGACATTTTAGCCAAGTCTAAAGAAGTTAAGATTTTTTGCTTGGAAAAGATTTGGTAAAAGGTAGGGGTATGATGGCTGTCTTTTAAATATTTGAAGGGCTGTCACATGGAAAGGGAATGAGATGATTCTGCTTAGCCCCAGAGGGTGAATTCAGAGCCATGCACAGACGTTTCAACAAGCATGGTTTTGGCCCTTTATAGAATTAAGGCTCTCCACAAGGGACATGGGACTAGCTTAGAAGGCAGCAAAGGTTGGAGGACCACTTGCCAGGTTTATTGTAGACGGAATTCTGGTTCAAGTACCAATTAGGCTAAATGGCTCCTGAGATCTTATCTAGCTCTGAGATTGTGTGATTCCACCGCCATCTTCTAACACTAACTGGATTGTAAATTAGTTAGTAAAGGGAATACCAACACTGATGGATCACAGATCTTAAAATAGAGTCACATGAGTTTTGTTTAAGCATGGTGAGGCAAAGAAGAAATTATTCTTCTAGTCATTCAGAAGTGTCTTCATGGAGAAAATGTAATTTTAATTTCTAGTATTAGAATGATTGAAAGAAGAATGCTGGGTGAATTAATACAAAGGAGCAAAAGGAGAAGATGCTTTTAGGTGTAATCTAAGAAACCCTGGCACAGATGAGATGGGAATCCCTTAGGGACCAGCATAATCTCACATGTCTAGTAGCAGGTTTTATATGCAAACATGAAGCTGTTTAAATAGCCTACTTCAGCTCTGTTGTTCCCTAAGAAGGGTTCTTAACCATTTTTGTGTCATGCATCGCTTTGGCAATATGGTGAAACTTCTGGACCCTCTTCTCAGAATGTTAAAGTAATTGAAGGAAATGCTAAATTTCTATTAGAGGTTAGTAAAATAAAGATGAGATTTTTTTTTTCTCATCCAAATTCAGACTCTTGAAATGTATTCATGGACTCCTTTGGGGTTGGTGTACCCTACAGGTTAGGAAACCCTCATCTGTAATTTCTCGTAACTTTTTCTTTTCTTCTGGAAATAGGAATATAGGGTTGAGTGGAAGTGTTTCCCCATTTGTCCTTTAAATATGAAAAAAAAAAGCAAATGCATTTTCTTATTAAAATAATGCTAAGATGAATGCTTACAGAGTGCTGAAAATTCTGCGACATATTTATCAGAAATAGGGTATTGTACAGAACTATTAAGTTTATTGATAGTCATTGGAACTGATTTTTGGTCATTTGGACTTTGGTAAAGCTTAACTTTGGAGGAGCCCTATGGGAAGGGATCAGCCAATATTTTATATTCATTAAAAACAGATAACTAACTGGCTTGTCACTTTGTGGTTTTAAATGGAAACTTTTGCTATAGTGAAAATATCTTTTAAAGATGGATATGCTCAAAGGTAGGAATGTACTTCTGATTGACTGCTGAAAATTAATATTATCTGATAATAATGAATGGAAGGTTGTAGCTTCATATATTTAAAATCTTTCTCTTGCTTTCCTAGATTTTACATGCTTTTAATTCAAGGTTTGCAGATAACTGATTATGTATGCCACCCTGTCTTGGCCAGCATTATTCTAAACTCACCTCATTTATTCTGCTGTGATCTGAAAGGGATTGATGTTGTGGTTCCTTACTTTATTTCAGCTCTTGAAACCATATTGCCTGATAGGTAAGTCACAATTTTTACATTGTTTTAGCAAGTAGGTTCTTTTTCAGTTAGATTTTGCCACTGTGCATGCTCTTTTCACTGCCTCATTGTCTGACCTGACTCACCTGCCAAGGCACTCGGTAGCTAAAAAGACTCCAATATCATCTGAAGGCTGTCAGTTGCCTAAATCTATTCTGTGCTTGAAGTCATTTTATGCTAGTTTTTTAATACCCTTTTGTTTTTTCATCATTTTCATTTCCAAATGTATGCCTCCTCCCCTTCTCTCCCTTGGCAATCCTTTATAACAAAGAAGAAAAAAGGCAGCTCAGCAAAACCAGCTTGTCAACTGAGTCTGACAGTATGTGGTGACACATTACACATCGATATTCTCTCTCTGTTGTCAGTGAACTGTTAAATCAGTTTGGACCTGTCCTGAAGATGTGGGAGAAAGTTAGGTCAGGTCTGCAGATGACAGAACAATGTGATGGAGTAGAGAGGTCACCAAATTTGGAATCAAAGGCCCTAAGTTTGTGTCCCAGTACTGCTACTTACTTTTATACTGGGTATGTCATGGAGCCTTATAGTCTCAATTTTTCTCATCAGTACAAATGTTGGGAGTTATAAAGTGTCTTTCAACTCTTACTCTCAATCTTGGGATTCTGATATTCCATACTTAGGAAAAGTCTTCATCTATTTTAAGTTTTTTCAGATAAAAACATTCTAGTATAGTTTAACAGTTATTAAGCATAGGAATTCACAAAACAACCCTAACCTCAGTAAAAATAGTCACTTATAAGGTAGAAAATAGAATTGTGAAGCAAAGGAAGGAAGGAAAAAAGCATTTAATAAGCACCTGTTATATGCCAGGCACTGTGTTAAGTGTTTTACAAATATTACCTCATTTAATCCTTACAACGACCATGGTAGGTGCTGTTCATTTCAGAATTACTATAAGCCATTTGTTTATTTTTTCTTTTAATTTTTTTAAACTATTAACAACCTGACAAATATCAACTAATAATAATATATCCCAATACAAAGAACAGAAAAAAAGATTGTTTATGAAACTATGAAGCTTTACTATGTACAACTTATTTTGTTTTTTAAAGTATATCATATGTTTAACGTGGTAGTTCCAGCACTGCCCTACTTGCTTCTTTTTGTCACCTCTGAACTTCTTTCTGCTCATCTTCTAAGCTATTTACTATTTTATCCATTTGCAGGGAACTCTCAAAATTCAAAACCTATGTAAACCCAACAGAGTTAAGAAGAGCCTCTATTAATATTCTACTTTCCTTGTTACCACTCCCTCATCATTTTGGCAATGTCAAATCTGAGGTAATATTTTGGGTTCCTTCTGTCCTCTTTCTTGTGTGCCAATTCAGGTCTAAGTAGTTTTTAAAAATGTGAATGGAAATTTTTTTTTCTCTGTATTCCAAGTGTCAGTGATTGACTTAATGATTTGTGGGTGGTATTCTCTTTTCTCAGACTGCCATCACAGCTTAACTGAACATTTACTCTTGTGATCAGATATAGCTTTACAGAGTGCTGAAAATTCTGCGACATATTTATCAGAAATAGGGTATTGTACAGAACTATTAAGTTTATTGATAGTCATTGGAACTGATTTTTGGTCATTTGGACTTTGGTAAAGCTTAACTTTGGAGAAGCCCTATGGGAAGGGATCAGCCAATATTTTATATTCATTAAAAACAGATAACTAACTGGCTTGTCAGTTTGTGGTTTTAAATGGAAGCTTTTGCTATAGTGAAAATATCTTTTAAAGATGGATATGCTTAAAGGTAGGAATGTACTTCTGATTGACTGCTGAAAATTAATATTATCTGATAATAATGAATGGAAGGTTGTAGCTTCATATATTTAAAATCTTTCTCTTGCTTTCCTAGATTTTACATGCTTTTAATTCAAGGTTTGCAGATAACTGATTATGTATGCCACCCTGTTTTCATGGCCCAGAAGAGGGCAAAGAGGCTGGAAGTGATAAGATTGGAAGCCATGGTTGCAGGCAGATCCTTTCTTCTCCCTCTAGAGCAGTTCTATTGCTTGAGTTCGTTATTCAGGATAGTTAATGTTCAATGTTATTTATTTTCTCTCTAGGTTGTTCTGGAAGGAAAGTTTAGTAATGACGACAGCTCTTCATATGATAAACCAATAACTTTTCTGTCACTGAAATTGAGGCTTGTGAATATACTAATAGGTGCCTTGCAAACTGAAACGGACCCCAACAACACTCAGATGATATTAGGTTTGTGTTCATATTTCTTATATAAGTTAAAATCTCAGGCAGTACTGACCATGGGCATGTCATAAAGGCAAGGCAAGGCTGGCTGATGTGACATAAGCTGAATGACAGCAGTAGTTACACTGATCCTATACTTAGGGCAGGTGGTAAGACTTAAACTGGAAGATTTGACTTCTATGTGAATTTAAATTCTACAAAATTTTATTAAACATTAACTATATTCAGAGTGTGAGGGAGGGTTGCATCATGGCTAGAGAGTTGGCTTTGGAGTTAGAAAGACCTAACTTTAAGTCCTACCTCTGACAAATACCAGTTGTGACACTATGTGACACTAAATGACAACATTTAGCCTTGTTGGGTATCTTCTCTTAAAACTACAAATTTAAGATAAATAGCTAATTTATGTGGTGGAACAAATAGTGTTGGAACAGTAGTGGTGGAACAAACTTCCACACTGTGTCTACTAAATTCCAGTACTACACCTCCAAAAATGTTTATAGTACTGTGCCAGAAGAAAGAAAAAGTTTAGAAAAGTCAGACATGGTGTGTGCCCTCTCCAAAGTTTGCAGTCTAGTAGAGGAAATATGCATATATACTTACTGTCTTACTATCTATCTGTTACTTGTGTAAGAGAGGTGCAAAAAGCATTTGGATCCAAGGAAGGGAAGCCCATTGATGGTGGGAGAGGGTTCATTAAGAAGACTTTTTGGAGCTGTGCTCTAAAAGATAGATAGGTTTCAACAGGCAAAGAAGGAAAGGGAGAATATTATGGCATAGGGAATAATGTGAACAAAGGCTCAATTGGGAAAATTCAAGGAAATAAATTTTGTAATCTGGCTAGAACACAGAGTACAGTTGTGGAGGGAAGTATGGTTGGAAAACAGGATTGGAAAGACTGAGTGGTAGCAAAATTGTGGAGGGCCTTAAATATAAGACTATGGAATTTGAAATTTATTTGGTAGGTAATAAGGTTTTAAACTAAAGTGTAACATGTCTAGATTGAGTCGTGAAAAAAAGACCATTCTGGCAGTAGCATGTGGGATGGATTAATTTAGGAGTGAGCAAGAATAGAAAGATCTGTAAGGAGGTTATGGTAATAGTTCAGGTGGGTAATAATGAAGTCTTCTTAGCACAGTATGACAGTGGAACTAGAGAAGAGGGGACAGAATTTAGAGATATTAGTGAGGTAGAATTGCTGGGACTTTGGGGATATGATAGAAATAAATGTAAGAGTCACTGAGAGTGCCAACGTTTAGAATATAGGAGACTTCAAGTGCCATTGACAAAAATAGATAAGGAGCTTTAAAAAATAGTGGTAGGCAGAGGAGGGAGGGGGAACTTCTCTTCATACGACCCCTACGCTCCTATTCATTCTGGCATGCTTTGGAATATTTTCTTGGTCAATTTTTGTTTTTTTCTCCCTCTGTGCTTTTTTACCTTTGTAATATAAAGATTGCTTCAGAACATTGTTTCTACTCCCTTGCAGCTGCCAACATTTCTTCATTGCTCTTGCCTATAGTCCAGTAGTTAGCCCTGGGGCCAAGGGGGAAGGGTAACACCCCAAATGGGTTCGACTCACCCCTAGAGTTGCGTACCATTCAGACCCTTGCTTTTGTAAGGATGGGTACATATGTCTCCAGAAGATGTTTTAAAGTTGAGCACTAGCTATGTTTTCTTTCTGGCCTCTCACTCTTGTAGCATTGTTAACAATAAGTTTATAGCCTCTATTCTTTCCCCTACCTCACATAACCCACCCAGTTTTAGTAGCTGCTTTCAGTCTTGCTGTTGGTATTATTTAGGAATTCATGAAAACATAGGACTTTTAGAATTGGAACCTCTATTGAATTAGTCCAAACATTTTCCCCCTATAACCTCCATTTACATCATCCCTATTGTAGTTACTTGGCCTTAGCATGAATACCTTCAGTGATGGGGAATTCACTACTTTATGAGGCTACTTATTTCATTGTAGAAGGCTAAAATGAGCCTTTCTGTAACTTCTTCCTGTTTTCTTGGGCTTACCATCTAAAGCCATAGAGAATAAGTCTAATCCCTTTTCTGCTTAACAACTCTTCAGGTAATATGGATCAATGTGGTATGGTAGAAAGAATACTGCACTTAAAGTCCATATTAAGATTGAGAAAGACCTATGCCCCCACCTTGAGCTTCAGACATGACGAAATAAGATAGAGTGACTTAAGTCACTTCTTAAAGTATTGGATCTCTGGTGGCATTTTGTCTCCAATTTTTATTGTATTATTGAAATGTTTAAAGGTAATGCTAAGTTTTCTTTTAAAAAAACTTCATTGCACATGACCTTAAAAATCATAAAGTGCCCTAATATTTTTGAACCTGATATTTATTTTGTTAATCTTAAATAAAATAAAACTTGAACCTTGAAATTCCCTTTATTTTCAGTGACTTAGAAAATACATGTGCTATTCTTGCTCTTTGATGTTGTCCTTTTTCCAGTTTTTCTAATAACAGTCAATCAAATTCTTAGTTTTTAAGAAATGGTTTTCATAATCCTCAGTGAAAAACAAAATTCATGTGTCTGTCACAGGTCTTGCTCAGTTTTCCCTAAATGATACTTTATCCATTTTGATATTAAAAAACTCTTGCCATGTATCCTACATAAAATACTTTCTTACTTTGTTATAGGTGCAATGTTAAATATTGTTCAGGATTCAGCACTTTTAGAAGCCATTGGCTGTCAGATGGAAATGGTAAGAAGCATTAATACCTTTCTGCCTGGAATCTTGTCAAAGAATTTAAGTTACTTCATAAAATGTGTTCTGTTGTGATTTTAAAGACACATTTGGACCTTTGAGAACTTCCTTTTCATTGGTTAAATAGAGGCTTACTTTTTTACTTTTGTTTTAAAGTCAGCCATTAGAAAATGTGATGCCTTTCAAGGAGGCTATTTTTATGACCTGAGTAATGGCTCACTGTGACATTGTTTTGCTAAGCTAATTACTGTAAATTCTTTTTTTGTTGTTTTGTTTTGTTTTGTTTTAGGCAGTTGGGGTTAAGTGACTTGCCCAGGGTCACATAGCTAGTTAAGTGTCAAGAGTTTGGTCTGAGGTCAGATTTGAACTCAGGTCCTCCTGACTTCAGGGCCGATGCTGTATCCACTGCGCCCCCTAGCTGCCCCTGTAAATTCTTTATAAATGAAATGTCATTCATAACATATCTCTTCACTACCACCAGTCTGGAAGCTGATCTTGGTCATGAAAACACTGGTGTTCTGGTGTTTATCATTGGTGATACATCTCTGTTCATTTGTTATTTAGGAACTTTGTTGGGGAGACTGATAGTAAAAAAAAAAAACCTTGCCTCACACTGAATCATTGATTTAGACCTGGACCTCAGATGTATCAAGTCATTGTACTCTTGGGGAAAGGGAGGTGCAGAGAAGTCCTGACTCACCTATGTCTTACCAGCTAATCAACGGCAGAGCCAGCATTTGAAACCCAGGATCTCTAGGTGTATATCTGGCACCACCTTAGTAAAAACAGGAAAGGGCTTGAACTGGCTGCTAAGAGTCAGTCCTGCCCTGCTTTCTTCCCTTTCCATTCCTTGCTCCCAATATATGAATCTATAAATAAGGTAAATGAGGTCTACTATGTTAGCAAGCAGCTTTTTGTTCCTGTTGTTAATAAAAATAGCCTACCTATGTAGATTATGTATATCTGATATTGAGTTTACCTGCTCATTCATATATTGCATTTCATTACCGCCAAATGTCAATGGTTATGGTATTTCTGTGTTTAAATCATCTTCAATTTGGCTAGAATGGTGAAGAAAACCTGAAAAGTCATAGTCGTACTAATAGTGGCATTAGTTCAGCGAGTGGAGGAAGCACAGAACCTACAACCCCAGACAGTGAAAGACCTGCCCAGGCTCTTCTAAGAGATTATGGTAAGTTGTGTATTTCTTTGAAATTTTAAAGCAGTTTAAGAATAATGTTTTGGGAAATTTTATCTAGTAATTTTTTGACTAATTTTTACATATTTGAAAATAACTGGAAGAACACTACTAGTCCTTCTCTAGATGTTAATCTGGGCTAAAAATGACTAAAGCATTTTGAATTCAGCTGCGTTGTTTTATATTCATTTCATATCACTTATATTTCTTTCAATTACTGTACCACTCTGAAAACATCCTCATATTTAAAACCACTTATGTACTACAGTATAAAGTTAGGAAATTATTTCATTCATTAATATAAAATGACACTTGCCAGTCACCTGCTCAGTAAAGCATTTTACTCAATACCTTGACTTAAGAGTATTGTTTTTGATGAGTTTTGTAACTTTGTGTGCCTTTAGGTATTTTATATAGAGAGACATTGTATTTACAAAGTGGACATTAATCCAAGGTTGAATTATTTACTTATGTGTGAATTTAGCATCTGTTTATTTTGAATTACACTAAAAGTGTTTCTGACCTAAACTCATTTCCCAATAAACTGACCTTGGGTATGCCATGTATAAAATCTTTATTATGAGTTATTCAAATGCACATTTGATTAATTATTGAATTCACTAATATGTGTTGTTTTAAAGATTTCTTACACTATTCACTTTATATATATGTATATATATAAAATATAGAATATATATATGTATATATATAAAACATAGAATATATATATGGGTTCTGGGTACCCTAGCAATCAATAAGGTAATGTTTAAGAGAATATAAATATGATTTTGATATTGAAGCAGTTTTTTTTTTTTTACTGTATATGTCCCAATAGGCATGTGTGAAGTGACTAGTCTGTTTCAGCATTTTGATGAACTGTTAGTAAGTTCTGCTTGTAATGTTGCAAAAGTTTCGCTAAGAAATCCAGATTTGTGTTAGTGTGCTGCATATATGTCTCTCTTTAATGACCATTCCTTTTTCTGTTGTCACACTGCCCTCTTCCCAATAGGATTGACAGGTATAATGTCCCACAAGTTTCATTTATGAATTCAGTTTCATAGTCTCCTAATTTTGCATTACCAAAATAGTGCTTTCTTTTACTTTTTAAATTGGCAGTCAAAACACAGGGGGTTGGGAATGTTAATTTTCTTACATTCAGGAATAGAGTTCTGAATAGTAAAATTTTAAAAATTAGTTAAGGGTGTTGCATGTATTATTTTCTGTGAGGGTTAAACCTTAAAGGCAATGGGTAATAGCTGCCAAGGGTGATTTCCACCATATATGGATGCACTAAAAACTTAGACGCCATAGTTCAGTACACAAAAGATCAAAAAAAATTTTTGCTTGAGAAGCCTATAACAATTTTTATTAAGCTTTTTAAAAATGGAACTAAGACCTGTTAGCTAATAATATTTTAAGATTCAAAGTTTTTCTAAAGACTGTTTAAATATCAAAATTCCACTTAGATCAACTTGATAGAGTTCTGCTTTGATGTTAGAAGCTGCTCGGATTCAAATAAATAACATGTTAGTGTGGTGTGCTGATTAATCAGCCTACATGTACATCGCTAAATTCATTGTCCAGGTGCTTGTTGTGGCTGCTTTGGTTTGTGCCTAAGGGAATGCTTTGCTTATTGTTACTAATGCTTAGTTGTTTTCCCTCCCTGTGGTATGTGGCATTGGGGTTATATCCTAGCTCTTAATACAGATACAGCTGCTGGACTCCTGATTCGCAGCATTCACCTTGTAACCCAAAGACTCAATTCTCAGTGGCGTCAGGACATGAGTATATCATTGGCTGCATTAGAGCTTCTTTCTGGACTGGCAAAGGTGAGGAAAGACTGTATAGCTTTAGCTTAGCATAGTTATATTTTAACTATCTGTTATATAATAATATGGATGATCAAGAGTTGGCTATATTTTTACGTAGACTATAATTAAAAGTGAATTAAAACAAACCTAAAAATAAAGTTTTATAAAAGGGAGCCTATAATATGTTTCTTATATTAGGACCAATGAAAACAATAAGATGGCATACATATATTTATATATCTTTATATATGTATATATGTATATATAGAGAACACTCATCAAATTTAATTCAGTTAATGCCTTTTATATACCTCGTATATGAGGTACTGTGGTTGAATCTGAGAATAGCAAGTTGAAAAATGACATGATCTTTGTTTTTAAGGAGCTAATAATCTAGTAGGAAGTATGAAATATATTCCCAAAAAATGACGTTGAAAATCTTCAAGAATATATAATTTTATCAGTGTGGATATTTCATCATTTCAGATGATATTTGTTGTTGTATCATTTCAGTCTTGTCCAACTCTTTGTGATCCCATTTGGGGTTTTCTTGGTAAAGATACTGGAGTGGTTTGCCATTTCTCTCTCCAGCTCATTTTACAGATGAAGAAATTGAGGCAAACAGGGTTAAGTTACTTGTTTAGAGTCACACAGCTAATAAGTGTCTGTGACCAGATTTGAACTCAGGAATATTAGTCTTCCTAACTCTAGGCCAGTCACAGTACTGTCCCACTGATGGTAAGCACTCTATAAATTAGTAGTCTTCCAGGATTTCTGTGGCCAAGAAATTCATCAACTTTTAGGAGATTTGATGATGTTCCTCTCCAGATTTAGCTCAGTAGTTCCTCGGTCAGCAGACATAAGCTCTGATAATAGTCCTTTAGACTAAACCTTTCTAAATTGTGGTCCTGCTAGTTTACTCTCTGCTGGTATAGCATTTGAGAGTATAGAGTCACCTCCACAGCACAACACGTCAAAATTTATTACAAGTATGATTTGCACAAGAAAGGACATAGTAGAATGACACATATGAGGAGGGAAGGATTACTTCTAGTTCAGGCAATCAGGGAAGCCATCATGGAGAAGGTATAGCACCTGAGCTGGAACTTGAAAGAAGAGAAATAGTTCACTAGGCAGAGATGGAGGAGTACATTCTAAACTAGTTTGGCTAGAGTATACAGCGAGTGAAGAGGAAAAATGAGAGAACTCTGGAAAGGTTTGCTCAAGCCAAATTTCAGAGCTTTAAATTCCAAGCTAAGGAATTTTGTTCTCTACAACAGTGGTGTCAAACTCAAATAGAAACAGATTTCTACAGCCGTATATTGACTTAGAAAACTTTACATTAACATTATCTATGTTGTATTGTATTTTAAATTTTGTTCAACATCTCCCAATTACTGTATATTTTAATTTGGTTAACTAATATCTCCAGTTTGACATCTCTGTTTTAGTCAGTAGGGTGGCTGTGCAGCGAGACTTGACACAGGGATGCATCCATACTGGGGGGTTTTAAACTGTCCATAGACCTCAGAAGTCCGGAGGAGTGTCTTAAAACAAAGACATGGCAGATTGAATTTGTGGCTACTTCTTCACATTGAGATACAAGAAGATGACATTTTAGGGAGTGGAGAAACAATTCTGAAAGATGTTTTATAGCCTGACATTCATGAAATGTATTACCACCACTTCTAGTATATATGTATTTTAGTGATATCTCAGACTTTTCTCCATCTTATATATGTAGAAAAACAAGGTATTCTAGAGTGCCTTACATATTTAATTGATACTCAATACAAGCTACTTGTCATAAATATGAAAGTGATATCAACTAATTATTACCTTCCTAACCTAAATGTCCTTAGGTGAAGGTGACAGTCGACTCAGCAGATCAAAAGAGAGCCATTAGCTCAGTGTGTAGTTACATTGTGTACCAGTGCAGTCGGCCAGCCCCGCTGCACTCCAGAGATCTTCACTCCATGATTGTTGCAGCTTTTCAGTGTCTTTGTGTCTGGCTGACAGAACACCCTGACATGCTTGATGAAAAGGTGAGAGTGCTAGGTTTGGATGCATGTTAAGTAGGAGAAATTCCTTATTTAAAATGTGACTTTCTCTATTTTAAAAATTGCTGTACTTAAGTATTTATTGGCTATCAGTGTAACTCTAATCCTGCTTGGTACATCTTGCCAGGTACAGTGTAGCCCGTAATTAGTTGGGATAAAGAAATGTTTTAATTAATGAGGCTATGTTAATATGTTGATATATGAGACCTTGGTTAAATTTGCACTCAGTTTATGAAAAACTCTAAAGTTTATTTTCAGAAAGATGGAAACCTCCTGTTTATATTAGCCAGTAGTCTGTATCAATGACAAATCATTTAAATCAGGTGAATTGCTACCTAGGTTGTGAAATCGGCGACAAAATGAATAGAGAACATTAAGCTAGCATCTGAACATTTTGGAATCGTGATGTGGTTCCTTCTTTTTTTTTTTTAAAGGGAAGAAGAACTAATCTAATGCTCTGTAGAGAGCAGCCACCCTGTTATTATGCAGTGTAAAAGGGGAAACACATGTTGGTTTAATAGTAGAATTTTTAGAATTCTTTCTGTTTAAAGATTTTTAAAGCATTTTATAAAAAGAAAGTGGCATAATAGAAAATATTTCCATTTTTTCCATGCCTTCTCCAAACTAAAGGTGCAAGAAATGGCTTGTATGTATAAGGAATAACTTAAGCTTCTCTTTCAATACCTTATCATTATCTTAACTATCCCATTACTAGCAGAATTTTTGGTATGCCCCTCACAACTTCATAGTTAAGAAATGTTAGAACAGGTTTGTATGACGGTCACAGTATTTTAAAAGAAGGTTTATACAAATATACCTACATAAAATATTTTCTGGCTGTACTCATCTTCTACCCTCACCCTAAACTCTACATAGTCGCAAAACATCATAATTGAATTGAATTTCTTTTCAGTAATCATCCATTCTCTGACCATCTAAGAAAAATGAACATTCGTATTTCATTTTTCTTGAAGAATTAAACAAGTCTTCTTTTCTTCACCTTTAGGATTGCTTAAAAGAGGTACTAGAGATTGTGGAATTGGGTATCTCAGGAAGCAAGTCCAGGAGTAGCGAACAAGAGGTCAAATACAAAGGAGATAAGGAGCCAAACCCTGCATCTATGAGGGTAAAGGATGCAGCTGAAGCTACCCTTACATGGTATGGAAGCTGTTAGTTAGGGATTATGATCCGATAGTTTGATAGTTATAAATTCTCTCATCCTCTCACTGGTTGTGAAATATTGTATGAAGTAGCTAACTGCTGTATGCTTTGTATTCTCCAGCTTGAAAATAAGCAAGATTTACAGTTTATTTCTACCTTGCAAGGTATATGCCATGTGCCATTGAACTATGAAATGAAAAATTCGGAGGCTGACAGATACATTGATTTTCCACTTTTTTGCTGAGCAATATAAGATCAATCTCCTTAAAACTAACTATTATAGTAGATAAAAGGAACTTTAAACTTAGGTGAAAGCTCAGCAAAAATAAGTCTTCACACTGAATAAATATTGTAATTGAATTAACTTTGAGAATCTAATAATAAAGGAAAGTCCATTAGAATCATAGATTTTAGATGTGTGGAAGGGACCCTGGAGATCACTTAGACCAACCTATTTTATTCTATAGAGGAGAAAACTGAGGCCAAGAGAAGTTTAGTAATTTGCTAAATTAGTGGTAGAATGGATACAAAAACTTGGGTCTCCTGATTTCTCTCTAGTCCAGTGTTCTTCCTATTCTATGCTTCTCATAAACTTGACATCACAAGTTTAAATCAATCATCAAGTTATTTTTTTTTTTTGTACCTCAGTGCTACTGTGCACTGAGTGGAGTAACAAGAAAACCGATTTAATTTCTGCTTTCCAGGAATTTAGTCTCTAGGGAAATACTGCTTACACAAAATAAACAGAATAATGTAAAACAATATATGATCAAGTGCCAAATTATGTGGCATAGACAATTCTGTTTTAACAGATAGTTATTCAAACCATAATATGCACAGGTGATTATGCTAAGTGCTATAAGGAATAGAAAGTAAACCATGGTCCCTTCCCTGAAGTTATTTATAGCCTAATACAGAATAAAATGCATATACAAATAACTATAATTCAAGGTGCAGTGTAGAAGTCATGAAAAGTGCTAACAAGAACTGCAAAAGTTCAGGGTAAACAGTGTTAAGGAGCTAATTAAAGTGAGGTCTAAGAATGACTACATGGAAATAGTATACTGATACTGATGACTAAAGTAGGCTAAAGGTACATCCTTTTGGGAATTGTTAACTGAACTCTCTTCTGTACCTTGCAGCATCATGCAGTTACTTGGTGCATTCCCTTCACCTAGTGGTCCTGCATCTTCTTGTAGCTTGGTGAATGAAACTACTTTGATTAAATGCTCCAGGCTGCCTACTGTAAACAGACACAGTTTTCGATACTTTGTCCTGGATAATAGTGTCATCCTTGCAATGCTGGAGCAACCCCTAGGGAATGAACAGAGTAAGTGGCTTTTATACTTCCTTAATGGGGATTTTTAAGGTATTCTGCCTTTAGAAGGATTATTTGGGGAAATGTGAGCATAGGTCCTGAAGATATTACAGAAGAGTCCTGGTATAAGAGAAAGGTGCTGGTCAGAAGAATGTGGACTTTGGGCAAGTTTTTGACAGGTACCACTAGCAACTTGCCAAATAGAACAGTTGAGGTATTATGGTACAGCAGAAAACACTTAAGTCATGGTATGAAGGAAAGAAGATAGAGAGTAAAGGCATCATTCCAATAACAAGCAGACCATTCATTTTGGATCCCTTTGAATCTTTGTAGGACCTGCTGGCAACCTCTCCAGAAATCGTGTACTGAAGAATACTGAGAGGAAGTAAAGAATGTACAAGTCCTTTATTGATCAGCCAGATCGTGTCCTTTCCTTCCTTTAAAACTGATCTCCCATGATTTTTCCCTGAGGAGTCAGAGCTTGATCCTTAAGTAAATTAAAATTTCATAAACTATCCATCATGCAACTCCTCCATTTTATTCAGTTCTGAGCCAACTCCCTGACAGATTTGTTTAGTCACATGATCTGAACAGTAATCCAAATCTCTCGGATCTTCTGTACCTTTCTGGATCTTCTGTATCAACTTGTATCTTCCTTCTATTCACTGATGGGAAGAGCCTGTTAGGATATTAGAAGATCAGTGAGGAAAGATTAGATCAGTGATGCCATTGAGCACAGTGTAAATGGTGATGGATCTACCACAGGCCTGCACAACCGGCTGCCCAAGGGCCACTTACAGCCCGGGCGCTTGCAGCACACCGAAGGATTTCCTCTACATACAAAGGATGTTTTCCTCTACTTTTTTCTGCAGGCCAATCGAAATCCTTTGGCATGCTACAGGCAGCCAGAGGGTTGTAAGTGGCCTGAGGGCCACAGATTGTACAGGCTGGCACAGGTTGTGCAGGCCTGATCTACAGGGTAGGAGAGCATATTTAGCCGTTATCAGACATTATAAATGTTTTGGTACCAGTTCATTTACCAGAAACCTAGCAGTTATTAAAAACCTTACTTTACTTAGAAGAGATTTTGATAGGGGATAGATGGTAAAAAGACAAATCCAAAATGTTCTAGGGTCACAAGACTCTGGACAACCATGCAAGAGAAGGATTCAGTGTGCACTGACTGGAGATAACACAACTTGGCTGTGGATCAGAAGTGAATTAGTATTTCTACCTTGAAGTGATAAGAAAATTGGGTGATATTGGTTGTTGGTAAATACTTACTTTGGCATGACAATCATAAATTGCAGGAAGATATAATATTTGGTTTATTTCTATAGTTAATAAAGATTTTAATTTTTAAAAAATTACCATTGTATCCGAATTCTAAATTGTCTTTTCTAAACTTCTCCTCACAGATGATTTTTTTCCATCTGTCACTGTTTTGGTCCGTGGAATGTCTGGAAGACTTGCTTGGGCCCAGCAGCTTTCCCTTTTACCAAGAGGGGCAAAAGCAAATCAGAAGGTATCTGTCAAAACTCAGAGGGAAATAACAGGGAGGGGAGAGTTGGTGCATTTTTATTTATAAATTAAATAACATTACCACAAAAACAAAATCACTAAATTTACAAAAAAGTTTAAAATCCTGTTGTTGTTGCTGTTGTTTTTGAAGTTTTATGGAATACAACTCTCTAACAAAAAATTTTTTTATAGCTTATGTGAAGTTACTTTATTACCTTTTTGTATTTGATAACAGGCTGTATTTGTAAATACTGTGTATGCAATGTTGAGGAGATAGTGTGGTCCAGGAGAGAGAATATTGAATTTGAAATTAGTGGACCTGGATTTAGATCCTGGCTCTGCTATTTACCAGCTTTGTGATCTTGAGCAAATCACTTTTCCTCTCTAGGTTTTAAGTTTTTCTTTGTCTTTAAAGTTAAGGGTAAGGGGAACATGAATTTATTTAGCTCCTATTGTGTGCCAGGGTATGCTAAGTGCTTTACAAATATTATCTCATTTGATCTTTACAACAATCATGTGAAGTAGGTGCTGTCATTATCTGCATTTTACAGTTGCAGAAACTGAGGCAGAGATGAATTAAGTGACTTGCCCAGGCTCAGATAGCTAGGAAGTATCTGAGGCTCAATTTGAACTCAGGTTTTCCTGGCTCCAAGCCCAGCGCTTTATCTACTGCATCACCAGCTGCCTCTAAATGAATGAGTTGGATTAGACAATTTCTAAGGTCCTGTAAGCCTGTAACTTCCTTAAAATTGAAAGAAACCTAGATGAGTAGTAGCCTATCTAAAAAGTAGCTTAACGCCTTGAACTTTGTTTTCCTTTTCAATAAGAAATTTGTTTTTCAGCACATGGGACACACTACCACCATTCTCTTGGTGACATTACATTCAGCCCACAGCTTCATCATATTCCCTATCTTGTAGCAACATTTTAAAGTCTCTAAATCATTATGTAATACTGAAGAAGCAAGTCACTTTATTTTCTTAGAGTTAATGCAGCTTCTAGAAATGCCCATGACATTTCAGCTGTGGATTCTACCATTAGAGAATCATGCTCTGTATTGTTGACACGTGCATTGTTGCTTAATACCATTCCAGCTATCTTTAATACTCTGAAAACTTCCCCAGAGGTCCAGATTTACCCACAGAAGACTGCCTTTTTGGCATGACCTAAAGGGTAGTAACAAATCCCTCTGACCAAAAGTAACTTGGCAAAAATACGTTGCCAAGATTTTCATATTTGGGATTAAGGCTTTGGTCTCTATTATAACACTTACATATCTCCAGGATAGGACAATATATACTGTTGTTAGTCATTGATGCTTTGGTGTCAAAACTTATTTACTAAAAACTTTTGACAGCTCAGCACCAAAGTTGTTCTTAGTGTTAAACCTACTTTTCAGTATTCTTCAGCAGAACAAAAGGCATATAAAACCAAAATCTTTTTGATCCTGACAATAATATGTTTTAGACAGTTGGACCCAATAAATCAAACCCAGGTTTCTCCTAGAAAATAAGAGCATATATTTATCACATTCACTTAATTCTGATCCTTAGTTTGCTTATATGTAAAATTGGAATAATAATACTTTAACACTATTTCACAGTTTTGCTGTGAGGCTCAAATAACGTAATGTAAACCCCAGCATGCTATTTTTTTTTTAAAAACGTCCCAAGCAAAAAAAATGGTAGGAGAGGCAAAAATGTCTCCAAAAGCTTCTCTCATAGAAGACAAAAATCTTGTCCCTGTTCTCTAGTTTTATACTCCCTTCGCTAGTATCCTAGCCATCATTCATACCCCCAGTGTCTGGTCTAACTTAAGACCATCTCTCCAGGCTTTATGTTACAGCAAGTAATGGGAAGGAGAAGAGACTAATTAAAGGATAAGAGGCTTTCATTACTTCATTCCTTTCCCAAATCTTTTATTGTTATTCTGTAGCTTTTTCTTCAAGAGTTTGGTGGGGGCAAGACTGAAAGGGGTAAACAATCCCTACTCTCAAGAAACACATAGTGTAATGAAAGAGTCAGCATGCAAATAATTATGTACAAACAAGCTAAATACAGGAAAAAGTGGAAATAATCATCAGAGGGAAAGTACTAAAATGAAGGGGGAATCAGGAAAGGCTTCTTGCAGAAGGTAGGACTTTAGCTTTCGTATTACGTTATGTATTATAAATGGGTACTCAGACCATACAAATTGCTTTGCTTCATTTTAACAGCTTTTTGTGCCAGAACCTCGTCCACTTCCTAAAAATGATGTTGGAATTAAATACACAGTGAAGCATCGACCATTTCCTGAAGAGGTGGACAAAATTCCTTTTGTAAAAGCAGACCTGAGCATTCCTGACTTGCACGAAATCGTAAATGAGGAAGTAAGACTCTAGTTCCTAACTATTGTTTATTTCTTATGCTTGTCAGGATCCTGGAATAGTGTTCAGTAGTATGCTATGCATTGAATTTCACTTACTGCTTGAGTTTTTTAATTTAATTTTAATTACAGAATTAATAAGTATTTGTAATTTTATATTGAATATAAACTTCACATTATTTTTAAAGCCATACCATGCAAATATAATGTCTTTAATGCATTTCAGTTAGAAGAGAGACATGAAAAATTGAGGAATGGCATGGCCCAGCAGATCACTTATGAAATATCCATTGAGCAGCAAAGTGAAGAGGAGTGGCGGAAGAAAACTTTCCCTGACCCAGTTACTGACTGTAAACCCCCACCTCCTGCCCAGGAATTCCAAACAGCACGCCTTTTTCTTTCACACTTTGGGTTTTTGTCATTGGAGGCATTAAAGGTAATTTTGGCACATTTTTATGTGCAAGTAATTTTGTACACTTGTATCAGATGCTGAGATGTAAGTACTTACAACACACAAATACAATGGGTTGTTTACAAATGGTACGGTTAATCTTATTTTTTTGTTTATGGTCATAGAAAGATTTCATTCAAATTTTCTAGGGTGAAGTGGGAAAACTTGCATGTCATTGGTGTTTTTATTATCTGCATATATGATACATTCCATGTGTGGAAGCCCTAAGGTGACTCATTCTATAGGGCCTTCATGCATATATTCATACTTGAATTGCAGTTTTTTTCTGGTCCCAAGATGATTCTTTTTGCATATACAGTCAAATATATTTCCTTGAGTTCCCTAATGCTTCTAGCTCTCAAGTATCCCTGGTAATTAACAATAAATGCTAATGGGATAATTGAAATCTAGATTTTTTTTTTAAAGTACCATAGTAATTAGTTTCTGTCCCCACAAAAACTCTTTATATAAGTATCAACAGCTATTACAAGCAGCCCATACAAGATGACGTTTAAGATGTATGGTTTGGTTGTGTCAAACTTAAATAGAAACAGGAACCACTAATCCATATATAAGGATCCCTGCAGGACACATATTAAATTATTTTTAAAATGTGACATCTATGTTTTCTTATATTTTTATTTTTTAAATATTTTCCAATTACATTTTAATCTGGTTTGAACCATACTTTAGGAGTATTGTGGATCACTTGAGGCCCAAAGGATACCTCTGCTGTGGACTATTCCAAAAAATTCTTCTAGAAAATTAACCTTATATTTGCCATTTGACACAACAGAATAAAAGCAAGTTGTTTTTCAGATGTTCGTTTGTGTACAATTCTTTGTGACCCTGTGGACCATAGCATGTCAGGCAGGCCCTTCTCTCCTCCACTGTCTCCTAAAGTCTGTCCAAGCTCATATTCATTGCTTCCATGACATTATATATCCATTGCATACTCTGCCATCTACTTCTCCTTTTGCCTTCGATCTTTCCCAGACTCACAGTCTTTTTCAGTAAGTCCTAGCTTCATCTTCAGTATTTGTCCTTCCAATGAATAACCCGAATTAATTTCTTTAAGTATTGACTGATTTGATCTTACTGTTCAAGGGACTCTCAAAATCTTTTCCAGCACCATAATTCAAAAGTGTTGATTCTGTGGTGCTCAGCTTTCTTTATAGGCCAACTCTCACAGCCATACATTGCTACTAGAAAAACCATAGTTTTGACTATACAGACCTTTGTCAGCAAGGTGATAGCTCTACTTTTTAGTATTCTGTCTAGATTTCTCTGGACTGAGTAATTACTGGATTGTTGGATATCTTTTTTTTTTTTAAGGCAGTTGGGGTTAAGTGACTTGCCCAGGGTCACACAGCTAGTAAGTGTCAAGTGGTTGGTTTGAGGCTGGATTTGAACTCAGGTCCTTCTGACTTCAGGACTGGTGCTGTATCTACTGTGCCACCTAGCTGCCCCAAAGAAATTTCTTTTGGGGGGGGGCTGGGCAATGGGGTTAAGTGACTTGCCTAGGGTCACACAGCTAGTAAGTGTTTGAGGCTGGATTTGACCTCAGGTCCTCCTGACTCCAGGGCCAGTGTTCTATCCACTGCACCACCTAGCTGCCCCCTGGTGCCTACCATTTTTGTCTTTTATCATACCCGTTTTTGCATGAAGTGTTCCCTTGATATCTCTAATTTTATTGAAGAGATCTCTTGTTTTGTATTCTTCCATTTGTTTGCATTGCTTATTTAAGAAAACTTTCTTCTCTCCTTGCTGTTCTGTGGAATTCTGTATTCAACTAGGTATATTTTTCTCTTTCTCCTTTGCCTTTCACTTACCTTCTTTCCCCAGCTATTTTTAAAGTCTCCTCAGACAGCCATTTTGCTTTCTTATACTTATTTTTCTTTGGAATGTTTTTTATTATGGCCTCCTCTACAATATTATGAACATAGTTCTTCAGGCACTATATCAGATCTAATCCCTTAAATATATTCATCGTGGGGCAGCTAGGTGGCGCAGTGGATAGGGCACCGGCCCTGAAGTCAGGAGGACCTGAGTTCAAATCCAGCCTCAGACCAAACACTTGACACTTAGTAGCTGTGTGACCCTGGGCACATCACTTAACCCCAATTGCCTAAAGAAAAAAAAAAGAAGAAAGAAAAAATATATTCATCGCCTCTACTTCATATTCATAAGGGATATTATTTAGGTCATATCTATATAGTGTTTCTTCAATTTAAGTCTGAATTTTGCAATTAAAAAAAGCACATGATCTGAGCCACAGTTGTTTCCAGGTCTTGCTTTAAATGACTGTATAGAGTTTCTCCACCTTTGGTCGCAAAGTATATAATCAAGTGTGATCACCATCTGGTGATGTCTGTTTTTGAGTTGTTGAAAAAAAGTGTTTGCTGTGACCAGCAAGTAATCTTTTTTTTTTTTAAACAGAGCAAATCCTTTTATTTGTTTTCTCTTTTTTTTTTTTTTTCTTTTTTTTAGCTAGGCCATGGGCTTAAGTGACTTGCCCAGGGTCACACAGCTAGTAAGTGTCGAGTGTTTGGTCTGAGGCCAGATTTGAACTCAGGTCCTCCTGAATCTAGGGCCAGTGCTCCATCCACTGCGCCACCCAGCTGCCCCAACCAGCAGGTAATCTTGACAAAACTCTATTAGTCTCTGCCCTGCTTCATTTTGTATTTCAAGGTCAAACTTGTCTCTTATTCCAGTTATCTTTTGATTTTCTATTTTAGCACTTCAATTCTTTTTGATGACTGTGACATCTTTTTTTTGGTGTTATTTCTAGAAGTTGTTGCAGGTCTTCATAGAATTGGGCAACTTTGACCTCTTTGGCATCAGTGGTTGGAACATAGACTTGTATTACAGTGATATTGAATAGTTTGCCTTGGGTTCAAACAGATATTGTCATTTTTACGATTATACCCCAGTACTGTGTTTCTTACCCTTTTGTTGACTATGAGGGCTATTCCATTTCTTCTAAGATATTCTTGTCCACACTAGTATATATAATGAATTAAATTTATCCATTCCCATTTATTTCAGTTCACTGACACCCAAGATGTCTGTATTTTAAAAAACTTTCTTTCTCCTGTTTGATCACATCCAGTTTGCCTTAGTTCATAGGTCTTACTATCCATGTTACTATGCAATATTGATCTTTATAAAATTGGACTTTCCTTTCATCACCAGACATATCCACAGCTGAACTTCTTTTAGGCATTGGCCCAGCTGCTTCATTCTTTCTGGAACTGCTTGTACTTTGGCCTCTGCTCTTCCCCAGTAACATGTTGGACACCTTCCGCCCCGAGGGGCTCATCTTCCAATGTCATATCTATTATCATTTTATCATTGTGGGTTTTCTTGACAAAAATACTGGAGCAATTTGCCATTTCCTTCTCTAGTGGGTCCCCTTCTGTCAGAACTCGCCACTCTGACCTGTCTGTCGTGGGTAACCCTGTATCGGCATAGTTCATAGTTTCCTTAAGCTATGCAAGCCCTGCCACCACAACAAGGTAATGATCCAGGAGAAGAACAAAAGCAAGACAGTTCTACTAATTTTAGAATTTCTAGACATCTGGAATCAAGATCTTTTATTACAAGATTAGGACTATTGGAGAGAAAAAAGCAAGATCAGTTCTTTGGATATAATCCTCTGTAGCACTTTCCTTCTGATTTGCCATCCTTAGACTTGTATGCAATCTCTTTACCTTATCCCTAAACCAAACTGGAAGAGATGTCAGTAGTAGTAGTCGTTTGGAAATGGCTTATTTCTCTCAAGCGTAGGATCCTCAGAGTCATAACTGTCCTATCTTTTTCTCTGTTAGACCTGTTTTGGCTCAGAATTTTCATTTGGTCCATTCCATGGATCACCAGGGGGACTTATTTGACATTTAATGGATCTGTGATTTCATTAGTCTGGGTACCCTTTCTACCAATGCAAATCAGATCTTTTTCACTCTCTCTCATACTGAAGTATTCTTGTCTGTCTTTCCTGAAATTCTGTGGTGGTCTACCCAACAACAAGAGGCCTGCCTTCTGTTCTTTTAATATCTTGGTAATACCTGTGTACCACTCAAGCTGCCTGTCTCATCTTCTGTTGTTGTTTGACCAGCCCACCTCCTTGTGTGCTCATACATGTCCAAAATGATGCCATCTATCCCACTAATAACCAGAACATTATCACTAGTAATGTGCTGTAACTTGTTGTATCCACCATGTATTATTATTCCATTGCTTGTCATTTTAATTCTTCTCTAAGCATGATATTTCATGATTTGCTAACCATATATAGTGCCACTTTGGAAATATTGGTGTTAAAGAGATGTACTTTTGCTATACTGAGGAGTTTAAAATCATTGAAATCAGTACACGATTTCCAAATTCAGTCTATCCATGTCTCCGCTACCTACGCAGGCCTGGGCTCAGTTCATTAATGGACTGATTGGCTGATTGCAAGTCATAGTTTAGGCAGCGTACATTTTTTATCTGTTTTGGTCCAGTGAATTTATATGGACCACTCTTGTGTTTCTGCAAATTTCATAGAGGAGAAGTTATTGTGTTCCTGGGATCAAATGGGCAGCTAGGTGGTGCACTGGATAGAGTGCCAGACTGGAGTCCAAAAGACTCCTCGTCCTGAGTCTGGCCTCAGACACTGAGTAGCTGTGTGACTCTGGGCAAGTCACTTAACCCTGTCTGCCTCAGTTTCCTCATCTGTAAAATGAGATGGAAAAGGCAATGGCAAACCATTCCAGTATCCTTGCTAAGAAAGCCCCAAATGGGGTTATAGAGTTGGACATGACTGAAATAACTGAACAACAACAGGGATCAATATGATGAGCATGTTGTTATATGTGAATTGATGTATTTTGAGAACATAGAAATCTTCAGAGAATCCATCTTATGGACGCTATCATTTATATTCATATATATTATATATTATATTATTTATGTAATATATATCATTTGTATATATTATATAGGGGAAGAGAAAGGAAGGGAATAAGCATTTATTAAGTGTGTACTCTGACAGGCACTGTGCTAGGCACTTCACAAGTATTATCTCATTTGATCATTAGCAAGCTGTGGATTCTTAATGCACTTTGAAGATCACTGCTCAGTTGAAATATCCAGAAGTAGTTCATATTTTATACCTATTGTGAAGGTTCAACTTCAAAGGGTATAGAGCTAGCCCAAAAATTGGTTTATTGAGAAGCGTTCCCTTCATTTCCATCTATTCTGAAATAGGTAAAGAAAAGGAGGAGTGCCAATGTTGTAGAATCGTTGTCCCCTTTTATCTTCCTCCTTGTTTAGAAGCTGTTCTGATAGATCAGTTTCAGCAGCTCCATTGATGTTCTGAAACAGCACGAGAGATATTATACCTTACTAAGAAAACATGTCATTTTGTCAGAGTTAAAAGACTGAATTACATATGGCCTATGCTGTCAGACTTGGCTGATGATGTATTTTAGTTGATTTTACTGAAACTCTTTTTTTCTGTCTTTCAAATTCTTTGTTACAAGGTATGGCTTGATAGAAGATCAGGGAGTGGTGTATTTGGAAATGAAAGTAATGTAAAAGCAAAAGATGACCAGAATGAGTTTGGTATTTTTTCCTTTTTTTTCAAAGATGAATTCTAGCTAGTGTATGCAGCAAAGCAATCATTGTTTGCTGTTTCTCTTCAGCCTAGAAAGTCCAGTGGTATAAAGGAAGCAGTACTGGATTGAAGCCCAAAGCCCAGGCTTCCAATCCAGTATTGCCTGTGTGACCCTGGGCAAATCTACTTACACTCTCTAAGCCTCTATGCTGCCTTCATTTATTCAGTGGGAATCACATACTATGTACCTCAGAGTGATTATAAGAAAAGTGCTTCATGAATGTGTATCATTAGCATTATCATTATTTCAAATGCTAATTTACTTAAGCTAGAACCATTAGCACTGGACTGTTTATTTGGTCCCTGTTGTGATGTCTGGGATGTAAAAATACAGAACATATTTGTATGAGTGTACCAATTGTTCTGTCTTTACTGTGACTATTAGCTGACCTTCAGTCTACAGCCATAACATAAATAGGCATATAATTTTAAGACAGGTGTATCATTTTTAAGACAATTAGGTGTTAGTTACAATTGATGGGACATTGAATCTGGGATCAGGAAAATTTGAGTTTGAATTCTGCCTCAGAGACTTAGTAGTTGTGTGACCCTGGGCAAGTCATTTACTCTGTCTCAGTTTCTTAATCTGTAAAGATGGAGAATAGCATAATATATAATAATAAAATAATAGCGCCTACCTCTCAGAGTTGTGTGGATAAAATGAAATATTTCTAAAGTACTTTGCAAATCTTAAAGTGCTATATAAATACTCGCTATTATTATTATCTTTAATGGGACTCCTTTTTAGTTTGTGCTATCTTCAAAGTGTTTGATAATTAAAAGAAGATTTTAAAATACATGTTAAACTTCTTTACTTACATTAATTCTTCAACTGCTAATAGAAATTTAAAATAGTTTGTTTTGTTCTGTTTGTTTTTGGATGGAAAGGAACCTACAAATAGTCGTCTACCTCCTCACCTTATTGCGCTTGACTCAACCATATCTGGATTTTTTGATGACATTGGCTATTTGGATCTCTTACCATGTCGCCCCTTTGATACGGTTTTTATTTTCTACATGAAAGCATACCAGAAAACAAGTCAAGAGGTAAGTATTCTGAATATATTACAACATCTTTTCTGCCAGATACTATAGGCCTTAATTTTTTAAGGGAATACAGACTAAGGCTATTAGTATCACAGTCTTCTGTACTAATTTTTTCTTCTTGTCATATGAAATTTGTGTGTAATATTTAAAAGTGAGTTATTTATAATAAATATAAATAAGCTTTTTTTCAAATCCAGAAATCAACAGGCATTTTTAAGTACCTGCTATATACCTGCTAGGAATCCAAACACAAAAATGAAATAGTTCCTGCTATTGAGGAGTTTATATTCTTAAGTAGTTGTTTGATTTTTTTAATTGAAAAAATGAAATGCTTTGGACATGGTAAGTGTTTAATGGATGTTAGGTACATTTCATCTCCATTCACTCACTTTAATAAGATGGTTCTGATTTTTTTTAAGTAGCTGGGTTTGGATTTTACTCTGATTCTGTCACTCCAATTAAATTAAAATTAAATATACAATTAAGATAGCCACAGAGATACTTAAATAAATTGATCGCCTGTCCTTCTTGGGCATTTTGTCATTACTCTGTGACATCACTAGGAAGAATTCAACTATGAGACCCCAATAGTGAGGTAATATTTTTACATATTCTAAATGTTGACATTCAATTGCAAACATTTATTAAGCTCTTAGTATGTGCAAGGCACTGAGGGCTACAGCAGGTACATAGATAAGCAAATATAACATTAACAACTGGAAAAATCAAGCAAAGCGCTGGGCTTGGAAGCTAAGGATTCCAAGGGGAAGAGGTAAGGAGAGAAATGTATTCTAAGTTTCAGAGACATTGCTTATGATCCTCTTTGTCCTGACTCCATTAAGTACTGTTAAAAATAAAATGTTATAAATGCAGCTCTTCTAGAACATATCAGTGCTTATTTATAGATTATTAATTGATATAGAGACATAGATAGGTGGCACAGTGGATAAAACACTGAGCCTGAAGTCAGAAAAACTCATCTTCCTGAGTTCAAATCTGGCCTCAGACGTGTCGTAGCTATGTGACCCTGGGCAAGTCACTTAATCCCGTTTGTCCCAGCTCCTTATCTGTAAAATGATCTGGAGAAGGAAAAGGCAAAGCACTCCAATATCTTTACCAGGAAAGCCCCAAAATAGGGTCATGAAGGGGCAGATACAACTGAACGACAACAATTGACATAGAGAGACAAATCAGAGATAGTTTGAAACTCACTAAGACACAGGCATTGTTTTCTAAACTTTATTTCTTTCCTAGCACATAGCTCAGTACTATGTATACAGCACTTAATAAATGTTTGTTAAAAGAATGATTCTCAAGGTCCAGTGTCAGTTGAAAGTAGTCATACATGAAGATAAAATATTTCTGAAATTATAGCATATCTATTAACAGATTTATACATTTTTGGTTAAAAGGGCCAGTTAAATCAGTTCATTTACCATTTTGAGGTCTTATAATAAAGTACTATGCTTGACTAAGATTAAGTGATGCATATGATTGACTTCATAATTATTCATTAGTTTTGTATAGTAAATCATCAGCAAATGTACAAGTGAAAATTCAATATCCCTTTGTCATTTCCTGCCCAGTTAATGCTCTTTAAAGGCTTTGAAGTGGAATCCTCATGCTTGCTGAGTAAAAAACTGTGATGCCTTAAAGCACAGCCTTCCTTACATGTTTAGCATTGACAAACAGCTTCTCGATAGTATAGTAGAACTCACACAGTAGATTGTATAACAAGAATGTTGTATAAGAGTGAATGGGTTGAGGGGCAGCTAGGTGGCATAGTGGATAGAGCACTGGCCCTGAAGTCAGGAGGACCTGAGTTCAAATCCGGCCTCGGACCAGACACTTGACACTTACTAGCTGTGTGACCCTGGGCAAGTCACTTAACCCCAATTGCCTTAAAAAAAAAAGAAAGAAAGAAAGAAAAGAATGAATGGGTTGGGACAGGGGAGTGAAGGATGGAGTAAGTGTCCTGGTTCTGCCTCTTGCTGTGTGACTTTGCTTTTAAGTCCTTTAATAGAGCTTCAGTTTACTCACCTTTAAAACTGAAGGGGTTGCACTAAATGGTCTGAAATACTCTTTCTAGCACTAAAATTCTGTAGCATTTCTTCTTGTATCTTAGGAGCCAAGAAATTCAGATGTATACAGATATCAGAAAGGAAGCCACAAGAAGTATGAACTAGAGATCAAGGGACATGAATAGACAGTTTATGATAGAGGAACTAGAAATTGTTGACAAAATGTTCAAATTCCCTAAGCATTGGAGAAATGAAAATACAAACAAATCTTAAGATAAAGTGACTTCAGAATGACAAAAATACCAAAAAACTTTTTTAAATAATTTTTGTAATAAAATTGAATGTTGGTGAAACTATGGGAAAACAAATTCTCTACTATGTTGTTGATGGGATTTTGAATTCTAATGCAAACTTTTGAAGAACAGTATGTAATAACTCAAAAAACTAATCATATCTTTTGCCTCATGATTCCATTGCTATGACTCTATCCCATGAAATCAAGGATCTATCTGATATAAAGGATCTTACTTCCCTTTTTTCAATAGCAATAAAACTAGAAGCAAACTATATGTCTATTAATTGGGAAATGACAGAATAAACTATGATATTGAGCAGCTAGGTGACACAGTGGATAGAGCACCAGCCCTGAAGTCAGGAGGCCCTGAGTTCAAATCCGGCCTCAGACCAAACACTTGACACTTACTAGCTGTGTGACCCTGGGCAAGTCACTTAACCCCAATTGCAAACAAAAAAAAGAATAAACTATGATATGTCAGTGTAATAGAATAATATTTTGCTCTTAAAAAAAATCAGTAGGTAGCATTCAGAGAAATAGGGAAAGATCTGTAGGAGGTGAAATGGAGTGAAATCAGCAAAATTAGAACTGACCAACTATATTTTTTGTAGTTCTTTTTTAAAAGTTTTTTTCAATTTTCAGGAATTTATTTTTTCTCACATCTTCCTCTCCCGTCCTCCTTAAAAAAAGAAAAACAAATCCCTTGTATGCATAGTCAAACAAAACAAATTCCCAAATTGGCCACATCCAAAAATGTACTTCTCATTTTATATCTTGAGTCAAAAAAGGTGGTAGGCTTCTTTAGTCCTATAGAATCGTTTTTTAACTAACTAATTTTTTTTTTGTAAATAGTATTTTATTTTTTCCAATTACATGTAAAGATAGTTTTCAACATTCATTTCTTAGGAGATTTTGAGTTTCAAATTTTTTCTCCTTCCCTCCCTCCCATACCCATTCCCCAAGAGGGCAAGCAGTCTGATATGTTATACATGTGCAATCATGTAAACGTATTTCATTAGTCATATTATGAAAGAAGAAACAGAGCAAAAGAGAAAAGCCACACAGCACAAAAAATGAAAATAGTATGCTTCAATCTGCATTTGGATTCCATAGTTCTTTCTCTGCATTGTCCATCATGAGTCTTTTGAAATTGTCTTAGTTCATTGTATTGCTAAGAAGAGCTGCTAAGTCGATCATAGTTGATCATTACACAATGTTGCTGTTACTGTGTACAATGTTCTCTTGGTTCTGCTCACTTAATTTTGCATCAGTTCATGTAAATCTTTCCAGATTTTTCTGAAATCAGCCTGCTTATTATTTCTTATAGCATAGTAGTATTCCACTATATTCATATACCACAACTTGTTCAGCCATTCCCCAATTGATCAGCATTTCCTCAATTTCCAGTTCTTTGCCACGACAAAAAGAGCTACTATAAATATTTTTATACATTGGATCCTTTTCCCTTTTTTATGATCTCTTTGGGATACAGACCTAGTAGTAGTACTTCTGAAACAAAGAATTTGATTGTCCTTTGGGCATAGTTCCAAATTGCTCTTTGGAATGGTTAGATCAGTTCACAACTATACCAACAATGCATTAGTGTCCCAATTTTCCCACATCTTTGTCAACATTTATCATTTTCCTTTTTTGTCACATTAGCCAGTCTGATAGGTGTGATGTGGTGCCTAAAAGTTGTTTTGCATTTCTCTGATCAATAGTGATTTATAGCATTTTTTCATATGATTATAGATAGCTTTAATTTCTTCAACTGAAAACTGCCTATTCATATCTTTTGACCATTTATCCATTGGAGAATGACTTGTATTTTTATAAATTTGACTTAGTTCTCTATATATTTGAGAAATGAGGTCTTTATCAGAAACACTTGCTGTAAAAATTGCTTCCCATCTTTCTGCTTTCCTTCTAATTTTGGTTGCATTGGTTTTTTTTGTGCAAAACCTTTTTAATTTAATGTAATCAAAATTATCCATTTTGCATTTCATAATATTCTCTGTCTCTTGTTTGGTTATAAATTCTTCCCTTCTCCATAGATCTGACAGGTAAATTATTCCTTGCTCTCCTAATTTGCTTATGATATCACCCTTTATGTCTAAATCATGTACCCATTTTGACCTTATCTTGGTATATGGTGTGAGAGGTTGGTTTGTGCCTAGTTTCTGCCTTACTATTTTCCAGTTTTCCCAGCAGTTTTTGTCAAATAGTGAGTTCTTATCCCAGAAGCTGGAGTCTTTGGGTTTATCAAACAGTATATTACTATAATCATTTACTACTGTGTCTTATGTACCTAATCTATTCCATTGATCCACCACTGTATTTCTTAGCCAGTATCAAATAGTTTTGATGATTGCTGCTTTTTAATATAGTTTTAGATCTGGTACACTGGGCCACCTTCCTTTGCATTTCTTTTGCATTTCATTAATTTGCATTTGCATTTGATTAATTCCCTTGATATTCTTGACCTTTTCCAGATGAATTTTGTTATTTTTTTTGTAGCTCTATAAAATAATTTTTGGTAGTTTGATTGGTATGACACAGAATAGGTAAATTAATTTAGGTAGAATTTTCATTTTTTTTTTCATAATAGCTTGGCCTGCCCATGAGCAATTGATATTTTTCCAGTTTTTTAGATCTGACTTTATTTGTGTGAGAAGTGTTTTGTAATTGTGTTCATATTTGTCTTGACAAATAGACTCCCAAATATTTTATGTTGTCTACAGTTATTTTAAGTGGAATTTCTCTTTCTATCTCTTCTTGCTGAGCTTTGTTGGTAATATATAGAAATATATAATTGTTTATGTGAGTTTGTTTTGTATCCTGCAACTTTTCTAAAGTTGTTAGTTATTTCAAGTATTTTTTTAGTTGATTCTCTAAGATTCTCTAAGTATACCATCGTATCATCTGCAAAGAGTGATAGTTTTGTTTCCTCATTGCCTAGTCTAATTCCTTCCATTTCTTTTTCTTTTATTATTGCTAAAGCTAACATTTCTGGTACAATATTGAATAATAGTAGTGATAATAGGCATTGTTTTTTTACCCCTGATCTTACTGGGAAGGCTTCTAGCTTATCCCCATCACAGGTAATGCTTGCTGATGGTTTTAGACAGATGCTACTTATCATTTTAAGGAAAACTCCATTTATTCCTTAACTCTAGTGTTTTTAATAGGAATGGGTGCTATAGTTTGTCAAAAGCTTTTTCTGCAGCTATTGAAATAGTCATATGATTTCTGTTTGCTTTGTTATTGATATAGTAAATACCGCTAATAGTTTTCCTAATATTGAACCAGCCCTGCATTCCTGATATAAATCCCACCTGGTCATAGTGTATTATCCTTGTGATAACTTGCTGTAATCTCTTTGCTAATATTTTATTTAAAATTTTTGCATCAATATTCATTAGGGAAATTGGTCTATAATTTTCTTTCTCTATTTTGGATCAGCACCATATTTGTGTCACAAAAGGAATGTGGTAGAATTCCTTTACTTATTTTTCCAAATAGTTTATATATAGTATTGTAATTAATTATTCTTTAAGTGTTTTGTAGAATTCACTTGTAAATCCATCTGGCCCTGGAGATTTTTTCATAGGCAGTTCATTGATTGCTTGTTCAATTTCTTTTTCTAAAATGGGATTATTTAAATATTTCATTTCCTCATCTGTTAATCTGGGCAATTTATATTTTTGTAAATATTCATCCATTTCACTTAGATTGTCAGATTTATTGGCATACAGTTGGGTAAAATAATTCCTCATTGTTGCTTTAATTGCCTCTTCATTGGTGGTAAATTTGACCCTTTTCATTTTTGATACTGGTAATTTGGTTTTTTTCTTGTTTTATTTTATTTTATTTTTTCATGAGGCAGTTGGGGTTAAGTGACTTGCCCAGAGTCACATAGCTAGTGAGTGATATGTGTCTGAGGCTGGATTTGAACTCAGGATCTCTTGACTCCAGGACCGGTGCTGTATCCACTGTGCCACCTAGCTGCCCTGGTTTTCTTCTTTATTTTTTAAATTAAATTAACCAAAGGCTTATGTATTTTATTGGTTTTTTCATGAAACCAGCTCTTAGTTTTATTTATTAGTTCAATAGTTTTCTTACTTTCAATTTTATTAATCTCTCCTTTGATTTTCAGAATTTCTAATTTGGTATTTAATTAAGAATTTTTAATTTGTTCTTTTTCTAGCTTTTTTAGTTGCACACCTAATTATTGATCTGCTCTTTCTCTGTTTTATTCACATAAACATTTAGAGATGTAAAATTTCCCCTAAATACTGCTTTGGCTGTGTCCCATAAATTTTGCTGTTTTCTTATTATTGTCATTCTCTTTGATGAAATTATTGTTTCTGATTTGTAATTTTACCCACTAATTCTTTAGGATTAGATTATTTAGTTTCTGATCAATTTTTAATCTACCTTTCCCTGGCCTTTTATTACATGTAATTTTTATTATATCATGATCTGAAAAGTATGCATTTAATATTTCTGCCTTTCTGCATTAGATTATGAGGTTTTTGTGCCCTAATACATGGTCAATTTTTGTGTAGGTGCCGTGTACCACTGAGAAAAAGGTATATTCCATTCTGTCCCCATTCAGTTCTCTCCAGAGAGGTTGAGGTCCCCCACTAGTATAGTTTTACTGTCTATTTCTTCCTGTAACTCACTTAACTTCTCTAAGAATTTGGATACTATACCACTTGGTGCTTATATGTTTAGTATTGATATTACTTCATATTCTGTGGTACCTTTTAGCAAGATATAGTTTCCTTCCTTGTCTCTTTTAATTAGATCAATTTTTGCTTTTGCTTTGTCTGAGATCAGGATTGCTACCTCTGCTTTTTTTACTTCAGCTGAAGTGTTCTGCTCCAGCTTTTTACCTTTACTCTAGTTTTTTCATCAGGAAAATTTGAAAGTACTATATTTCATTTAATATCCATTTTTCCCCTAAAAGATTATACTCAGTTTTGCTAGGTAGTTGATTCTTGGTTGTAATCCAAGTTCTTTTGCCTTCCAGAATATCATATTCCAAACCTTCTGATCCTTTAATGTAGAAGCTGCTAAATCCTATGTAATACTGATTGTGGCTCCTTGTTATTTGAATTGTTTCTTTCTGGCTTCTTGTGGTATTTGCTCTTTGACCTGATAGTTCTGGAATTTGGCTATAATATTCCTTGGAGTTTTCATTTTAGGATTTCTTTCAGGAGATGATCAATGGATTCCTTCGATGACTATTTTACCCTCTGGTTTTAGGATATCAGGGCAGTTTTCTTTGTTAATTTCTTGAAAGATGCTGTCCAGGCTTTTTTTTTTTTTTTTAATCATGGCTTTCAGGTAGTTCAATAATTCTTTAATTATCTCTCTTGGATCTATTTCCCAGGTCAGTTGTTTTTCCAATGAGGTGTTTTTAATATTTTCTTCTATTTTTTCATTCTTTTGATTTAGTTTGTTTGATTCTTGATGTCTCATAGAATCATTAGTTTCCACTTGCCCAGTTCTAACTTTTAATGTATTATTTTCTTCATTTACCTTTTGTACCTCCTTTTCCATTTGGCTAATTCTATTTTTTAAGGAGTTGTTTTCTTCAGTCAATTTTTGTGCTTCCTCTTCCATGTTGTTGACTCTTTTTTTTATAATTCTCTTGCATAACTCTCATTTCCTTCTCTAATTTTTCTTCTGCCTCTCTTACTTGATTTTTAAAATCCTTTTTGTGCTCTTACAAGAGGACTTTTTGGGCTTGAGACCAATTCATATTCCTCTTTGAGGCTTTGCATGTAGGCATTTTGACATTGTTGTCCTTTTCTGAGTTTGTATTTAGATCTTCTCTATCGCCATAGTAGCTTTCTGTGGTCAGGCTCTTTTTTGTTTTTTGCTCATTTTAAAAGATTGAGCTCTGCTCCTGGGGGCACTGTCCCAAGCTTCTTGCAGTGAGGGGTAAGGGCCTGGTCACTGGTTATCTGTGCTAGAGCCTGTCGGGCTGGTGGCTTGCCCACTGTGCTAGGGTGGTCTAGCCTAGTCGTACCTATTGTGCCCGGGGTTCCAGAGCTGGCAGTTTGTCTGCTGCACTGGGACTGGAGGTCTTACAGATGGCCTGCTATGCCACTGACCAGCTGAGCCAGAACCATGGACCCTCAGTTGCTAATCTATGCAGTAGCTGAGAGCCTCCTGCTGGCTTGCCCAGATACCACATGTACTGGGCTGTGCTCCACTTCTGTCCAAGTAAGACAGACCTTTCCTGAAGTCCTTCTAAGTTAAATTGGACTGGAAAATTGTTTCGTTCTGTCTTTTTGTGAATTCTGTCACTCCAGAATCTTTTTAGAGACTTGATTTAATGTTGTTTCAGAAGGAAACTAGGAAAAGCACAGGCAACTTTCTGGCTTCTCTCTACCGTCTTGGCTCCACCTCCTACTGGTTTTTTTGTTTTGTTTTGTTTTGTGTTGTTTTTTTAAGAAACACAAGAGGAGGGAGAAAAAAGCCAAAAGATGGCAATGCTTTGGGCCATTTTGGAGGAGAACACAAGAACATTTTCTTTTTAGAATTACCAGATCCAAATTGGAAAGGACTTCAGAGACCATCTAGTCCAACTTATATAGAGATGTAATTTACTACCTCCTAAGGCAGCCCATTCTATTTTTGTTGAAAAAAAAAAAAAGAAAGAAAAGAAAAAATTTTACTTAGCGTGACCCAAAATTTCCCTTAAAATTTCTACCCACTGTTGCTAATTTTGCCCTCTGGGCAAAACAACTTTAATCCCTTCCTTATTGACAGCTATTTAGATATTTGAAAATAGTCATCACTTTCCTCTCTCTCGTCCTCTCTTCTACAGGCTAATTATGCTCAGTTTCTTCAACCAATAATCATGTAGCTTATGATCTTGAGGCCCTTCACCATCTTGGTCTTATCTTCTTCTGGGCACTGTCCAGTTTATCAATATCCTTCTTAAAATGTGATGGCCAGAAGCAAAGAAAGTACTACAAATGTAGTCTGATGAGAGCAGAATATAGCAGGGACTTTCATCACCTTTGCTCTGAACACTGTGCTTCCCAGTGCAGCACGAGAGGGCATCAGATTTTTTAGCTGCTACATCACACTATTAACATTATGTAGTCCATAAAAACCTTCAGATGTTTTTTCAGATGCCAAAAATGTGACCTTCTCTCCCTCATTTTGTACTTGTGAAGTTGATTTTTTGGAACACAAGCATAAAACTTTACATATATGGAAAGGACCTATGTTTTGGTTAGCTTGAGAAACTCCTTCCCTACCTTCCTCCCTGTATAGAATCTAACCTGTCTACAATTTAATAAATAAGTCGTGGAGAGTTGCCTGAGTTGTGTAGACCTTAAGTGATTTGTTCAGGGTGGAACAGCAAGGTCAGACATAGAATTTTCTAAGCCCAGAACTCTCTTCACTATGTAGGACTGCCTTATATTATCCTGATCAAATTTTATCTTCTTAGATTTGACTCAATGTGTCTAACCTGTCAAGATCTTTTTGGATCCTTTCATTAAATGCATTACCTATCCCTCCCAGCTTTGAGTCATCTCCAAATGTAATGTAATAAGACTGCTGTCTATGCCTTTATCTTAGTTATTGACAAAAATTTTAAATAGCCCAGGCCCAAGAATGGACATTTGATGCCTTTTACTAGCAAACCCTAAACTAATTCTGAATCTTTCTAACTGTCCTGTTGTCTAATCCATATCCTTGCAACTTGTCTGAAAGAATAGATGAGAGTGTTAATCAAACACTTAGCTAAAAGCTAGGTAAATAGTATCTTTCGATGTCCTCTGAACTGCCAGTCAGATAAACTTGGGGTTTGTTTGTTTATTTGCTTGTTTATCTATTTAGTGGCAAGATTTGAATATATTTTTTGTCTGGAGATTTCATTTTCTCTACCTAAGTTGCTCAAGTAGAAAGATGAATATTCAAATAAATTAATTTGGTTTACATTGAAATAAAGCTTCAGAAAGTAGAAATGAAACTGTTTCCCTTTCTCTAACATATAGAAATTTATTAGTAATTAGACTATATAATCCTATTTTCAAAAAAAGAAATAAGGTTAGCTTGGCTTATGCTACTGAATGTTTAATTTTATTTATTCTGCCTTGTTGAAAGGCTGTGGGTTTGGGATGAGATTTTATCCCTTGTTTTGCCTTTATTTGTTTTTGGAGGTGGTATTCATGGTGGTAATTTATTTTTTTAAGGTGGACCAGATTACCAAGCTGGCGTATAAAGAAGGTTTGGAGGGATCAGATTCAGGAGACTTATAGAGGTGATAGAGCCCAGAACATGAAATCAAATAAAATTTGGAAAAAAGACTCAAGGAGAATATGAAAGCATTTTTAAATGTTAGAATTAAGAGGTAGATGAAAGAAAAGATTACATCCTTGACAGATCATAGAGGAAATAGCATAAAACACAAACTTTTGCTGAGAAGAAATAGCACAGGGATGGGATATTCAGAAATTAAACTGGTGAGAAGAAAAAAAAAATGAAAGAAATTTGTATTAATATCTGTGGGATGGTTCATGTCTTATGTAATTTAAATTGTATGAAGTTTATTACAAGGCTTTTTAGAATTTATAAAATTTTTGAGGGATACTTAAGAAATAAAAAGACCAAATTTTAATAAATATGCACCCAGAGCTCATACAGAATACTCTTCCCCCTTTTTGTTCTGAATTAGTAATTGCTTGATTCTTGTGAACCAATAGTTTACTGCACCATCTTGTCAGCAGATCACTTCCTTTGCATGTTGGGCAGCTAAAGACAATGAAAAAAAAAAAAACCTTAGTATTCCTCCTAATTTGCATAGTATATATATTGTGGAAAAGGGTTTCCAGAGTGAGAAGACATGCTACTTTGCAGTTGTTCTTCTCTTTGAACTTAGGAATGGTATTTAGGACCATTTACTAAGATGAACTGGTACTAACTTTAAGTTACCAAGCACTTTAAAAGTCATCAAATTATTTTTTATTTTTAAATTCAGATTTATTTAATTGGTTTCTTCCTTTATTATTTCTGTTCCCGGTATGTGTTTCAGATTCTGAAGAATGCTGAGTCTTCCAAAAATGTTCAGCCACATTTCTTAGAATTTTTGTTGTCTCTTGGCTGGTCAGTGGATATAGGGAAGCACGCTGGTTGGACTGGACATGTTTCAACAAGTTGGTCTATTAACACTCATGGGGATACCGATATAGCTGAACAAGGTAAAACTATATTATTCAACTAAAAAATATTAAGATTTTGAAGCAAATTTTTTTTTTAATTCAAACTTAGCAATGATATCTAATGTGCCCTTTATTCTGCCTAACTTCTATTAGGAGAATTACATAAACATTTTAATTTAGTTTACTAAATTTTCAAGATATCTAGGAAGAAAATGGAACCAAAAGCGGACTGTCAGTGCTCATCTACTGAAAGTAATAATAACACGAGAACATAGCATGTACACACATGCCTTTCAAAATGGCAACCCTGGCCCCTGCCACAGCCTGGTCCCTTCCTTCCTTCCATTCTGCATTCCTTCATTCCTTCCTCCCTCCCTCCCTCCCTTTTTCTCTATCTTCTTTCGTTCTTCCTCCCTCCTTCCATCCTTCACTCCTTTTCCTCTTCCTTTCCCTTTCTTCCTCCCTCCCCAATAAGACAGTGGGTGATACCTCTGCTCCCATACCTCCCTCCTACTGTTGAAGTAAAGGCTTTATTAACTCAGAGCTAGTTACCATATGGAAAGTTGTTATAGAACCAAATAAATTAGTTTTTATAATTACAAGATCTAAAGAGTTGATGGAAAACCCTTTTCTAGAATATTTATACTATGTTCTGACACAGAAGCTGGTAATGAATAGAGACTTCCCTTTTACCACTGTACAATTTTAGTGACTATATAAAACGTTATGAAGCTAGGTAGTTGGCATTCTGCTGATCTTGTATACTCCTTATAACACTTGATTTTGTGTTCCTAGAGGAAATAGTTCCATGTGAAGATATTGGAGCAAGTATTTTCAATGGACAGAAAAAGGTGTTGTATTATGCTGATGCCCTTACAGAAATGGCTTTTGTTGTTCCCTCACCTGTGGAATCTTTAAGTAAGAACATTTTCTGCATTCTTCTGCCTCTGTGTATTATTGTATGTATAGCATCCAAAATAGTTGTTTTTCCTCTTAATTTTTAACAAAGTCTCTTTCATATTTTTAACCATCATTATAATAACTGTTTACCAGAAGTTATACCTCACCTATTTCAGACTAAATAAGCCTTATCTTTTTATAACTCCTTATGATCAGCCTTGTTTTCCAATTTTGATGATTTTACTTGATCCAAAATGGTCTTTTTACATATTTTTCACATGCATTCTTCAAGTTAATAGAGAGTTCAGGATGTTTTTTGTTCTAATCCCATGGCTTTGGGCATGGAATAATCTAGGCTATTTATTTATTTATTTATTTTAAAATTTTTATTTTTTTATTTTTAGGCAATTGGGGTTAAGTGACTTGCCCAGGGTCACACAGCTAGTAAGTGTCAAGTGTGTGGTCTAAGGCTAGATTTGAACTCAGGTCCTCCTGACTTCAGGGCCGGTGCTCTATCCACTGCACCACCTAGCTGCCCCTGAATCTAGGTTATTTAGAAAAGGTGTTTTCCACATTGTCTCAGTGATTTCCGGGAATAGAAACTCCATTCCCTTCTTTGTGGGAAGCTGACATCCCCATCTTCATAAAAGTCACGCTCATCTCCTCAGGCTGGTTCTTAGAAGAGAAACTGACTTCTTCAGCGTGTCTTCATTAGAGCTCTTCTCGGCCTGGCCCCTGCCATCCTGCTGCACCAACCTGCTTGCTGTTTTTAACAGACCACACTCCCTCTTCCATCTCCTCAAAACTCTACCGCCCTTCAGCTTCTTTATTTCCCAAGCTTTCTTCAAGACTCATCTCAAGTCCTACCTTGTGCCAGAAGCCTTTCCCATTCTCTGCTGACTTCCCCCTCTGAAATTAACTTCCATCTGTTCTGTACATATTTACGTGTTGTCTCCCTGCATTAGAATGTGAGTTCCTTGAGGGCAAGGACTGTTTTTTGCCTTTCTTTGTGCCTTCAGTGCTTTTAGCGTAGCAGCTAGCACATAGTAAGTGCTTAATAAATGCTTATTGACTAGCTAACGTTATGAATCACCCTCAAGCTTATTCTTTTCCAGGCTGGTATATTGATCTTATGTATTCCTGGCTTTTCTCTCCAGGAACTTGGATTCAATACTGATTTTGCTACTTATTTGTTAATTAGAAAGCAGAAATTAGAATATTCATAAGAATCAAACTTGCAGGGACAGAAGTGGAGCAAATATAAGACAATTTTTCTAAGGAAACTTTGGTTCTGAAGCACATTCCTGTCCCAATCATTCTACAGGCATTTATTAAGCACTTACTGTATACCAGGCATCTTGCTAAGCATAGCGCAAGGAATACAAAGAAAGGCAAAAAACAGTACCTGCCCTCAAGGGTGTCACAATCTAATGGGAGCAACAACATGCAAACAACTGTAATCAAAGCTTCTTATCCATCTTGCTAGGACAAAAATCAATCCTAGGTTTTAGCCAGCCAAGTTTGTAGAAGTAGGTAAGTAGGTATTTACTTGGCAAGAGTGTGGAAATGTAGAAGAAAGAATCAGGGTATTCTTAAAGTAGCATGGTAGTTGTAACTGTGTGTCATGGTTTGTTAATCTTAGAGAGTGTTGTAACTACTTCTCATCACCTCTTTCAAGGTCTGTCTCAAGACATATCTCATCTATGAATCTTCCCTAAATCTCTTGCCCAAAAGGGTTTTGCCTTTTCTTGACCTCTTAAATCATGTAATGTCTGCTCCACAAATTGGGGCCACTTGATTTAGCTATGATATATTACAACACCTCTGACATCCAACCCCTTCTCCCTACTTGTATGGTCACCAGGCTAGTCAGGCCCTCATCATCACTGGCCTGGATTCATGCAATAGCCTCCTAATTGGTCTTCCTTGCTTCAAGTCTCTCTCAACCCTAATTCTTCCTCCACACAGCTACTATAGATATTTCTCTAAGTTGAAAATCAGATAATGTCATTCCCTACCCAATCAACTCCAGTGGTTCCCTATCACCTCTAGGATAAAATATAAACTCTTCTTTGGCATTTAAAGACCTATGTTGCCTACCATTAACCTACCTTCCCAGCCTTATTACACCTTATTTCTCTTCCCACATAGTACAATCCAGCCAAGCTAGCTTTTTTACTCTTCCTTAATACATGATATTCCATCTACCATATTCGTGCTTTTGTACTGACTAAACTCCATGCCTGAAGTACATTCCCTCTTTGCCTCTAACCCTTAGAATCCCTAGTTTCCTTCAAAGTTCAACTCAGGTACCACCTTTTACAGGAAGCCTTTTCTGATCCCTCTAGTTTATCAAAGGGCCTCCCCTACCTCTCAATGCCTGGTGTGTGTTTTGTATTTGTTTTATACATATCTATGTACATATGTATTTATATACATTTATGTAACATAGTAGTCTCATCCAGCTGGGTAACATGCTTCTTGAGTATAAATACTTTGGTTTTTTTTTCTTGTCTTCATTTCTCAGTGTCTAGCAGAGTTCCTTGAGCTTAGATAAATGCTTGTAGATTGATAGTAAGCTTCTACTATGTACCAAGCACTGTGCTAAGTGTTGGGGATATAAAGAAAAGCAAAAGACAGTACCTTCCCTCAGAGAGCTCACAGTCTAATGGAGGAGACTGCATGTAAACAATTACATGTAAACAAGCTATATACAGGATGAATTGGAAATGGTCAACTGAAAGATGGCACTAGAATTAAGGGGAATCTGGAAAGACCTCTTCTGGAAGGTGGGATTTTAGCTGGGACTTAAAGCAATCCAGGAAAGCCAGGAAGCAAAGATGAGAAAGAGCATTCCAGGTATGAGAGACAGCCAGTAAAATTGCCCTGAGTTGGGAGATGATAGGTCTTGTTTGAAAAGCAAGGAAGGATTATAGAGAATGTGGAGGGAGAGAGGATATGAAGTGTAAGAAAGGTAGAGTCCAGGTTATGAAGGACTTTGAATCCCAGAGGATTTTCTTTTTGACCCCAGAGGTGATAGGGTACCACTGGAGTTTATTAAGAGAGGAGGAAGGTGACATGTTCAGAACTGTACTTCCAGAAGATCACCTTGGAGGATAGAGTGGAGTGGGAAGTGACTTGAGGCAGGTAGACCCACCAGCAGTTATTGGAACAGTCCAGTCACGAGGTGATGAGGACCGGCATCAGGGTGGTGTTAGTGTCAGAGGAGAGAAGGGGGTATATCTGAGAGGTGTCACAAAGAAAAAATCAGCACAGGCCTTGGCAGTAGATTAGATTTAGGGAGTGGAGGGGGTGAGGCAGTGAAGATTTGAGGACGACTCTGAGGTTTTGAGCCTGAGTGACTGGGAGGGTGGTGGTGCCCTTGACTGTAATCAAGAACTTAGGGAGACAAGTGGCAGGGGAGTTGGTGGGAGGAAAGATAATTCAGTTTTAGGTGTGTTCAACTTAAAGTGTCTACAGGACGTGTAGTTCACAATCTCCAGTAGGCACCTGGAGATGGGAGACTGGATATCAAGAGAGAGGTTAAAGCTGGGTAGGTAGATTTGAGAATCATCAGCATAGATAATTGACTCCATCGGAGCTGTTGAGATTACCAAGTAAAAGAGTATAAAGGGAGTAGAGAAGAGGTAAAAAGAACACTGGATTTGGAGTCAGAAGCCTTAGGTTCAGAAATCTGCTTCTGCCACTTAACAAGCCAGGGTATCCTTGGGCAAGTTATCTAACCTCTGTGCCTTAGTTTTCTCACCTTAAAATGGGGATGTCTGGCCTGGCCCTACTTTGCAGGGATTGTTGTGGGAATCAAATGAGAAGATGTATAAAGGATTTTACAAAGCTTAAACCATTATGTCATTATTATCATAATTATTAGATTGTGTCTTGTAGTTCCCTGATTATTTCATATGTCAGTCTCATTGTCCCATTAGATTGTTCATTGAGAACAAAATGAGAGGAGGTAGCCTAAATGACTACAACATTCTGTCAAGCTCTTAAAATTCTGGGTCACACACTTTTGTTTTCCTCTCCTAGCACAGTTACCTGGCATACTGGAACTACTCATTAAATGTGAATTGGATTGAATTAATATTCATGTATTATGGAATTATTTTAGCCCTAGTATTTCTGAATATATCTAATATTTTATAGTTATTTAAACAATAAAGTAAGTCTTTGAAACAAGATTTCGTGTTTTCAATTCAGAAAACATTTACTAAACGCCTGTTAATGTTGTGCTAGATACTGTGCTAGGCACTGAGGATAAAAAGACTTAAAAATTAAACAGCCCTGGCTTTTGAGAAGCTTTCATTTTACCAAAAACTGACCTTCCTCTGTCTCTTTTACAGACCCATTTAAAATATTTTCCAAAAATAATACATGAATGGGCATTTTTTATACATTGTCTTGGGAGGTTAAGTTAATGCAGTCATTGACATATGTAGTTTTTAACTCTTTTGGCTCAAAAAATTAGCAAATTTATCATTATTGTTGTTGTTATTGTCATACTCCACAGCTGATTCAGTGGAAAGCAACATCTCAGACCAAGAAAGTGATTCAAATATGGATCTTCTGCCTGGAATACTAAAACAACCATCACTTACACTTGAACTTTTCCCTAATCATACAGACAATCTTAATTCCTCACAGAAGGTAAGGCAATGTGTTAATATGTTTTCAAACACTAAAAGCGTTTGTAGATTTATAACTAATAATTGTATATTTATAGCTAGTATCTTGGCACTGTCCTTTTTATCAAATATCCCCTGCTTCCTCCTCTTCAGTCTACAACATAGGTTTTCCTGCATAGTTTACAACATTAAACAGTGCCTTATACATAAGAGATAATCACATATTTGCTTATCAATAGATTCAGCCATCTCCTAATTATGTCTTGATTGGGAGCCTGGAATTGGTTGAGATTCTTCTCAAACCTTCCTTCTTATAGAACTAGGTTTCTTTCTTAAGTCAGCACTTTATATTAAATCTCACTGATATATTTATGTATTATTTCATTTTAGAGTTATCTGAATTTGTCATCTCTCCCTAATAGACTATCTACTCCATGACAGCAGGGACCATATCTTAGCTAAACTTTGAATTGACCCTAAGTGTCCAGCATAGTCTTCTTCTGCACATAGAAGGATGAATAAATACTGACTTAAATTGCTCCTATTTACAAATGAATCACTATTAACAAATTTTACTTTGCCAATTAATCAAGGAGTAGACTCCTTTGTAATTCATTTTCTTTTCTCTCCCACTTATAGTTAAGTCCTACTTCCCGCCTAAAGAAGTTGCCTCAGGGCCGAACTGTTCCACCAATGGGACCAGAGACCAAGGTGTCTGTTGTCTGGGTTGAACGTTATGATGATATAGGTAAGAGTATCAGACTTTTCTTGTAAGTCTAAATGTAACAACACAGCACCAGTAACACTGACTTAGGGAATTTTTCCATTACATTTTTTAAAAGCTTCTGTTAAAGCAGTGCCTCATGATGACATATCCTTGCAGAGCACAAGCTAGGGCAGGTCCTGCCAGCCTGCAGAGGCTCAGAGCAGGATAGGTCAGTCCTCAAAAGCTGGCATCGAGGGGTTTGGAGCAATACACAAAATTCTATTAAAATTGTACAGGGAGTTGTGGTGGAGAGAGGATTCAGATGGATCCTTGAAGTAAGAAGTTTTAAAGGCATATACCATAAAAATGTCAAAAGATGGAAAAACATGTTAGAGCAGTTATGGGAAAGGCAAGTATACTAATACATTGTTAGTGGGCTTGTGAAATGGTCTAAACTTTCTGGAAAGTGATTTAGAATTATGCTAAGTGATTTAAAGTGTCCATTTCACTCAGAGATGCCCCTCAAAGACATGTATTCTAGGGAAATCAAAGTTAGAAAGATCTGATAGACATCAAAATATTCATTGAAACACCGCATGTAGCAACAAAGAACTGGAAATTAGATGCCAGTTGAGTGGGGAATGATTAAACAAATTATGATGCAATAATTAGTGCCAGCTAGGTAGTATAGCAGCTAGAGTGCTGATCTTAAGAGTCAAGAAGACCTGAGTTCAGCTCCTCTCTCAGACACTTGCCAGCGTCATTTGACCTCTGTTCTCAGTTTTGTCATCTGTAAAATGAGGGTAATAATAGCACCTGCTGCATGGGGCTGTTGTGAGGCTCAAATGATGAACTCATATAAAACACCTGACCAACCTTAAAGTGGTTATGTAATGTTAGTTATTGTCATTATTATTGTGTGAATGTAATAGAATATATGTTGCTGTAAGAAAAGATGAATATGAACAATTCAGAGAAGCTTGGAAGACTTTTTATTTGAACTGATGCGAAGTGAAGGAAGCAAAACCAGGAAAACAATATATACTAAATACTACAACAATGTAAAATGAAAAGGAAAAAAATCAAAACTGAATACCATGTAATTAATAATGATCAAGCTTGCCCCTCAAGAAAAGATGAGAAAATGCCCCTTTTCCCTTTCTTTGTAGAGGTGAAAGATTTTAGGGTGCCTAATGTTATTTATTCTGACATATTCAGTAAATGTGTTGGTAAGTTTTACTGAATTTTTTTCTTCATTATAAGGGTGACACTCTGGATAGGAGAGGGTTATATTTGGAAATTAAGGTGATGTAAGAACAACATTTTTTAATTTTTCAGTTTTTTAAAGTTCATCTTGCCACAATTGATGCTTCAACTAAAATTGTTGCTCTCCAAATAATTCCCCAGTTCTTCTTCAAACCCCCATAAAGAGAAAGGAAGGAAAACTTTTTTTCCACCTTTACCCCATGGAACCTTTATTAAAATAACTGATGCCTTTTGTTTTAACATCACCTTTGTTTCCAAATCCCTTCTGCTCCTTCCCCTCCCCAGTGAGCCTTCCCTTGAAATAAAGATTAAAAAAGAAATAAACAGTTCAACAAAACTAAGCAACATCCACCACATTTGGCAGTATGTGGAGGACTGGCTACACATTCTTTGTTCCCCTGCCCCTCCATTTTTTTCAGGGAAGGAAGGCAAGTTCACTTTGGGGCCAAGCTTGGTAATTATCATTGTGTTCTATCCATTTACATTGTCCTCATTGTGTACATTGTTTTCTTGGTTCTACTTACTTCACTCTGTATTAGTTTACATAAGCTTTCCCTGGGACTTCTTTTTATGAATCTTTCTCCTTATATTGGTTGGGAGGTGAGTCTTGATTGGCCATTAACAAGTAGTCATGGTAGAGTTTAAAAGTTTTGGGTTTTTTTCCTTTTTCATTTGTAACTGTAGATAATTTTCTCCTTACAGTTATATAAACTACATAAGAGCATAACAAATGCACGTTGGTCAGACCAGCGAGTCCATTGAGCTCAGTGCTCTTTTTCAGTATTTCTTTTCCAATATTTTATGGGAAAGTTCAAAAGATGCTCTTTGAGGTCCCCAAAGGTTAGATTATCCCATCAGTATCCCTTTTGAATAACCCATTTGGAGCCATGAATTAATTAACCTAAGCTTGTCTTGACCTTGCTTGGAAAGCTCATAAGAGGTTTTATTGTTTAGTTTGATTTGAGGCTTTTTTTGCTGGTACAAATTCTGTTATTGTCTGTTGTTTAGGGAACTAAGTAAAACATGCTGGTTTTTACTCACTTTCAAGTAAGCAGAGATGTAGCAAAATCATAATTGTGATCAAATGCTGATTTCTTCCAGAAAACTTTCCCCTTTCTGACCTGATGTCAGAGATCAGCACTGGTGTAGAAACAACTCTGAACAGCAGCACTTCTCTGAGGTAGGTTGTGCTCACACAGGAACCATTCCTTTCTTGTGCCTTTGCTTCCCTTCGAGCCTGAGATGCTCAGCTGTTGAAGTGCTTTGCAGGGGAAAGTGTTGCTTTTGTTGCCATAACGGCAGAGTTTGGATTTCACTTGGGTAAAAGGGCATCTTTTTTTTTTTTTTGGATGGGAGTTTACTTTTGAAGTATGTTTTGTCCAAATCCCCTTTACCGCCTATTACTTTGACTCACCCTATTGAAAAAAAGGAAATTAGCTTGCACTAACCAAGAAATGACTTGAACCTTCAAATTGGTAACATTACCTCATGTAATAGGTTTAGTCTTGAAAATGTTCGTGTAAATTAAATGTAAATCAGATTGCTTTAAACTTAGAGGAGTTTAAAGAACCCTTACAAAATGAAGGAGCCCTTCTATCCCACAAATAACTGCCCCATCTTTTCCAGGTTTTCTTCAAGTAAGGCACCTTTTCATTGAGATGTCATTTTTCTCGTGATAATTTGGGACATATCTGGCCACTTTGACAATAAAACCTCTTTAATGGGATGTTTCTGTATGGAGACACTGTCCAAGAAATATTGTGAAGTTTGTCTTTAGCACTTTACACTCCTCCTTCAAGATACCTCATCACTTCAGGGTGGGGGTGCCTTCCCTGCCAGGTTCTTTCCTTTGTGTTTCCCCAACATGGGGTGCCATACTTTTCCTTTAAGTTAAAACTGCAGTTGCTGATTAAAACCTAATTACCCATTTGCTCCATTCCCCTGAAAGGCCAGATTTTTTATTTTTTGCCTTAACAGTATTAATGAAAGAATCTTTAAACAGACCTCCTTTACTCCATGTGAATCCCACTCCCACCTCCTTTTTTACCAAACCCTTTCTAAAGATAATACCATTAATACATCAGTTCTTTTTGTCCAGCTGGAAAAAATGGGGAGAGCGAAGCATACTACCATGGCAGCAAGTCATGGAAAGTTGTTTCCAGCAGGCAAGGCCTTCTAATACCCTCCCAATCACTCCTTGTAGGCAGTTACTATGTTATGGAAAGACACTAACTCCTTTCTTTAAGCTTACTTGTAACACACCTATGTTTTATCTAGTTTAACAAGTTTGCTCCCTTTTTTCCCTTTTTAAGATCATCAGCCACCCTTGAAAAAGAAGTTCCTGTCATTTTCATCCACCCTCTAAAAACTGGATTATTCAGAATAAAAATTCAAGGAGCTACTGGAAAGTTTAACATGGTCATCCCACTGGTGGATGGGATGATTGTCAGCAGGAGAGCACTTGGTAAGGACTTTAAATACCAAGGATGAAAAATTATAACTTATTTTACTATAGGACCGTAGCATTTTAAAGCTCTAATGGACCTTAAAAATACCAACTCATAGTGTTTTTATCCTTCCCAACTCTCCATGTTTTACAGAGAAAAAACTAAGACCCAATAAGGGCAAGGGACTTGTTCAAGCTTCCACAAGTTAGTTAATGGCAAAGCCAGGACTTGGTCTTAGGCCTTCTGACCCCACCAATTCATTGTTCTTCTCACTGCCTTTTTATAGACTGCAAAGGAGAAAGGGATCATGCTGGGCTGACAGCTATGATTATTTTTTACTACTGCTAATAAAAAGGTAAAGTGAGAGAAGTGTTTAAGCTTTTCTATTTCCTATGAGTGAAAGCAAGGGAAAATATAATTAAGGAAATATAGCTCTTAAATAAGAGTAGCTGTATCTCAGGACTTGATAGAGAAATTAGAAGATATTTTGATTTTATTATATCCCTTTTAGTTGCTCTATTCAGTGAGCTTTATCTCAGAAGTGCTGTGTTAGTCCTTAGGAGGATTTAAATGTCACAGACAATTAAATATTGCAAAGGTATTTACAAAATAAAAATGTTTTAGCTTAATTCTGATAATATACACAGATGACTTTTAACATTTGTTTAAAAATTCTTTTTGTTTTTAAGGTTTCTTAGTAAGGCAGACTGTAATAAATATTTGTAGAAGAAAGAGACTAGAAAGTGACTCCTACAATCCTCCGCACGTGCGACGAAAACAGAAGATTACAGATATTGTCAATAAATACAGAAATAAGCAGTTAGAGCCAGAATTTTATACTTCACTTTTCCAGGAGGTTGGGCTCAAGAACTGCGATTCTTAAACCAAGGTCCTCCAAAGACAGCTGTTAGATCAGAGATTGGTGGCTACCAGAGGAAACAATGGAAATATGTTACTAGTATTGACTGGAGAAGAAAAGTACCACCACCACCAAAAAAAAAAAGCTTATCTTTCAATCACCAAAACAGAAGAGACATCATTCTAAATACAACTTAAGAAGATTTTCTGCTTTCTGGTGAGAGGAGGTCTCCCAAACACAATCATAAACCCCTCAATGGAGTGGTATAAATTTTATCCAATACAACTTTCTTTTTTAAAGTGACAGTTTTACTTAAATAGTACATTTCGGGAGAAACTGTAAACAGCTCTGATAAATGTGTTCAGCGAGAAAAGGGGAGAAGCACATAAAGTGGTTTATAAACTGGCAGTCGGAAATAGTCTTACACAGCCCATTTTTCCAGGAGATTCAGTACCAAATTGGTTCCTCTCCTAGAATCTTGAAGGTCTGATTCCCCAAATCTGGAGATGCTTGTGCTGGGGAGAAAAGCGAGAAGAATTCTAGCCTCTTATTCTGCCATCAGCTTTACAAAAAGGAGAACCCATAAATATCTCTTGTGCAGATATTTTTAAAGGTCTGACTTTCAAATATTCATCTTCATGTATCAAAAAGATAACAAATATGTCAGTGTCACCATCATTCTACTCATTTATACAGACCATCTGTCTAAAAACAACCCCTATTCACCACAGAAAGGAGTCTGTCAGGAGCACATCCAGAGTGGAGTTCCGCCTCCTACATTTCCCGGCAGCATAGAGAAACAAGTGAAAATTCATCATTCAGCTTGTGTCCAGTTCAGCACAGTAGAAGGAAAAGTGTTTGTAAAACACTGGGAGAGAAGAGTTGAAATGTTACAAAATTACTTAGTGGTTTCAATAAATTTCAGCTCACAACTACTGTTGAAAATTATTTGGCTTTATGTATGAGCCGTTTTTATGTCAGGACCCAACAGAAAAATGTATACTATGAATGTCTAATTACGAATTTTGAAAGTATAAACTAAACTTCACTGAGTCAGTTTGTATTGCAAAAAGTAATTGCCTGTTATCCAAGAACGTACTCAGCATTATTAACTACGTTATTGAGTTCCTACAGAAATTGTTTCATTTGTCATTTGTTTTGTGTTCTAGCTTTTGCTAATCTGAAGATATGCTACACGTTAAAATCCCTATTGTGATTTTAGACATCCCTCTCCACCTGACTTTTACTGTTCTTCCTATGATGAAGGATTTTAGGTGGATTCAAAGTATCCTTATAGCGATTCCTAGAGCAGGGTAAGACAGTATTCTTCCTCTTTTCTTCCCTTTATTATTTATTGGTGATTATTTTATCTTCAGGTATTTAAATAACCAATTCAAATTCAGAGAAAATTGATCACACTACTTTCCGTTGAATTTGTTCACTTTTACACGAAGCATAGTCAGTAGATACAGTGTTCTGTTTGGTTTTATGTCTAGTTTAGTTTTTAACCACCCACACCTTCCCCTGCTCAGGTTCACTTCATCTTATTCAGTAAAGTATGCAGTTTGCCATCTGTAGGCAGAAATGTGAATCTGATAGCTTTTGTTTCCAAGTTTGCTCTGCAGTGTTTTGTTTTTTAAACTCTTCCTTTGCATCCAGGTCATTTCTTTTTACTAACCCAGCCTCCCCCCACTAGTATAATACAATTTTAAAGACTGTTTCCTTTCAAGCCAAGCTAGAATTAGACATTTCCAAATTGCTCATATAGCAAGGGAAACATAATGTTTGTTCAGCCATAAAAATTAATTGCCTGTTTGTGTGAAATCTTGACAGGACATCAGGGGTTTGCACATTGCAAGGAAAAACTGGCATTATCTTTCAGTTTAATCAGTCAAGAAGACTGTAGCACTGTCTTAGAACTTTTGAAATCCTAAAATTTAAAGGTAATTGATTAATGTCATTCTTACCCAATATTCTTCAAATAAAACTTAATTTTTGCAAAAGTGCTAATGTCAGGAAAGTCTGTATTCATGAAAAAGAAAATGTTCCTGACTCCACTTCTTTTTACTAGCATTTCTACATAATTTCCCTCTCAAATAAATGAATAAGCCATGGAGAATGTCATGTTTGTGGAAAAGGAGTATTGTATGCATGCTGTTAGTGGAAAGAAAACAGTGGGGCTCAGTAACCCCCCTGAAAATCTAAAAACCCAAAATCTGCATCATAAGCAAAAACAGAAGTGAATTCTGCCTTAGTCCCTAGAGGTCTGATAAAAGTAACTGTTGTAGCCATAGGGGAACTTTTTGATCAAAATTGCTGGACTTCAGCACAGTGTTGGTTGGAGTGTATGATCACTACACTCACCCACTGTCTTTACTATATACAAATCACTCTGGTTAATATGGCCTGTGAGAAGCATATTTAGTCCACTGATTAAATGGCATGGCGAGTGCATGTGCTCAGTTGTCACATAAAAGTCTTTACTATTCCACATAATTGAATTTTTCTGCATATGCTCAATAACTACTTTTGGACATCAAAAGCTCCTTTAGTTTACTTCATCTATAATATATTTGTCTTAAAAATATATTTAGTCACCATATGTGACTTTGCTACAGGTAGCTAATGGACTGTTTGGCTTACCCTGGAGGATGAGTGCGTTCCATGAACATAACGGTAGAGTTACAAAATTTCAGTTCTAAGGACAACGTCTGTAGCACATGTTCATGTATGTACGTACACACACACACACACACACACACTCTCACCCACTCACTTTTCTGAAGGTAAATTACTATTAAGATGTCTTTTGGAATAAACTTACAAGTTTATTGCAGCAGTTTATTCAGTAGCTATGAAGATGAGTAGGGATGACTGGTCAGTTTTCCCATACTTTAACACCTCTCTTGGCTACTTATCCTCTTGGTCTATTTTATTTGTTCTTTCCTTCCTTTACCATTCCTACAGTAGACAGTATAATTTTTGACATTTTTCTTTCGCCTCTCCTTTTAGCATTTTCTATTCTGAGGAGTTGTGTCCATCCCTCTCCTCTACCAATACCCTTTCAAGAAATGCAAAGTAGTTAATAATGGTAAATAATATGTGTTGGCTGTAGGATACGAGGCCTTCACAAACTGTTACCTCTTTGCACTTGTTGGGAAGTACTTGCTGTTTTTCAAGTACCCAAATGCATCAGTATAACTTAATATTATTGGGAGGTTAAATTTTACTCAGAATGGTGAGTACAACTGACCTGGATGGCAGATTATGTAATTTTGTGATGTCAGAAAATTTGACATTACTTACCTATCTGGCAATTAAATTTTTCTATTTAAAAACAATTTCAAGTCTCATTTAAGCACTGGATTATATCTTCCTAAAAGTATTGTTTTGTGCATTTAAACCATCTTAAATGCTTTCTATATTTAGAGAGCTGCTACAAAGACAAATCTTAGGAAATATCACTCGTATAACATTGAATCAAACAGTTTCTCAGCAGATGAGTATGTCTGCTTCACATATAATAGTCACTCTCCCAACTTGTGTCCCTGAACTAATTTTCTTTATTAAATGGTAAGAAAAAAGGGTGTCATTTGAAATTTCACATTTCAAGACTTTCTCTAGAAGTGAATGGAGGGCATCTTTCTCAGGCTTTGTAGTTGTGGCTGGCAGCAAGCAGTAGCTATTATTTGCTTGAAATCACAATACAATTTGTATGAACTTCTGTATGTTGCCAAGACATGATCTTTTTGTTGTTATTGTATTTTCTGTAAATATTTCTGGCACTAAGTTGTAAAGTAAAGACAACATGTAAATATGAAGATGTGAACTCTGTTCCCTCCTCTCTAGTATTTTATCTCTTTGTTAGAGAAGGCACAGAAGCTTGTTTGTATTTATGCCGATTCTTTGTCCAGAAGAAACACATGGAATACTGAATGTAACACATTTAGTCAATTAAATTTTAAGCAGATTCTTATCTAATTCCCTGTGTGCTTTTGGTTAGAGTCTCATTCCTTCCAACTGAACTCTTTCCATTCCTTACTTGATCCCTGTGTGGACAGGAGTATTTTTAGCCAATTTTTGTTCACTTTGAGCAGCAGGATTTGTGGGCCACCCACTGTAGAGGTGGATTCTACATCTGGGTTTTTGTGCTTTCCTTAGAAGAGTGTTATCGAATTCCAAAAACAATTCACTTTTAATTTATCTTTATTTTTAAAATATGAAGCCCATAGCATTTTAGGGACTCATGATACATAATTAAGTTGTCAGTGAGTGTCCTGTCCCAAAAAGGTGAGAACCATCAATTTAGCTGGACTGGGTCAGATCATATTTGAATTCTAAAATAGGAAAATGCCCATTAGACTGGTTTTAGTTCTGAGTAGGGGGATGGAGGACAGTTATGAGCCACCAAAGTGATATTCTTAAAAGCACAGGTCTGGCCACGTTATATATGCAAACACACACATACACACACTTGGTAAACTCCAGTGGCTCCCTGTTGCCTCCCTGATCAAATACAAAATGCTAGTAGAGATCCAAAGCCCTTCACAACCTTGCCTCTACCTGTCTTTCCAGTCTTCTTACACCTTACTTCCTGCCACATACTCTTCAATCCAGTGACACTGGCCTCTTGGCTGTTTCACAAACAAGACACTCCATCTCATGGCTCCAGGCATTCTCTCTGGCCGTCCCCCATGGCTGGAATGCTCTCCCTCCTCCACTCCACCTGCTGACCTCTGTGGCTTCCTTTTAAGTTCCAACTGAACTCCTTTCTTTTTCTGGAAGCCTACCATAAACCCTCTTAATTCTAGTGCCTTCCCTCTGTTAATTATCTCCTGTTTATGCTATATGTAGCTTGTTTGTATGTATTTGTTTCTCCCATTATATTGTAACCTCCTAGATGGCAGGGACTGTCTTTTGTCTCTTTTTGTATCCCCTGTGCTTAACACAGTGCCTAACACATAGCAGGCACTTAATAAATGTTTTCATTTGAAAGTTTCCATTTAAACCTATATGCCCAATTCTAGTGTCTGTGTAGGACAACCTGAGGACCCAGAAGTGTTTTAAGCATTTCCTGAATTCCCACTATGGGCAAGAACCTTGATAGATATGCAGAGAAGAATAAGACAGTCCCTGAGTTGAAGGAGAGTTTACAATCTAGCTTTCAGAGATTTCTTGATAGAAGGTGAGTCTAGCTGATTCTTGAAAGATTAGTAGACTTTAAACTTAACAGCACAACCAACGGGCAGGAGTTCTATCCCTATAATATTCTCTCTCCTGATGCTTAAACCTTTGAGTTAGTACTTTTATCTCCTGCACCTTCACCCCAAGCCAGCAGTGGGGGGTGGGGGGGAACCAGAGGTTCTAGGTCAAAGAATGTAAATTCAGCTGGTATGCATGGAAATGAATGTTGAAAATCAGGACCATCTTATCCCAGAAATCACATGCTGGGACTGGATCTCCTTACTATGCTGTATCTTCTCTCACTATTAATAGCCTTCACTTCTATAACACTATAGAGTTATACAACACAACAGTCCTGTTAGGCAGATTCTATAAGTATTACCCCATTTTACAGATAGGAAAACTGACTTGAAGACTTCTAGTAAGCATCTAAGCCAGTTTTCAAACTCTGACGAGCACACACATTTTACACAAGCAGAAAGATGAGTCTTCTTGGGGAGGGATGTGCCTTACTAACATCATACAACAACTAAGTGTCAGAACCAGCCCTAGAACCTTGGCAAGTGTTAGGGATAACTTCTTTTCTCCATTTTCCAAAGAAACCAGTTGATGCTGCTTGACTCAGGTGTGTGTGGAGCATATTCTGCCATACTAGGGGCAGCCAGGTGGTAGAGTTAATATAGAACACTGGGCCCAGAGTCAGGAAGATGTGAGTTCAAATCCAGCATCAGATTCTTTATAGCCATGTGACCCTGGGCAAGCCATTTAACTTATGCTTGCCCCAGCTTCCTCAATTGTACAATGGGGATGATAATAGTATTTCCCAGCATTGTTATTTATAAAGTGCTTAGCACAGTGCCTGGCCCATAGTAGATATTTAAATGCTTGTCCTCTGAACTTCCTAGGATTGTATGGGCTCCACTTGTTGGCTTTATCAACTCTGTCCCTCTGATGGATCAGAATTGACAAGAGCATCAAATTCCACCCATAGTCTCCTGGTGATCCCTGATAAACCACCCCACCAAAAGCAATCAACCAACCTCTACTGGAAAATAGCCAATGATGTGGAGCCCACTGCCTCACAAAGCAATCCTTTCCATTTAAAGGTCGCTCTTATTTTTCCTTTCTGTCCAGCCTCAGTGAGACATGATCCTTCAATAATCTTGATAACAATTTTGAATCTAGCGATGTTGGGAGCCCTGAAGACCACTTGTAAGGGCATTCAACACCTAACAAAGTCTGATAAAAGCATGAGTACGTAGCCAGGGATTGGGATTCGCTGTTGAAGGAACAGGTGGCCTCACTCCCCCTTATCTCCAAACATGACTCTCTTTTCTACCTCCAAGATGTTTCTCTGATCCATCCCTCTCTCCAGCCTAAGTCAGTTTCTCATAATCTCTCACCTAGACTATTGTAATAGTTTTCAAATGGGTGTCCCAGCCTTCTACTCTTTTAGCTTGCCAGTCTTTCCTCAATGCAACTTCCAAAATAATTTTCCTAAAGCACAGGTCTTACCACATCTTAACCACCATTCAAAAACCTGCAGTGGTTCCCTATTTCCTTTAGGAAGAAGTTTTTAACCTGGATTCTGAATTTTTTTTTTTTTTTGCTTTTTTGGTGAGGCCATTGGGATTAAGTGACTTGCCCAGGGTCACACAGCTAGTAAGTGTCATGTATCTGAAGCTGGATTTGAACTCAGGTTCTCCTGACTCCAGGGCCGGTGCTCTATCTACTGTGCCACCTAGCTGCCCTGATTCTGAACTTTTATAAAAAAAAAATTGATATTTCAACATAATTGATTTCCTTTGTAACCCTATGTATATTATGCATTTAAAAACATTATTCTAAGAAGGGGTCCAAAGGCTTTACTTAGATTGCCAAAGCTTTCCATGATCAAAACAGCAACAACAACAAAAAAGAGTAAGAACTCTTGTTTTTGGATAAAATATAAAGTGTTCAGTCGGGCTTTTCACAGATTTAGAATTGGAAGGAACCTCAGAAGTCATTTTGTTTTTACCTTTCCTTTTATGGATAAAGAAACGAGTACAAAGGAATTATTTGCCCAGTTACACTAGTAATAAGTAACAGCAGAGATCCACACCCAGTTCTCTGACTCCAACCCCTCTGTCCACTCCAAGAGTTTTCCTTCTTTACAATCCAGCTCCAACCTACCTTTCTTGACTTGTTTCCCATCAATCCCCTTCCATGACCTCTGCCTTCTGTCCACACTAGATTACTAGTTATTCCTGAATTCAACATTCGGTCTCTTGACTGTATATTTACACAAGCCTGGAGTCCACTCCTTCCTCATCTCTATATCCCAGAATCCTTGTCATTGTTTAAGGTTCACCCTAGTGTCACCTACTTCAAGCCTTGCCTGATTTCATCAGTAGTTTGTGTATGCGCAATGACAAAGATTATTTTTTTTTCTTTGTATCCCAGTGCACATGCAGTCACTTCAGTGTTTGTTTGGGCACAAATGATATTGCTGGAAAGGACTAAAAAGAATTACCAAAGATTATGAAATGTAGGGCAAGAAGCTGAAGACTACAGGAGCATAAGTTGTGTTTTTCTCATTGTATGTTGAAAGCGAAAGATGTAGAAGAGAGAAACTGGTTTAAGAAGTAACCAGATGGTTAACAAGTTGCTGTCTGAGGAAAGATTTTAACTTTTGGATCACAATTTAAAGTAAAAGAATGACAGATTCCTGGACAGGGATTGAGGACACCTTTTAAAAAGGTTGGGAAGAATGTTTTACTAGGTGTCTTGCCTATCTAACTCAAAAGCATTTTTCAATGGGAAAGAAGGAAAACTATCCATGTACATCTGTATACAAATAAAGAGAGAGAGGGAAAAAGAAATTCCTGCATACATGTGTGTATCACTATATCTACATCAAGTTAGCAGAGAGAACTGGTCTCTAAATTTTTTTGATCATGTAACCCACTAGCAATGGGTGCTTGTACTCCAAAAAAGTTTATATATTAAAAATTATTATTCTTATTTTAATGAGAGCAGTGTTATGGAATGTGGTTTTTTTCTATTTGTAATAACAGCAATTTAAAGGTCCATTTCTAAGTTCAGATTATCTCAATTTTTATTTATTAAATTCAAGTTATCTGTTTTAATTTTATTTTTTAAAATTTGGTTTTAATGGCTGTCATAGCTAAAATGATACCTCACAAAGATAATTAGATCCAAATAGAAGCGGTTGACTTCAATAAATCATGACATTCATTTTTCAGTTACACCCACCAATTAATGCAAAGGTTGTTATTAAAAATAATATAGTGGATTTCCCGCTTCCCTGATGTTATTCAGTTGTTCTTAAAAATTGTAAGGTACTGAATATTAATACATGTAATGAATGAATTCAAAACCCACTGAAACTCTCTGGAAGATTTTTAAACAGGTTATTAGAAAAGTCTATTTTCAACTTTTTTATATTTGAAATTACAAGTTTTTGTAGGTGACGTTTTTGGCAACAAAATCACAAAAAGATGGAAGCATTTCCAAATATCTATTTTCAAAATGCTTTCTCTATACCACAACTTTCTTTTGAAAAGCAGCTACTTTCTCATTCATTTTTTTAAAAAACAGCAGGAGACACAGATTAGGTGTGCCTTTTAAAAATTATATCTGCTAGGTAACATACTATTGACAGCTACTTGACATCACAGAAAAGGTCAGGGCATTTGAAACACTTGTCTTTTGGTAAAAGATAAATTCGTACATTATCTTGAAGTTTGACAGCTCAAGTGTTTTGCCATAAGTTAACCAGTGAACCTCTAAGGTACAAAAGATTTCCATAGTAATTCTTTTTACAAAGTATTGCAAAGATTCTAATATTAAAGGTCTAGTCTCCATTAAATCTTATTGTTGTTTAGTCATTTTTCAGTTGTATCCAACTCTTTGTGACCCCTTTTGGGGTTTTCTTAGCAGAGATCCTGGAGTGGTTTGCCATTTCCTTCTCCAGCTTATTTGTCAGATGAGGAATCTGAAACAAACAGGGTTAAGTGACTTGCCCAGGGTCACACAGCTAGTAGTGTCTGAGGATTAATTCGAACTTAGGAAGATGAGTCTTCTCGACTCCAGGCCTAATGCTCTATCCACTGCACCATCTAATCTGGCCTTTTCTCTTAAATTATCCACCTCAATAACCGCCTTTAAACTTTGTGCCCCTCTGGTTCCAATCTCTTGGCTGCAATGGCATGGAGTGAATAAATTTCATGTGTGTTTACTGTTACCCTGGAATCCTTTCTTTATTCCAACCAAAGCAGTTGCTTGCTACACTTACATAATTATTTCCTTAAAACATTTACTTTTTTTTTTTCCAGAAAGCATTTACTGTTAAGAAAATAACTTCTCTGGTACATCTGTCCTTTAGAAACTCACAAACACGGATTCCATTATTAAGAGGATTCTAGCAAATACCACAAGCTAAGACACATTAGAAACATCTGTATTTGTTTCAAAGTGTATGGAAAACTTTCTTCACTGAGCAATTTGTACTAAGAATTATTTCTTCCAAGCTTCAGCACTGTTTTTAGATATCTTCCAACAGTATTTGTTGACAAAGAAATTCATTTGAATTTGTTATTATATTGTTTTCCATGTGTTATTTCAGCCATTTTTGCCATGGCAGGAAGAAGCATTTCTCCATTTTTATGTGGCCTTTTGTCTTTCACTATTAAATAAGAAAGGAGGCAGGTAGGTAGTTCAGTGGATAGAGCACTGGGCCTAGAGTCAGGAAGACCTAAGTTCAAATCCGGCCTCAGATACTTACTACCTGTGGGACCCTGGGCAGGTTACTTAACCTCTATTTGCCTTATCCACTGGAGAAGGAAATGGCAAACCACTCCAGCATCTTTGCCAAGAAAACCCCACGGACAGTACGGTCCACAGGGTCACAAAGAGTCAGACATGACTACACAACAAATTAAGTAAGAAACTGCAAAAGGGGATTCTAAACATTTATCACTGAGTTTACCAAAAAAAATTTTAAAGTACTGGATTGAGTATCATATGCCTTTAAACACTGCTAAAAAAATTATAGAGTTTAGTCTTTGTGTTCAAAATGCTTAGCTTTTAAATGACTTGCTAATTGTGATGGTTCTATGTTATCACTGGTTAATATTTTGAGTCAAATGCTTGAGTGAAGTTCATTGGTTAGTAATAATGGATACAAATCCATATGTTGAATAATCTTGATATTTTTTGGCTTGAAACTTTTTGGATCATTGTGTTGATATCTTGTCAGATGTCATTGGGTCATCACTGTTCCTGCCTAATATGGCTGATGAAGAACTCATACTAGAAAGAGGAAAAATATCAGCCCTGCCATTTTCTTACTGTTCCCTTGTGCTCACAATTTCAGTATTCATATCCATAGTTTCTTTGCAGGAATATTTTTAAGCCATTTGTCCACTTTGGAGGATTAATTTACTTAAAACTAGTTAATACGATCCCTAGACTCACTTTACCAGGCACTCATAAACTGCAGTATATCTCAGTATGCTGAAACTGAACAAGGAAATGAGGATGCTACTGATAAACCCTCTCACTAAAAGGGAAGAATGGTTACTGAAATGGAAATGATAGGAATGGTGGAAGAAAAGTTAGTACTCATTCCTAGAGGCTGGGATAGAAAAAGGACAAAGCTAGATATAATCCAAAATACATTTTCGATTTGGGGCAGATTTCAAAGGACTCAGAGGAAGAATAAAGAGGCTCCCATGGAGCAAAATTCTACAGATGTCAGCCCAAGAAGAATCAGAGACTTTCAAGAATGAAATTCTGTATGAACAAAGAAACAATCCCAACTGGGGATAGGGGGCAGAGAAGGGGAACATTTGGCAGGAATAGGAGTTGTCTGAAGAGACGAATGTATGATTAAGCATTTTTTTTTTTTGGCTAGGCAGTGGGGTTAAGTGACTTGTCCAGGGTCACATAGCTAGTAAGTGTCAAGTGTCTGAGGCCGAATTTGAACTCAGGTCCTCCTGACTCCAAGATGGGTGCTCTATCCACTGTGCCACCTAGCTGCCCCATAAATCTATGGGTCTTGGTTTCCCTTATTTGCTTCTTTTTGTTTGTTTGTTTTGGTGAGGGTAATTGGGGTTAAGTGACTTGCTCAGGGTTACACAGCTAGTGGGTGTTATGTGTCTGAGTTCGGATTTGAACTCAGGACCTCCTGACTCCAAGGCCGGTGCTCTATCCACTGCACCATTAAGCTGCCCCATAAGCATCTTTTTTTAAGGGAACAGAGAAAGGGGTTTAGAGGTGAACAGAAATGTACAGGACAATCTTTGGAATTGATGTAATGATTTTGGTATGCTCTTTTTTAAAGCAGCATGTGATGAGATTTGTAGTTTCCCATACAATACTTTGCCTTTTCTTGCTATATAGAAATATTCATGTTGTTTGTCAAGTTCAAAATAACAAAAATAAATAAATCTTTACAAGATAACAATGTGAATCACAGAGAATCTGAACTACAAACTTAGATTTAAAATAGGTATGTAATGACCGTGCATGTATAACCTGTATCAGATTGCTTGCTGTCTTGGGGAGAGAAGGGAGGAAAGGAGAAAAATTTGGAATTCAAAATCTTACAAAAATGGATATTGAAAACTATCTTCACATGTAATTGGAAAAAAATAAAGTACTATTAAATGTTAACAAGAAATATGTATGTATAAAAGATAAAAGTAACAGAGGTAGGTAATAGGTAGCAGGAGGACTATTAGACCATGGCCTGAGACTGTAAAAATGTGTTAACATGTGCTAACATGTGCTAACATACTCAGAACGAGCTAAAGTTAATTCATGTCAAGGGAAGCTAAGGACAACAAAAGAGTTTTTAATAATATTATATTATGTTTCCATTTTTCATTTTTAAAAATGTCTGAACTTCCAAATAAAATTAATATTTCCATATACAAAGTAGAATAGAAAAGAACTGCATATGAAACTGTGAAGCTCTATAATATGCAGCTTGCTTTTCCTTTTAGTATATATTAAATTCAACATAAAAATTTCAAAACTGTCTTGTTTATGTTTCCTTCTGACCTTTTTATTGTACATTTTTTAAAAATGCTTCAATAACATTTTTTTTTGATGGGAGAGTGGAATTCTATTGCTATTTCTCCCTCCCTCCAATCTCCCCCATCCCATCAGAGCAAAAAACAAAACAGAAAAACAAAAACTTTATAACAAATATGCATTGTCAAGCAAAACAAATACCATATTGTGTCTGAAAATGTATGTCCCAGTGTGCATCTTGAGTATATCACCACTCTGCCAGGTGGACAGCAAGTCTCTGGAATCTAGGTGGGTCATTGTGTTGATCAGTTCTTACCTCCTTCAAGCTGTTTTTCCTGACAGTTTTATTATTATATTACTGTTAAGAAAATATCTTCTCTAGTACATCTGTCCTTTAGAAGCTCACATGGATTCCATTATTGAAATGGATTGTAGCAAATACCATAAGCTGAGATACATTAGAAACATCTGCACATGTGTCAAACTGCATAGAAAATTTTTATGCAAACTTATGCAAATTTTAGTTTTCCTGGTTCCACTCACTTTTCCTCTTCATAATTTCATAAAAGCCTTCCCAGGTTTCTCTGAAACTGTCCATTTCATTGTTTCTTCTGATACAATAATATTCCATTATATTCATATATCATCATTTGTTCAGTCATTTCCCAAGTGATGAGCGTCACCTTTTTAGTTTCCAGTTCTCTACTATTACAAAAAGCTGCTATAAATATTTTTGTACATATGAGTTAAAAAAAATAGTTGGTGGGTTTTGTTTTGTTTTAGCTCCAATGGAGAAAAAGGAAGATCCAAGAAGGTATAGGTCTAGCAATGGGGACAGATGGGACAACGACATCTGATGACAGAAAGAAGCAAGAGACATTTTGCCCTGCAAAATGACATAAGAAAAATGGCTAACAGAGAGCTGAAAATTAAGATAAATGATGAGCTAGTAAGGGAGCGCCTACTGATGAATTCAAATCACCTGGCCCAGGTGAACTAAATTCTTGAATACTGAAAGAGCTGACAGAAGTGATTCCAAAGCCCTCTGTCCTTGATCTTTAAAGTCTGTGGGAAATGGGGGAGGTGCCATAGGACTAGAGAAAGACAAATATCCTGATTGTGCCCCCCACCCACCCAAAAAAGTGAAGGGAACAGTCTACAGATTATAGACCAGAGATTTTAATTTCAATTTTTGGGAAGACTCTAGAACAGATCATTAAAAAGATGGCTAGTGAATATCCACAAAAGGAAACTATTTCCAGAGACCTTGCATGGCTTCATCAAAAGTAGGTCATGCCATAGTTATGAAGAGGTACAGTCTCAGACTTACATAGACAACACACATCTATATGCCCAATACCATGTGAGAGTAGCTGGTGTAGATGGTAGGGGCAGGGGCAGGGGCATGGGCAGAGTCCTTTCTCTCCCATCATGGAAAGTCTAAGAAAGCAAGTAAATTCCTCAGCATTGTCACACCTTTAGCAGGTGGAAAGAGAAAGTGACAGGAGGTGGAGTCATTAATTTTAAGGTCTACTGAGTGGGCTCTTCCTGACTTGGTGGCCCATGGTCTCTGATGCAGCCCCTGCACCCCCATCATGAAGTGAGGAAGGAAGCACTTGGGATTATGTATGTCCTTTAATAAGGGGTTGAGGGACAGGTAGGTGGCGCAGCAGATAGAGCACCGGCCCTGAAATCAGGAGGACCGAGTTAAAATTCGGCCTCAGACACATAACACTTACTAGCTGTGTGATCTGGGCAAGTCACTTAACCCCAACTGCCTCACAAAAAGGAGGGGAGGGTTTGAAATCCTTCTTTCATTCTCCACAGGGCCAGAGCACATGATTAAAAGGACTTGCCTCTATTATTGTAAGTTAGTTTTTGGGCAGTGAGGAAAGGCTTCATGTAGAGGGAAGTTCTTAAGCTCAGTCCTGAAGAAAATTAGGGATAGTAAAGGGTGGAAGTGAGGAAGCAGTGTGCACCATGCATGGGGTACAGCCAGTGCAAGGCATTAAAGAAAGAAGATCATCAGGCTAGAGCCGGAAAGGACCTAAGGCAATCAAGCCCAACCCTCTCATTTTACAGATGAGGAAACTGAGGCCCAGGAAGTTAAATGATTTGCCCAAGGTCATACACGTAATAAGCATTAGAAGAGAAGTTTCCTCTGTATTCAGCCAACACTCTTTGCCCTGGGATATCACCTATGAAGGTGCAGCTAGATGGCACAGTAGATGGAGCACCAGGTCTGGAGTCAGGAAGACTCATCTTCCTGAGTTCAAATCCAGCCTCAGACATTTCCTAGCTGCATGACCGTGAGCAAGTCACTGAACCCTGTTTGCCTCAGTTTCCTCATCTGTCAAATGATCTGAAGAAGGAAATGGCAAACCACTCCAGTATCTTTGCCAAGAAAACCCCAAATGGGGTCATGAAGAGTCAGACACAACTGAAATCATTGAAGAACAATCATATATGAAAAGCAGTAAGAAGGCCAATTTGGCTGAATTGTAGAGTGGGTGAAGGGGACTGAATGTAATAACAGGTTAGGAAAAGCAGTCTGGGGGAAGGTGGTGTATGGCTTTAGATGTCATTGAGAGGAGTTTATATTTCATTCCAGAGGTAAAAGTAAGCCACCAAAGGAGGTTTTTTTGTTTGTTTTTTGAAGGGATAGGAGTTATATGGTCAAATCTGGGTATAAGGAAAAAAAAATTTGAGTAGCTAATTGGAGCAGCCTTATGCATGTTGAGGTGAATGGGAAGTGAGGGAAGTGGGAAGAAGCATGAGGCAGGCTGACCCACCAGCAGGTCGTTGTAGTAGTTCAGATGTGAGGTGATGAGGACCTGCACCAGGGTGGTGATAATGTAAAAGAGAGAAGGGGGCATATTCAAGGGATGTTGTGAAGGTGAAATTAGCAGGCCTTGGCAACAGTTTGGATATGAGTTAGTGAGAGATGGTGAGGAGTCTAGGCAACCTAAGGGACTGGGAGGATGCTGTTGACCTCTACAATAATAGGGAATGGGGCTGGGTGGGGGGAGGGAGACGTTAGGGGGAAAGATAATGAGTTCCATTGACACCTAATCCAAGATGGAGCCATTAGAGATACCAGATTGGAGGTCGGCAGAGAGGCTGAAGCAGGATAGGTGGATTCGAGAATCACGAGCAAAGAGATGGTAATTAAATCTATGGGAACTGATGAGATCACCAAGTACTCTACAGGAAGAAGAAATGATAGCTCTGGACAGGACCTTGAGGAACACTTACAGTAAGAGCCTGTGATCTGGAGGAGGATTCAGCAAAACAGACAGAGAAGGAGCTGTCAGAGAGGTAGGAGGAGAACCAGGAGAGACTGGCGCCCCAAAAACCTAGAGAGAAGAGAGTATCAAGGGGGAGAGTGTGATCAACAGTGTCTGAGGCTGCAGAGAGGTCAAGGAGAAAGAGAATGGAGAAAAGAACATTGGGTTTGGCAACTACAAGATCTTTGGAGAGAGAGTACCTGTGGAATGATAAGGTTGGAAGGCAGCTTGTAAAGGGTTAAGAAAAGGGGAAAGAGGAATTGGAGGTGGGGTTTAGAAAGGAGGCTCTTGAAGACTGGACAAGATGGACAGAGTTCTGAGAACTAGCCAGTGCTGCCTGGAAGTTATATCAAATTGAAATAATTCTCACCCACTGCATCTAGTTCTAGTAGAGGAGATGGGGTCCAAAAGGAATAAATTGAATCACTCTTCCCAATGACACACTTTCAGTTACGACCATGTTCATTCCCCTACCACCTCAAGTTTTCAACACGTAAGAACAGCTTTAAAGCACTTTGACCTTCACCCCCTAGTTTTGATTTCTTTCCTACCCAGGCTAAAGGGCATAGAGGTCAATCTCTCCCACCATTCTAAACCAGACCCCTCCCCTCAGAAAAGACCCTTCCACAGCTCTTAAATAATGCCCCCCATACCCCCTACCACACACACACACACACACACACACACATACATACACACACACACCCATACTAGACCTCTTGCCATCTGACCATCTGGACCAGTCCAAATCCAGAGCCTCCTCAATACCAACCATGGGGGAAAAATCAAATAATAATACTGGCTAACATTTATATACCACTTTAGGTTTTGAAAAACATTTTACATATATAGGGTATCCTCAAAGTCTTTCTGTAGTTTTAAGCTTACAATTTTAAGGATATCCCATATTATTTCATTTGAGCTTCACAACAACCATGTAAGATAGATGCTATTATTAATCCTCATTTTACAGATGAGGAAACTGAGGCTAAGAGAAAGTGATTTGCCTATGCTTGCATAGCTCATCAGAGTCTAAGGTAGGATTTGAATTCAAATATCCTTGATTCCTAGTCCATCTCTCTATCCACTATGTACCCAGCTATCAAAATCCAAACTTGCAGGGAAGGACTAAGAGAATCAAAAATACCTCAGCCCAGCCCTGACATCCTAGGGTGAGAAAATCAAAACAATATTTGGTCTGGGAAAAGTATGCCAATCTATTGCTCCATGGCAAATAAATTCTCTTCTTTCTCCTCTCTGAATCAATTAATCAACAGTATTTATTAAATGTCTATGTGTCAGGCAGCAGAAAAAGACAAAAGTAAGATAATTCCTACTCTCAAGAAGTTTGTGTAAATGTGTACATATATGAATATAAACTATATGTGTAAATATGCACATACCTCCATTGATAGAATGTAGAAGCAGCCCCATTACATGATACATATATGTGTATACATACACACATGTCTTTATGCATACACATGCAAATGTACATGTGTAGAATGAGGCTGATTCTACCTCCTATTATATTTAGGTATGTATGTGTGTATATGGAAAGGATGTGCATGCCTAACCTGCTTGCCCACCTGATGCAGTTCCCTCCTGGAAGAGACTGGAGAGTCAGCTAATGTGAAGGCATGATGACATGTAATGGAAACACCCTACTCTCTGATTTGTAGCATATGCTGATATTCTGGTTCTGGTCTTTTAACCAGGTGTGGAAGAGCCTGACTATTGATTGTGTAAGATAAACTGGTGTATGTTCAAAAAGCAGCCAAAAGGGAGGCTGGTCTTCCTTCTTGCCTGGCTCTGTGGCAGTAAAGAGGCAAGAATACTGGAAAGGCCTTAATGGGGAGAGAGATTCATATGAACAGTGTGCACATAAGGAGACACATGTGCAATGCACCCAGGCATGTGGAAACTCACAATGTGGCATAACGGAAGGTGGGCTAGACTTGACGGGAACCAGACAGTGGCTTGAGTTGAACTGAGACTGACGCTAGCTGTGCCATTTCCTTTCAGCCTGCTGGTTTTGTCCTCCATTAAACCAAGGATTTGGACTGGATCAGATTTCCATTAATCAAGTGCCCATCAAGAACAAATCAGTGCCAGGTACCAGGAATTTGGCTGCAAAAAGGAGAAAGATACAGGAAGATAGCAGGGTCGATCGGAAGCTTTTTAAGGATGTGTGCGCATCCGTGTTTCTGTGTGTAGTCCGGGTGCAATACGTATGTCTGAATATGCATACATACATGTTTGCAGGAACGTTTGTCTGAGTGTCTTTGTGCCTGGTCCACAAAGAGTGTCCCCTCCTTCTCTGCTTAGAAAGGAGGCAATCTGGGGATTAATGGAACAATGTCCTTCTTTCCTCCTCCCAAAGGGCGTGTTGTTGTTGGTCTGAGTCAATTCTTTGTTAATCCACTTGGGTTTTCTTGGCAAAGATACTGGAGTGGTTTGCCATTTTCTTCTCCAGCTCATTTTATAGTTGAGAAAACTGGGACAAACAGGGTTAAGTGACTTGCCCAGGGTCATACAATAGTCGTGTCAGAGCCCAGATTTGCTATCAGGAAGATGCGTCTCCCTGGCTCTAGGCACAGCATTCTATCTCCTGCACACCTACACGTTTAGGGGAACGAAAGGAACCTTGTACCTCCCGTCTCCATCCAGCAGAGGACGCTGTAGCTGACCCACCTGTTCCGCGCTTGCCCAGACCAGGCGGAAGTGACGCTATGAGGTTGGCATTATAAACCCTTTCCCAGGCTGCTGGCCTTTCTTTCACAGCTGCCGCAATGGAGCCGCGGCCGTTCTATCAGCCTACCGCCTCTGGCCATCCCCGACCGTCCGCGCTTCCCCAGCGCTGTGGTCACCGGTGGCTTGACCCTCCCTGATTTCACCGCGGAGGACCAGTGAGAGCCGAGTCGGGCCTTCCCCTTGGGGCCGTGCTCCCATTGCGCCCCTCCCTCCGCAGGGCGCCCGCATGGAACCCCGCGTGGGCCCAGGGCGGGAAGAAAAGGTGCGGGAGATCTCCGCTCGCGCTGCGGGGGTTAAGTGGGGTGGGGAGGGGTCTATCGGGATAACCCCGCCAGCCCGGACTTGGGGAGGAGGGATTAGCCCCTGGCCCAGGTGTGCAGGAGGTGCGGAGATGGCGCGATAAAAGGACGGACTTGATAGGATCTAGAGTTATCGAGGTGATACTGCGAATGAATGGATGGACGTGCATTCTGCAAAGCGGGGTCGGGGAGGGTGGGGGTGGGCACCGGGGGACTTCAGTGGCTGGGGTTAAATCCCTCTGTGCTGGGGCGCTGCCATCCGCGTGGACCAATTCTCTCCGCGACCCCGAAAGTCTTTTTCCTGGCCCTGCATTCGAAAGTGATCATGGTCTAACTGTGACCTGGTCATTGATAGTGCAGGAAGATAAACTCCTGAAAGGGTTTTCCCGTGTTTGAAGGGTTAGCATCCAGCCCTTTCAAACCCTGTACCTTTCACACACGTCAGAAACTGACAAGGCAGTTTTGGAAGCGTTGGGACTTTAGCTAGTTGCTTGTTATTAGGAAAATGTCAAAGACTTTTGTTTTTTTACTTTATTTTGGGTTGCCTTTTAATCCTAGCAGGCTGTTCAGATAATCCCATCATCTACAAGAGGATTTGGCCTTGGACAAGTACTTTTGCCTGTCTCAGGTAAGGAGGTTTCTGCTCATCCAAGTGCAAGGGGAATCTATCAAAGATTTCTTAAGCTCTGAAATGGCTACCACCATTATACTGGAACAAGTATTCGTATCTTAGGATTGTTACTCTTGGAAGGAGCATTTATTGAGTACTTACTATCCCTAACAGGATCTTCAAATACTAATCTTTAGAGGTCTTAAGATTGTTTCTAGGTTTGTCACTCTTAGAACTATAGATGGGAAGGTGCATTTTATTAAGCACCTCTTACATGCCAGGTACTGTTCTAAATGCTTTACAGATATTATCTCATTTGATTTTCACAACAATCCTGGGTGGTTGATGCTATTATGATCCCATTTTATAGGAAACTGAGGCAAACAGTGGTTAAGTGACTTGCCCAGGGTCATACAGCTAACAAGTGTCTAAGCCTAGATTTTAACTCCAGTCTTCTGACCCCAAGCCCAGCGCTCTATCCATTGAGCCACCAACTGCCTCTAAGGCTCTTGCCTTAGTTGGTGCCATGTGTCTGGTGCACATTACCCTAACATATAAAGAGCTTGACTTCGTGGTATGGTGGAATGAATGCTAGGTTTAGAATTAAGGGATTCAATTTCAAATCTTGGCTCTGCTACTTAATAGTCCTATGAAATTTCACCACCTAGTTCTTTTTCATTTGTGTGTTTCTTCTGAACCCCACTCCATTCTCCCTACTTTTTTTGAACCTGTATTGTTAGTGGTTAACTATCCACCTGGGTTTGGTTGTATAAGGTAAAGAATATTTTTCTTGTGTTTGAAGTCTGTCTTTGAGAGGGCACCAAATTTGAGTCAAAAGACTAGGGTTTGAATCTTGTTCTTAAATTAGTTGAGTGCCCTGGAATATCTGACACTGGACTAAAGTGAGCCTGTTTCCTCATGTATAAACTGTTAGAGGTAATAGGGACTGCTGCTGTGTTTTTATTGGAAACTCCCATCTACCAGTGCAGGTTGGCATTTCTGCAATTTGCGGTCCTTTAAAAGAGTTGCTTAGAGCAGAGGTAGGCAAACTATGGCTATGGTCTGTAGGCTGAATCTGTTTCACCACCAGCTTTTATCCAGCCCACAAACTACATTTAAATCCATTTCCAGCTCCTGGCTTAGAACACTGATGTGAGGTGACTTATCCAGCATCATAGTCACTGTCATATTGGATACCTAACCCATTTCTCTTGACTTCAAGGCTGGCAATCCTATACAATGATGCCTTTCAGAAAAGGCGTGCTTGAACTAATAATAAGCCCACACTATAAAGGGAGGCATAAATGTGGGTGCTAGTTATCTTTAGTAAAGGTTGAATGTTGATGTTATTTCTCTTGGTAGTCCTTTGGGGAATGCTAAATTATGAACTGGCTTGGAGAGGCAGTGTAGTGAGACTTCTCATAGAACTGCAGCCTACTTGATTCCTGAGATGCTCATTCTCAAGAAAGTTGAGAAGTGGATTTAGAAATGGTATAAAGCTACAAAATAGTGATAAGTGACATGTATGCCCTGTCCTAATACAGGACCCTGTGAAATAAACCTTATTAGCAGAGAAATGAAGTTGCTATTTAAGTATAGCTGAAGGTCCTTAGTACTCTAGCTTCTGGCTGAGATGAGTTTTGACTCCTAGCTACCCACAGCTGGCTTTCTATGTCAGTCTCCTCTAGAATAGGGCAGAGGTTCTCAACCTTTTTTCTCAAGAATCCCTTTGGCAGTCTGGTTCAGTTTTTGGACTCCTGTTTTTAAGTGCATAAAATACATAGGATTATAAAGGAAACCAATTACATTGAAATAGTTTAAAATAATTAATAACTTCCTATGTTTTCTCAGTGTCTATGCTTTGCCCATAACAGACTTTTCAAATGATTGAGGATATTCTATTTGGCAAAAATCACTTAAGTGCTAGATGCTGGACATAAAAAGATAGTGAAACAGTCTGGCTTCAGGGTGTGCTTACATTTTATGGGTGAAGAGAATGAGTTAGATAGAATCCCTAGCTTAAAATAGGATCAAACAGGTTCTCAGGCCTTGGATTTCAGGCCATGTTTTAGGTTATTGAAATAGCTGCTTGAAGAAACTGTTGGCCTTGGGCCCTTTTGGGTATGTATACTCATAATTGCATCTTTACAAGTTTACTTTTTCCCTTGTTTCAGGACTAGCCAGTTGGCCTACATTTGTGGAATACTATAAAACACCAAGAAGAAAAAATAGGAAGTTAAACCTGGCTTCAACAGAATTCTGGTCATGATAGACCAGATTCAAATCACTTGGCTTCAGCTGAATCATCATGGTGGGAAAGGCAGGATTACCTGGATCTAGAAGTTTCTTGTCCTCTGTTGACTGGAAAGCATCAGGGGCCTTGGCTTCTAGCACAAAGGGGAGGAAAAGTTCCTGCCTTACCTTAGCTCAGCCTAAAAACATTCTGCATCTGCCATTCACTGCCTGGACTGAGCTTTTGGAGTTAACATTCTCATCTGATCTTACCTCCCACTTCTAGGAACATATCTCTTTGTTTCATTATGGCTTCTAGTACTCATAGACTTCTGGACTCGAATACTCATTGTTTCTCTTTACCATCTTTACTTAACCTTTTTTCCATCAAGGTTCATACTTTTCAAATTCACAACCCAAGTTCTGTATCACAATGGCTATTTACTGGCCTTATCTCATGTACCCTTTATACTCACATCTCTGCCAAGAAGCATTCAGGCTTCAGTAACCAGAATCCCCACGCTAGGACAAGTCCTAGTAGGCTTTCATCTGAGTTATGAAACCATTATGACACTGTAGCATTTATTTCCATTTGGAATAAACTGTTTTAGAAGAATCTGTGAAGTTTAGAATATAGTATCCTATAAAGATGTTTGGAAAATAGGGACTGCTCCTAGATCAGTCCACCAAAAAAGCCCCTAGCGTGGCCCATAACAGATTGTATTGATGACATTTTTTCTAAATAAATCCTATAATGCTTAGAAAGCCCCATGATGTTACTCTAAATTCCTTTGTTCTTTAAAAGGAAAAAAAAAAAATTTGTATAAGTATGTATGAATGGCTCCAAGCTTCTAGGTGGTGACTCACCTGGTGTAGTGTTTTAAATCGAACATGATAACCAGAAGGGGTAAGCCAAATTATTTGTGCTGTATCACAATTGGTAGTAGATACACTATGATGCAGGGGGAGGTGTTGACCATCAAAGGTCCTTTTAGTACTGTATATGTGAATATCCTTGGAGCTTATTCCTGGATAATGTTTAGCAGCTGTTGACCTGGAACACTGACATTTTTAACAGTAGGCTTTAAATGTTGGCACAAATATTTCTGGTCACAAGTTTCTTGGAGGTAAAAGTGAAAAATGTAAATGGTTTATTATTAAGCAATACAATTAAGACAAAAAGAACAAACAACTTAAAACCTCATCTAAACATTTTTTAAACTATAAAAAGATGTTCTTCCTGTTAAGTACAGGCCTTTTGCATGCTGTCAATGAAAGTAGAAAGAATATAATGGTTATAGTTACATAGAGATATGTACACTTAAGAAGTGCTGTATCTTCACTTACGAAGGTGTAGATACTACACAAAACTTGAAACTAATAATAAGGCTTATTCTTAGAAGCAAAGTAACAGGATAGGGGAGTATAAAGACCTAGGATTCAAAGCTGTGTGACCTTGGGCAAGCCACTTAAACATGGAAGTGCTGCACTGTATATTTGCCACACCCTTTGCTGTTACTGTACTGGGTTTTTAGAGATATGTGAATATGGGGCAAACAATGCTGGCAGCTATGTTTAAATATCAAATAACCACTAATAGAGAAGTAAAGAATTGTGACCAAGCTGGGGGCAAGGTCTTGGGATGATCCTGCTGTTGAAGCAGCAAAGGGGTGACAGACTGATGTGTTAGAATAAATGAGCTGATATTCAGCTTTAGACCCTCATAAGATAGCTGAGGAAAGCTATTTGAATTAGGACTTGGCAGGAATCTACTAATTGCCCATCAAAAACATGTATGTAAGGTAACTTATTGAGAAGAGGAGAGCCTTATTTTTGAGCCACCAAAGCAGTGAGCAGGTGTGTCAAACAGGTCACCGTAGCAGGTTGCCATGCCAGGCTAGAAGAATTTATCTCTAGTTCAGGGAAAAAAGTGTCCCTTAAAAGAATGGGAAGTTCTTTGAGGAGAAACTGAGAAGCAATCTTGAGATAAGTCCTAACCAGTACCAAAGTATAGACAAATGTGGAGTGGACAAATATAACTTAAAAAAGATCTGTGGAGTTAAGTAACAGGTATGAAGCACTTCCCATTTGGTGGGGAACTAAATCCTCAGTAGGAAGCAATTTCTTATGGATCCTAATATCCCATCAGAAGAGAAGTCATTCAGTCAAGGTCGGCATTGAGACAAGTAGTGGTTGTTGGTCACTCCCTCCTTATGAGTACCAACGTAGTTGTCAAAGACAACAGCTTTGGTATCTTCCTGGGTAACATTATCAAGGATATGACAGAAAGTGTTCTGAGAAGTGTCAGATATGATGATCACTACCCACTCCAGATGATTTATAGGATAAATTATACCATTAAAAGGAACCAAGGAAACATTGCTAAGGATTTGTGAAGTCTTTGGCAAGAAATGGAAAACTATTTTAAGGATATGCATATTTTCATTACCCTTAACTATTGTAGAAGCTTCAAAAGGAAAATTGAGATTTAGGAAGCAAATTAAGAAGCTACTATCTGGGAACAAGATTTCAGTTTCTGGATAAAGCTTAGGACGTATGAATAATGGCTTGCATACAGACAATATCCCTAATGATAGCTAGTAAAAAAAAAAATTACTTCAATTCCCAGCAAAATTCTAGAATTTGAAGATTATGTTGTGAACATTTAGAAAGGGAAATAGCAATCACAACTTGATAGAGAATAGGTCATGTCAGACTAGTTTCATTTTCTTTTTGACATTATGGGATGCCTGATAATAAGTGGGAGCAAGTTCAAAAGATGACTAGAATGAGGAGGAGATTGGTCTCCAAAGAACATGGGATTTTTATCCTGAACAAGAGAAAACTTAGGAGGAACAGGATCATTAAGTAAAGGGCTGTCATATGGTAGGGAAATCAGACCTGTTCTACTTTGGCCCAAAAAGCAAAACTAGGTACAACAGGTGGAAGCTGCACAAAGATAGATGTCAGCTCAACTTCCTAACTAGGAGAGCCTTTCCACAGTGGAATGGGTTGCCCTGGGAGGTAGTAGATTCACCGCCATTGGAGGTCTTCCAGTGAAGGCTAGATGACCACTTGATGGAGATGTAGCAGAGATTCCTATTGAGGTATAGGCTGGACCAGATGGCCTCTGAAATCAAATCCAACTCTAAAGATCTTGTAATTCTGTGGCCTGTCACTTTTTGGCACAAGTGCTAGAGGGGGTTGCCAACTCCTGTCTTAGAATGATAACAATTGAGAACTATAAAAGCTTTGGCTATCGGTATTCTTAACATTATCAAAAATAGGTTACTTACATTTACAGCAGAACATAGACACATATTTTAGAAAAGTTTGGCTCAAAACTTCTTAGAGCATTATTTACAATCAATTTTCTCCCTGCTTCATTAACTTAAAAACAGTGAGAGATTCTATAAGCCAAATGAAAAAAGGCACATGAGATATTCACCTTCAAAAGTATATCCTTATGGTTTAAGAAATAACTTTACTTCATTGCTCACTAATTCTGATCTCAAAGATGATCACGGGAATAAAACTCCACATGAATGTAATTTGCCCCCTCAAGAGCAACTGATACATTCTTAATGACTTAAGAAAGAAAATTTCAATATGGTGGGCGCCAACACCAATCAGTATTTGTATGAAGACAATTATAGATTAAAGGTCCCACTGCCAAGCAAAGTCTCTGTCTTATACCACATTTTGGATAAATAAAAACATAAAAAGTATTGAAATCATTCTGCACCATTCGATACAGGGTATCCCAGTAGACTCAGTGCCATGTGCAGAGCTAGACGTTCCAATGGAATGCCTATCTTTCAGAAAATAGGGAACTGACCTGAATGATTTTTTTTTCCTGAAACCACATGAGTGTTAATGATTGGCTCTTTCACTGACAACATCTTGTAGTCGTTTCAGTAATACGTCATCATTTTCTTGGCAGAGGCGCTTAGTTGGTGATTGAGTATCGCCGTCAATGGTTAATGCTCGCTTCTTGCTTCTTTGTTCACCATGTTTAATCATATTGTTGATGTCCTTCAAACTCTGTCCAAAACATCAGAAAAATTTTAGGGAAAACTCTGTGTGTGTGTGTGTTTTAACAGTTTTAGGCAGAAGGTCACTCATCCAAATTTTCAACTATGGCAGGTAAGTACCTGTAACACATCTTCCTAAGGCACGTTTATGCATTTTATAACTAAAACTAGCTGGTGTCTTCTGAATACATATAACAAATGTGGGTCAATCGGCAAATACCTTGCCTGCCTCAGCATCTGAAGGTTCCTTGTACTATACGGACATTTTGGAAAACTACTGCTTATTCTAAGTGAGATTCTTGAGAATATTCAACTTAAAATAATGAGGACATGAAGAAACTGAAAACTGGACATGAAAAGCTGTCCTTTTATAATTTTTACTCCTCAAATTTAATACCTTTCCATTAAATGTTAAAAGCAAAAAACAAAAAAAGGAAAAGTTAAAAAAGAAAAACTGAAATTAATTTTTAAAACTATATTAAAAGTGCTTAAGCACTGACCTTGGAAGGGCTGCCATTGAACCTGTAGAGCAGAGCTGTCCTTGGGGTAAGGCAAGCTCCATTCTGGTGTGGGGACACATAAACAGAATGTTGCTGAGAGATCCGACGAGGTGACGCTGGCTGCTGCTTAATGTTTGGGAAAGGAGACAAAGGCAGAGCTTCCATCTGAAATTTTAAAATATAATGTCATTTTTGGAGTAGTTGCTTAAGGATTTTTTAAGTCTAACTTTTTTTTTCATACTTGTGGACATCTGCTTAGCTGGAATAAAAAACAAACTGCTTCTTACCACCATTTGTGTTCAGCCCTTAACAGATGAACCTGCATCTTTCTAGGTTCATTAGAACTTTACTCTGACTCCCAGGTGCTGCAAACACTGGTGTTTCAAAGTGTGAGTAAGAATTTGGAGCAGTTCTAATTAAGAGCAACCTTATATTTACATATTTTAGGAGTGCAATAGTTAAGGAGGGCCAGAACCTGATAACCACATATATACATTTGTTGTTGTTATTTAGTCATTTCAGTCATGTTCGACTTTTAGTGACCTCATTTGGAATTTTCTTGGCAGACACTGGAGTGGTTTACCTTTTCCTTCCCTGGTTCATTTGACAAATGAGGAAACTGAGGCAAACAGGGTTAAGTGACCCGCTCAGGGTCACATAGGTGGGAAGTGTCTGAGGTCACATTTGAACTCAAGAAGATGAGTCTCCTGACTCCAGCCTGGGCACTCTATCCACTACACCACTTACCTGCCCCAACACACACACACACACACACACACACACACACACACACACACACACAAATATATTTTATTTACTTTCTCTTTTGTTTCTATTAAGGGTCAAACAATATTAACAGCTATAACAAATGCATCTGAAAAGCAATAGGTAGGAAATAGGAAAATTTGCACATACATACCACATGGTCTTCATTTGACAAATCATATTTTAGTGCAAATGATTTCACTCTTCCTACATAAACTTCATTGTAGAATTTGATAAGATCACCTCTCTCTTCTTTCATTGATCCTGTGGAACAGTCTGGTATTTTTGCACAATCTAAATCTATTGAAAATGACATACATTATAACTAGTCTGCTTTTGCATAAAAGTTGCCAACTTCAAATAACATTTTTGCTACAATATAAAAAAGACAAGCAAAAGCTTTATATTGGGCTTTCACTATGTATTGGGAGCTTTATAAGCAACTGAAATATGATTAAAAAGTTAGCTGGAGAAATGAAAAGTTGTAAGCTTGAAGTTTAAGTCTGGAGTAGACAGTATCATATTAAACTTATTTTACAGCCTATTATTAGATCCAGGAAAGAAGGCAATACAAGACTAACACTTTTACAAAGATAAAAAAAAAATGCTCATTAACAACTGTTACTTTCCTCATATAGTGTATCCCAAAAGTTTTATAAAGCTAATGAAGCTATATAATTTTCCTTCTGCAGTATTTTGGAAATTCAGCACAACTGGGAAGGGAAGGTCAATCATAGGTACTGAAAACAGAAGCCAACACATTATCAGTGGTCAAAGTTGCATTCCTTTGCTTCAAGTCAGCTTAAAGGAGTTGGCTATCCCAAATTTATCCATAACCCATGGTAACTAGAAGAATGAATGTGAGTGTGTGTGTGTACAACAGCGATGAAAAATAAAACCTTTCGACTGGTATAGAGCATATCAGCGGTACTGTTCCTCAACCCTTTCCTCTATCAACAGCAACCTAGACACAATGAGCAACATGTACTCCCTCTTTACTTCTACCTTATAAAATTCTTCTTTTTCTTAAAGAACCTCAAAAAACATCTAAATGAAGTCTTTCCTGGTATGTCAACTGCTAATTCCTTCTCTCCCAAATGCCCTTGTATTTAACTACTTCATAGGCATACCCTATTGGATATGTATGTTATTCCCTCCTTAAGCCAAACATAATGAGAGTAAGGTTAACTCATTCCCTCTCCCTCCCCCTCCCCTACACTGTAAAATTTTTTGCATGACTCTTTTATGTGAGATAATTTACCCCATTCTACCTCTCTCTTTCTCCTTCTCCCAGCACATTCCTCTCTCATCCCTTAATTTTATTTTTTAGATATCATCCCTTCATATTCAACTTACCTATCTATATACATATTATATATATGTACATATATATATATATTCCCTCCCACTACCCTAATACCAGGAAAGGTCTCATGAGTTACAAATATCATCTTTCCATGTAGGAATGTAAACAGTTCAACTTTAATAAGTCCCTCATGATTTCTCTTTCCTGTTTACCTTTTCATACTTCTCGAGTCTTGTATTTGAAAGTCAATTTTTCTATTTAGCTCAGGTTTTTTCTCAAGAAAGTATTAAATTCCTCTACTTCACTGAATATCAATTTTCCCCCTTCATTGATTACACTCAGTTTTGTTGGGTAGGTGATTCTTGGTTTTAATCCTAGCTCCTTTGACCTCTGGAATATCATATTCCAAGCCCTCCCAATCCCTTAATGTAGAAGCTGCTAAATTTTGTGCTACTGATTGTGTTTCCACAATATTTGAATTGTTTCTTTCTGGCTGCTTGCAATACCTGGGAACTCTGGAATTTGACTATAGTACTCCTGAGAATTTTCCTTGGGGAATCTCTTTCAGGAGGTAATAGGTGGATTCTTTCAATTTCTATTTTGCCCTCTAGGTCTAGAATATCAGGGCAGTTTTCCATGATAATTTCTTGAAAAATGATGTCTAGGATCTTTTTTTGATCATGGCTTTCAGGTAGTCCAATAATTTTTAAAGTATCTCTCCTGGATCTATTTTCCAGGTCAGTTGTTTTTCCAGTGTAATATTTCACATTGTCTTCTATTTTTTCATTATTTTGGTTTTACTTTATAATTGGTAATTTGGTTTTCCTTTATAATTTCTTGATTTCTTGAGTCATTAGCTTCCATTTGTTCCATTCTAATTTTTAAGGAATTATTTTCTTCAGTATGCTTTTGGACTTCCTTTTCCATTTGGCCAATTCTGCTTTTTCAGGCATTCTTCTCATTAGCTTTTTGGATCTCTTTTTTCATTTGGGTTAGTCTATTTTTTAAGGTCTTATTTTCTTCAGTATTTTTTTGGGTCTCCTTTAGCAAGCTGTTGACTTGTTTTTCATGATTTTCTGGCATCACTCATTTTTCTTTGCAATTTTTCCTCTACTTCTCATACCTGATTTTCAAAATCTTTTTTGAGCTCTTCCATGGCCTGAGACCAATTCATATTCTTCTTGGAGGCTTTGGATGTAGGAACTTTGACTTTGTTGTCTTCTTCTGAGTGTATGTTTTGATCTTCATTGTCACCAAAGTAAGTTTCTATAGTCAGAGTTTTTTTCCTGTTGTTTGCTCATTTTCCCAGCCACTTACTTGACTTTTAAACTCTTTGTTAAGGTAGGGCTCTGCTTCCAGCATGGAGGGTGTACTATCCCAAGCTTCAGGGGTTTTGTGCAGCTGTTTTCAGAGATGCTTCTAGGGACCTGGAAGTTTTCAGTTCTTCCAAGGTGGCATGATCTAAGGAGAGGTATTTACTCCTTTCCTGGCCTGTGCTCTGGTCTGTGAGTGACCACAATCACTCTTTTCTGCCCTGGAACTGTGAGGAGGGTTCCTTCTCCACTGCTGCACAAGCTCAGCTATGTCAGTGCTCCTCCTCACATCAGGACTGCCACCTAGGACTTCAATTCAGATCTAAGTATGGGCAAAGCAACAGAATCCTACCTCAGTGCCAGTAAAGAGACCCCTGTAATCTCCTTCTGATCAGTTGTTTGATCCTCTTACAGTCTGTGGGCTGGGAGCTCTGAAAGCAGCCGTTGCCGCTGCCACTGCCGCTGTCCCAGGGCTGTGCTGGGGCCGAGGCTGGACTGTGTTCCTCTCTCATCCAGGTCCAACAGACCTTTCCTACTGACCTTCTAAGTTGTCTTTGGTGTTTGTGGGTTGAGAAGTCTAGAAATTGCCACGGCTGCCAGTGATTCAGTCCTCTGAGGCCTACTCTGGGTTTGCTGGGGCCCAGTCTTTGCTTGTGTGGCCTGTGCTAGACTGTACTCCTCTCTCAGCCTGATACCACAGACCTTTCCTGTTGACCTTCCAGGTTGTCTTGGGTTGGAGATTTGTTTCACTCTGTCTTTTTGTGGTTTCGGCTGTTCTAGAATTTGTTTAGAGTCATTTTTTACAGGTATTTGGAGGGGTTTTGGGGGAGAACTCAAGCGAGTCCCTGCCTTTACTCTGCCATCTTGGCTCCACCCCTATTTTATGCATTTAAAAACATCATTCTGAAGAATAATGGCAGGCTTCAACAGACTGCCAGAGGGGTCCATGCGAACTCCTGCAATAAGTCTCTAGGAGTTCATTATAATAAATACATCATAACAAAAACTTGCAAGCAGGAACAGCTTTATTAGAAAATAGTCAACTAAAGTTACTTACCATAATCTGCCATTTCTGTATGTTTTACATTTTTATTGTACGTGCTTACTTCTCTTGGAATTCTTTTCAACAGAACACTTCTATAAACCTACAGTTGAAAAGAGAGAAAGACTACTGCAGTTACAAAAAGTGGCATAGCTAACAAACATCAAATGAAGGCAAAATAATTAATCAATAGGAATTGATGGACACGTATTCATCACTGAATATTCAAAAATATTCAATAACATGTATCAGAGTATGTATGAACAATACTGCTAGAAAAATGTTATGTTCTAACTAATCCTTTAAAACCCAAGGTGAGGTATATCCAAGGTGAGGTAGGAAATAGATGAACAAGCTAGTGGAACAGCAATGTAATCAAACATCACTTTGCCATTTAAAATTGCAAATGAAGACTATAAAGAAAAATAAAAAGACATATCGTTACAACATAAAGCAGAATTAGAAAAGCATAGACAATGACGTACATGTAAAAAAAAATTTTTTTAAGTACACATACAAAAAAGAGACCGAAAGAGAGAATAAAGTCAATCATTGAATATTGACTTTGACAAAGAACAGATATAGTTTAGAATAGTGTTTTTATGGTTATTTTAAAAAAGTGTTTATTATTTATTTTTAACCTTTTAAAAATTTTTTTGAGTTCCAAATTCTCTTCCTTCCTCCCTCTGTAGCCCATTGAGAAAAAAAGAAATGTGATATCAATTATACATGTGAAATCATGCAAAATATATTTCCGTATTATCCAATATTATCCATGTTGCAAAGAAAAAGCAAGAAAAATAAAGTGAAAAAATTATGCTTCAATCTGCATTCAGATTTCATCTGTTCTCTCACTGGAGAGGTGGATAGTATTTTTCATTGTTAAGTCCTTCGGAATTGTTTTGGATTATTGTCTTGATCGGAATAGCTAGCTAAGTCATTCATAGTTGATCATTATACAATATTGCTGTTACTGTGTACAATGTTCTCCTGGTTCTGCTCACTTCACTTTGCATCAGTTCATATATGTCTTCCCAGGTTTTTCTGAAACTAACCTTCTCATCATTTCTTATAGCACAATAGTATTCCATTACAACCACATACCACAACTTGTTCAGCCATTTCCTAATTCATGGGCATCTCAACGTCTAATTCCTTGCTACCACAAAAAGAGCTATTACACATATTTTTCTACAAAAAGGTCCTTTTCCTTTTTCTTTGATGTCTTTGGAATATCTAGTAGTGGTATTGTTGGGTCAAAGAGTATACACAGTTTTATAGCCCTTTGGCCATAACTCCAAATTGTTTCACAGAATGGTTAGCTCACAACTCCACCAACAGTGCATTAGTATCTCAATTTTTCCACATCTTCTCCAACATCTGTCATTTTTCTTTTCTGTCATGTTAGCCAATCTAATAGGTATGAGGTGGTACCTCAGAGTTGGTTTAACTTGCATTTCTCTAATCAATAGTGATTTAGAGCATTTTTTCATATGACTATAGAGTTTTCATTTCTTCTTCTGAAAACTCCCTGTTTATATCCTTTGATAACTTATCAATTGGAAAATGACTCTTATTTTTACTAATTTGATTCAGTTCCCTATATATTTGAGGAATGAGGCCTTTCTTAGAGAAACTTACTGCAAAACTTTTCCCCCAGATTGCTGCATTCCTTCTCACCTTGGCTACATTGGTTTTCTTTGTGCAAAACTTTAAAAATTTAATGTAATCAAAATTATCCATTTTACTTCCTAGAGCTTCTTTATCCCTTGTTTAGTTATAAATTCTTCTCTTATCTATAGATCTAACAGATAAAATTTTCCATACTCCCCTAAATTGCTTATGATATGACCCTTTATGTCTAAATCATACCCATTTTGAGTTTATCTTGATATACAGTGTGAGATGTTAGTCTTTACTTAGTTTCTGTCAAACTGCTTTCCAGTTTTTCCAGCAATTTTTGTGAAGTACAAAGTTCTTGTTCCAAAAATTTGGATCTTTGGGTTTACCAAACACTAGATTACTATGGTCTTTTACTACTATGTACTGTATATCTAACCTATTCCACTAATCCACCATTCTATTTCTTAGCCAGTGCTAGATCATTTTCATAATTACCACTTTGTAAAATAGTTTGAAATTTGGAACTATTAGGCTTCCTTCTTTAACATCTTCAAAAATTGGTTTCTTTAATGTTTTTAATCTTTTGTTCTTTGAGATAAATGTTATATTTTTTCCAGCTCTAGAAAATAATTTTTGGTAGTCTGATTGGTATAGCACTGAATAAGTAAATTAATTTAGACAGAATTGTCATTTTTATTATATTTGTTTGGCCCACCCTTAAGCAATTAATATTTCTCCACTTGTTTAGATCTGTATTTGTGTGAAGAGTTTTTTGCAATTGTCTTAATTTTTTTTTTTTTTTTTTTGTTGAAGATTTTGTTGATTTGAGTTGGCTGGAAAGGAATTCTTGGTGAAAGCTTCTGTCTTTGAATATGGGGTGTGAGTAAAATGCCTTTCTGTCTCTGAATTGCATGAGGGCATATTGAGAGTGATCATATTATAGAATTTCAAAATGTCAAAATAAATCTCTAAGAAGTAAGATTTTTTTTTTACCCATTTCCATACTGGATATTTTTTTAAATTAAAACTTTAAAAAATTTTTATGTTCATTTGAACAGAAAGTTTTATATAATGTATCACATTTTCCATTATAACACTTCAGGAAATGTTTAGCTTCTACCTTGAATAGCCAAGCAACAGAACTATGAAGTGAAGGATAAGAAAGTTTAACTTAGGTTTTGTTTTCTTTTTGAAGTTCAACTTATGTTAATAACACCACCAAACTGTCACTCAATTTGAAAGTTTTCAACATTTTAACATGATGTGGTAGACTAATAATAAGCACTAGAATGGAAGTCAAAAGACTTGAATTCTAGTGCCAACTTTGTCACCAGCTCACTGCTTGAGGTTGGACAAGTCACTTCCTCTCTTTGGGCCTCAATTTCTTCTGTAAAATGAGCAAGTTGGAAGAGATAAATTCTAATGTCTAGAAACTCTAATTTCTTTATTTTTTTAATTTTTTAATTTCTTTTTTGTTAATAAATTTACTTATTTTTAGTTTTCAACATTTACTTCCACAAGATTTTGAATTCCAAATTTTCACCCCATCTCGCCCTGCCCCCACCCTAAGATGGCATACATTCTAAATACCCTGAAGAAGGAAGGATTTTGTTTTTGTTTTTGGCAATTGGGGTTAAGTGACTTGCCCAGGGTCACACAGCTAGTAAGTGTTAAGTGTTTAGCCTGAGGCCAGATTTGAACTCAGGACCTCCTGACTTTAGGGCTAGTGCTCTGTCCACTGCACCACCTAGCTGCCCCAACTCTGACTAATTTCAAGATATTTTACTAACTTTCTAGAACCTTCTAGATATAAACCTTCTTTTATAAACGGGACAGAGCTATAGGAACAGATTTCCTGAGTTCTTGTTTCCTACTGTAGTTGTCCTTTCATTATAACATTTTGTCTCTTCAATTTAATAATATCCAATAAACCTGAAAATCTAAAGTACATTAACATGTACAGTATATAAATGAAATTATGTCTTTTGCTTCAAGTGTTAGCAGAAACCATTTAAGAAAAAGCTAGCACATTTCCTGTTAGTAAAGAAAATAGTATTATTACTCACATGGCTATTTGCTTGGGGCTGATTCCTATAACTTTTCATTATGTCTTGAAAAGTTCTTTCTTCTTTTGTTACCTAAGAAAAAGAAAACTGTATTTCTCAACTATTATTGAAAAAATAATGAGAATGACCAAAAACTAAAATAGGTATTTAAATTGATCATCCATAAAAGCATTAACTTTAAGGACAATAAACAATTTAATTAGGGTTCTCTTATTTTAAAGAATAGGTTCCCAAAATCTATATATATCAACAACAACAAAGCAGAGGCAAATTTACTATCCCTTTACTGAATATAAACCTTCATAGATCTGAGAGAACATGAGACCTCTGGTCATAACCGAATTGTTTAAGTTTCCTGTTTTATTAGTGTTAAGCACTTTTTAAAAAGTGAATTAAGTACACACCAAAAGTTAGAATATATTTCAGTGTTAAAACAAGATTTTCTACACCAGGATTTGGTTTCTATTACTTCAAACTGATGTTTTGATGCTTATAGAACAGTAACTGTAAATTTCATGTAATTCTTATAGAAGAAAATTGGAGCACTTGGCTCAAAGGGAGAAAAATAGATTAATGTTCAGAAATGGAATCCTTTCTATACATTCTAGTTTTATCATGTGAACTCAAGTTATTCTTCCCTTCAATAGCACTAGAAATCACCACTAAAGTTATTTTCCTCCATGAAGAGTTAGAAGTGGTAACATATGTCTATTATTTGAGGAAGGCTGTTAATTATTTTTCCAAATCTTTTATCCAAAACTCTCATTTCTTTTCCAGGACTTTCCTCTAGCATTCTCAATTTGTTTAAAATGTTATTTAGAAATTTTGAGGCCAAGATGTATTTTCTTTGAGGCTTTCTTTATAGATGTTTTGCAATTAATCTCTTCTGGGTTTATGCTTTAGGTATTTCTAATAATGTAATACCTCTTTATCATGCAGTGTTTTTGTTTACTCATTCTTCCAGCCATATTTACTGAATAGAGACTTTGTGTTATGGCCAGGGTCTGTGTACTTCTGGAAGGAATGCCAGGGCTTTGTAAAATCCTGCCCTGTTTTATCTGGGGTCCTGCCACTGCATTCTCTGGGTATATAATATTATATTCTTCAAAGATCACAGGTTGGATGAGGTCAGCATATTACACAGTTTCAGCAAGTCTGATCTAAGGCATGTTCTGCTTACTGTCGTCTTGGACTAAGCTTTCCAGGCTCTTGACCCTGGTTTAGGCCTAGGCAACACAATTGCAGATTTGCTTCTGGGTAGCACTCAAGAATGTAATAGCCCCTGTTAGTTAGCTAGAAAGCTTCTTCAGATTCAAAGTAACAGAGCTATGGGTCAATACTTGGTTCTATAGCCTCTGTCCTGGTCACTCATCCTTGGCCCAAGTGCTAGAACCAGCTCCAGGGTCAGAACAATAGAGCTGCCAGACCAGCCCTGGTCTGTGTCTAGGGACTGAATCTAAGTTCTCACCCTCGGGCCAAAGCAATACAGATGCCAACAAACTGTATGCCAGCTTCTCACTTTGTCACTTGCCTGGTCATTTGACAAATTTGTTGTCTTGGGCTAGAAAAATGATTCACTGTGGTTTCTTCTTAGATTTCTTGATCATTACTCCATCTGGCCCACTTCTTAGATCTTTGTTGGAACAACTCTGAGGAAAGCTGGACTGCATGACTTCTTCCTACTCTACTTTTTGCTGGTGAGAAAAACATTTTGTCCTTAGTATCCTCCTCTGCTAAAGCTGAGATTGGACTAGATGATTTCAAAGGGTCCTTACAGATCTATCAGTCTATAATTATTTCGTGTGCAGAGAAGTTTTCATTTCTAGAGTGGCTATTCTTACTATGTGGAAAGAATGATACTTCTGGAACCTTGAATAGAACAAGGGAAATAAAGATAGCAATAACTGGAATTCACTACTTGCCCAACAAAGGCAAGTCACTTGGTCTGTAAAGGGGAAGACTAATACAGGATCCAGTTCATACCTAAAGTGAAGCCAATATGGATAAAAACTACTTTCCCAAACCAATATATTACCTTTGCCATAATGTAAAAAGCACAAAGAAGAAGCTGATCCAAATGTCTGTCTTTCATTAGATCAAAGCAATTCACTAGTGTGAACTCAAAACATGTCCATATCTTCCTTCTCAAGTCATTGGAAATATCCAGTTTTAAGCACAAATCACGTAAGCGTACACTTGCCAAATGATAGACCTAAGATGGAATAAAGAACAATATATTAAGCACAAAGCCAAGTGAATCTTTTTTCTAAAAATAAGTGTTATTGATATCTTTGTTTTTATATCATATTCATTTCTGGAAACAATTTCCCCTACCTTCTACTGAAATGAGTTTGCCCTTAAAACAAAAAAAAAAACAGTTAAGCAAAACTGCACAACAGTGAGCACTGTCTGACAGTATATATGATATTCCATACCCACAGTCCCTTGTTTACCCAAAAGAGGATCACGATTCATCATTACAATTAACTAAATATTAAAGTTAAGTGATTCTTGAACACATATATTTGTATATGTTAAAAAGGCCATATACAATTATTATGGGAACATGGCTCAAGAATGTGAAAATCCTTAGGCACTACCTTAAATAAAATCAGGCTGGGTAAATAAGCAACCCTGAAAAATTTAATTCAGAACATTAGTCCTTTGGACCATTAACATTTGTAAATCATAATCGACAATACACTTGTAAGCAAGCATACGTGGTAAAAACACTTTAAAAATATCTGCAGGGCAATGCAAGCAACCATATAAAATGAAAAGAATCAAAATGTTTGACTACCTTCAAAACATTATGAAATTATAGATCCTTAAAGTAGTGAAGTGTCACACTGAAAAAGGATGACTATGTAATCATGACTTGAGTTTAACATATAGAAAGTAATTTGCTCATCTTACCCTAAGGATTAATTAGTCCAAGTACTGTGTCTGATTTGGACGGCCCCAACTTTTGAAATACAGAACAAAAATAACAACCCATAAAAAAACAAATTAAAAAAAAGGATGGGGGCAGCTAGGTGGCACAGCAGATAGAGCACTGGCCCTGGATTCAGGAGGACCTGAGTTCAAATCCGGCCTCAGAGACATAACACTTACTAGTTGTGTGACCCTGGGCATTGCCTAGCCAAAAAAAAAAAAAAAAAGATGAGGAAAATGTTACAGCTTTGGAAGGATTAAAAGAAGTTAGGTTTATTTGATGTGGAAGAGCTGAAGACAATACTCTTTCAATGATGAAGATGCTTATCAGCTACTCCTAACTTAGTGCAGCAAACTATAGGAATTAAACTGAAATTTACACCGAGATTAACTATAAAGGGAATTTTTGAGAGTTGTGATTATTAAGTGCTGAAATAGGTTGCCAAAGGGAAATGGTCCCTTGAGAGTCTTAAGAATAGGGGAATCATCTAGTTGTGGGGTATATTAAATGGCCATCTGAGGTCCCTTCAGTTCTAGAATCCTATACAAAATGTACCCTGATTGGCTAAAAACCTACATAAACTGCTTAACATAGCAGATGATAAAAGCAGCTTTTTATTATTAAGTAAAAATAATAAACCAAAAGAAGTCAATGAAGGAAATAATTGCTTAACAACTTCAGAGGTGAACCATGATTCATTAGGACTCTGGTTTTTGATATGTCAAATAGAAAGAATAGAAATGAATAGAAAGAAGTATTTTATGAATCCTTATTTTCCCCACATGGAAACATTTACCTTCCTATAAAACAGTGCTAGGGATCCCGTTCTTTTTGGTCGACCTACTCCAGTGTGATGTATTTCTAGAGCTTTTGTTGCATGGGACTGTTTTGGAGAAGTACCACTTAATGACTGAGCAGTAATTGGTATTTGCACAGGGCTCTCCACTCTAGATTGCTCACTTGCATTCACTGGCATAGGTATCACTGTGATCCCTCCTGTTTCAGTGGCAATACCTGGAAAACAAAAGGACAAGTGCTCAATTTTGGAAATGAACTGTATATGTAATAACATACACACATGGAAAATTATATACAGGAAAATCAAATGACTTACCCAGTGTCACATAGCTAATTAATGGCAAAACCACAAAACAATTTAACAATCATTCTGCAAAAAAAATTTTCAGATTATCATTCTGGTGCTCCTTCTACCACACCATGCTACTTACTGGATTAGCCTGACAAACTTGTGGCCTACAGAGATAGTGGAGAGCACAGCAGGGTTTTCACAGAATTATCAAGATGGAAGGGATCTTGAGAGATTATCTAGTCCTCTCCTCTGAAGAATTAATCATTTCCACAAGATCCCCAATAAGTGGTTAATTAATTTCCACCTGAATATCTCCTGAAACAGCTCACCCCATTTTCATTATAAGATAAAAAAGACTACCTTCATTTGCCTAATGGGATACTACCAATTTGAATACATACTCCAAGGAATATCAGTGGCATTATCTACCTTATAAAACACTTAGGGAAAAAGTGGCAGACACTATAAATTATTCTGAAGTTTTGATCTACCTAGATCATTCAGTTGTTTAGGAAGACAGAGAGACAGAGAGACAAACACACACACACACGTAACACACATACACAGAAAGATTAGTGACAAAAGATCAAGTTAAAGCTGTGGGCTTAAAATTTTCTAACAAGTATCAGTTCTGAAAAGCAGTAGTGTCAAATTTAAACAGAAACAGAGGGCTACTAATCCATATGTAAGGATCCCTGCTGGCCACATATTGATTAGTTTTAAAATGTAATGTTATATATGTTTTATTGTATTTTTTTGTCAAATATTTTCCAAGTATGTTTAAATTTGATTTGGGCCGCATTTAAGAGTGTTTCAGGTTATATGTATGACATCTCTGCTGTAAAGCATGTATTAGGACACATGATATCCAAATGCAGATATGGCAGATGGGGGAAATGGGTTAAGTACTAACCAAGAGAAAACAGAGCGTCTGAATCACACAACAAGGTTCAAAAAGTTACTGTAAATTCAAGATGCTTTTGGGGTTCAGTGAATGTTACTGCAAGTGTTTGGAGAATTATGCCATTATCACAAAATCACAAAGTAAGTATGTACATGGATGCCATGTTAAGAAGCAAAAGGGAAAAGGTACAGCCCAAATGATGATTGGTGAATAATTCTCATTCTTCATGAAAACACAGACTGTTAGCAAGTTGAAAGGTATCTTAGAGATCATTTGTTGCAATAATTCAGTTGGCCAATGAGAAACCTAAAAACCAGAGAGTAGAAGGGACTCCTACTCATCTGGGAAAAGATTAACATGACCATATGTGAACACCTGTGGTATTAGAAACAACTTGGAATTGCTTAATTAAATTGTTTAAAGAAACAAAAAACCTTAGAACATTCATTTAATCCTCTTTGAGGCCTCTCCATCTTTAAGGCATAACTAAATTCTGTGGAACCCTACTTCTACCTCATCAGAAAGATATATAGAGGGAATGCTGTAGAACAAATATGAATTTGAGGAACTGTAAACAAGAGTTAACTGACCAAAGAGAAACCTTCAGCTAAAATCATGAAGTCTGTACTTTTAAAGTTAAAAAAGAAAAAGAAAAAAAGCAATGAAGGAAAAGGCCTTGAGAGGGGGAAAAAAAACCAGGGGACAAGAGCTTCAGCTCAAACAAGACAAAAGGCTCTAAGACATTTAGCACTGACTAGATTGGAACAAAATGGAAAGAGGACTACACTAATGCAGGGTTTCCACTCCTCCATGCTCTATGTCCCTGGTTACAAGCCCTCCCTCAATCCTCAAATGCTGTCACCTCAATGATGTTCTTGCTTATTGTACCTGTAGACAGAGAAGCACATAGATCTTCTCACTGACCCAATCTCTGTGGTGGGAGTACTTAGTTGTTTCAGCTGTTTGTGACTCTTTGTGACACTATGTGAGGTTTTCTTGGCAAAAATATTGGAGTGGTTTGCCATTTCATTCTCCAGCTCATTTTACAGATGAGGAAAATGAAGCAAACAGAGTTAAGTGACTTGCTCAGGGTCACGTAGCTAGTTAGTGTCTGAAGCCAGTTTTGAACTCGCGTCTTACTCACTCTAGGCCTGGCACTCTTATCTACTGTGCCACCTAGCTGCCCATAAGTCTTTGTGATAAAGCTAGTCTATCTCAGTGATGGCTTAGTAAGCAAGGCAGCTAAGATCTACTGATCATCAATGAAATAAAAGAATTAAAAGATTTCAAATGTGATGGAAGGACTGTTGGGATTATTTTTAGATGTTCTTCATACATTTTACAAACAGTTTTCACACATTCATTTATTCATTCATCTTTAGCACAAATTCTGCCTTCTGGCCCCTGGTGTGCTGTGCCAGCAAAATAGTGTGAGACACTTGCACACAAGCTAAGTCCTTTAGTTCACTTTTTTTGCTCCCTTTCTCTTGGTAGCCAAGGCTTGTTTCTATAATAATTCTAGCACCCAATGGATTTTAACCTCTACTAAACTATATGAACTTGACAGCTTATAATTCCTAAATTAAATAAGTACCAACCTATGAACCACCTGGCCTCTTAGACCATGAGTAAAGGGAATCTATATTTAACAGTGTTCTTAGGCTTGAGAGATACAAGACTGCTTAACAATTTTTGATAACATTTTTCTTTTTAGGCTTAACGACAAAAGCGATGCTTCAGGTACATGGATGCTCGCTAGGGCACTAATGACCCAAAAACGAACAAGATCAAGCTATGATGACTATTGCCACCCTCTTGATGAGGCTATGGAAAACAGATCTGCCCAATGAGAGGATGGGAGTGAAAAAATCAGGGCTCTAGATTCTGATTCCTGGTACTCCTCTCATTCCCTAGAATCCCTTGTCTGAAGAATTTTATGGATACAGTTAAAAAGATGATACTTTTTCCCTTCTGTTTTTTATTTTTTGATAAAATAGGTTAAAGTGCTGAGTGTGTGTGCACACATACTGTATATATTTACTAAAATATAGTAGACTAAAAATATTGATGAATATCACTCATTTTAAAATGAAGGAGAATGTTTTGCTAAAACTACTTAGATGGTTCAAATAGGAAATAAGGAATTCAGCTTTCTACAAGAAGCAAATTAAAAGAATTTTGGGGGGTTAATATCATAGAAGACAAACACATTTTTTCACAATCTACTTTTTCCCCTAGTAGAAAGCCAGCTAAATACATGTTACCTAACTGTGTGAGGAATACTTGTTCTGGAGTCTGAGGAATTGGGATCTATCCAAGCTCTGCTCTTCACCACCTTAATGACTCTGGTTAAGTCTATCAATAATCTCACTGGAACTCTGCCTCCTTTTTTGTAAAATAAGGGATCTCCAAGATCCCTTCCAGCTCCAAAAACCCCGGAGACATTCAAGAGAATAATTTTAACAATATTAGCATGTTTCAATTTAGGGTACCATAGTATCATACACAATAGAGTTGGAAAGAGCTGGAAGCCAGTAAGTGCAACCCTCCCACATCTTTTTCAGGAAAACCAAGGACTACAAAGGTGAAATAACCTAGTTGAGTCCAGGAACACAGCCAATAACTGGCTTTCTCAAAGTATTTTTGATACCATTGAGAGAACACTATACTGGGCTGAATGGACCACTTCTGATTTAGTGAGTCATTTCTCATTCTTAACTCAAAGTAAGGTAAATTTAGAAAGGTTTTACCATGCAATGGAATTGTAACTTTTTGTCCTGTTGTTCCTGCTACTACAGCTGGTGCCACAGTTAGAAGACTCTGTCCAGGTAAAACAGAGACATTTTCAGCAATAATACTTGAAGATGAAGCAATTTTCAACTTGGTTCCTTCTGTTGCAGTTTTGTCTACAAACATTTTTGAAGAAGTATCCTCTCCAAAAAGTCTTCTCTTCGCACTTCCTGCAGTAGGAGAACTGTAGCGCTCATGAACAGATATCGGAGATAATGGCTGCATATCTAAACACAGAAAAAACAAATGTGAAACAGTTTGAGACATTCGAATACATTTATCCAGTGTGTCCCTGACTGCCTCCTTGAGTAATTATCCATCTATGGGGATGAGGCATGAAGCATAGGAAACACAGCGACAGCAGGATACGATGAGGATTGGGTTGAAGAGATACTCTGATCTTTACTCTCTCCATCTTTCCTGTCAATTACTAGGAAAGGAAAATCAAAGAAAGAAAAGGGTCAGCCTGAACTTAGTTTAAGCCCTTCCTAATTGTCAACAGGCAATCACAACTTCATCAAACTTACGTGAAAAAGTAGGTTTATTACAAGAGAAATGAACATGTGTGTGGAACCCTAAGCATGTGCAGAGTTCACAATTCAAACAAAAGCGTGCATATTTATGAAAGTGCACCAAAAAGGAGGAGAAACCGAAATCTCCACCTAAATGGGAGTGGCAGGGGAGGATAAATCATGAATAATTAAGACGGCAATAGCAGCATTGTTTTCCCTTGGGAATTGCTAGACTATGAAGATATGATGGTTGCCTTGTCTATGAGGGTCCCAGCTGCACAAGCAGCTTCTCAGTCTAGTGCAGACTGACTGGTGCCTGTCTTGACTTCCAAGGACACACAAGAGTTCAGCTTGGGGTGCAAACAACAAATTAAGTCAGCTTGGAGTGGGGTAAAGGCCAGCTTCATCCTTGACATGTTCAGGGCCTCTTGCATACTCTGGGTCCAGTGTTTCTAGAACACGTGGCAACTCAAAGGACAAGTTCAAGGGACGCGTTAACACCATCTGCTCCTGAGGTCAATCAACCAGAAACTATTAAGCACCAACTACAAACCCAGCACTGGTGATACAAAGTCAAAAACAAAACAGTTCCCTCCCTCAAATACCTTAGAGTCTATCAAGAGAAACAAGTTATACGCATTTAAGTAAAAACAAAGTAAATGCAAGGCAGTTTCAGTAGAGAAGGCACTAACAGTTGAGGAGATCAGAAAAGGCTTAATATAAGAGGTAGTGCTTGAACTGAATTCTGAAGGGAGCTCCTAACTACGGTGCATCAGGAAAATTCTTGCTATAACTCACAAGGCGGACAAAGGGAGCTATGACTGAAATACTCAGTCACCCTGTTTTTTTCCTGAAGAGATGGTAGTTTCATGTGGTATTGGAATATATAAGATCTCTCCAAAGAGCAGAAGAAAGGTAAAGGATGAGTGACTAGAGAACATGCACAATTGCTTGAGTGGAAGCTCTGTGTTAGTGGGAAGAGGGTCAATTCAAGGGCAGTATTAGTAATGAAAAAAAAGTATAGTCCATGACACTTTAAAAAAAAAAAAGGCATTTGCAAATATGCCTAAAAGAATTATGTGTCACTCCTTTTTTATATATTTCCTGGTGAGAAACTGGGATGGGGGGAAGACCAATTTTACAAGAAAAATTTGTTATATATTTATATAACTTTAGCTAAAATATTATAAAAATTGCCTCAGCTCCTTGGAGTACCAATCAATTCTGGGACTGAGAAACGGCATGAATTTACCACTATCCACACTTTCCAGTCGATTCCCAGCACTTGTAAATTTACTTCTATAGGATTTGGAGGATGGAAGTGATCCCTACTAAAGCTCCCTGCATTCCCACAAGGCTCCTTGATACATCAGGTTCACGCTGAAGCTGTTAAAAAGTATGAATGATACCCATGACACTGTGCTACTTATATCCCAACCAGAGCTGTGGGCTCAGTTGAAAAATCTGGAGACAGACAAGGACAGGCACTCTGTGATCCCCTGTTGCTGTGGCGGCACCCAGCAGGAGGCTATTAGCAGAAGCTGCCTAACTAGCAGCCAGGTGTCTGCAAGGCAGCCGATCATTTGAGTCTGTAAGTGTCTTGAGCTGGTAAAGTGGCCATCTGCATGGCCTCAAGACTCTTGAGTTATGAAATAATTAGTGCAATGCAATTGTTTATTTGCTAAATCATCTGACAGACAACTGAAATGAAAATACAAAGTTTTCAAAATCCCATTACAGAAGTATAAACAATGCAAGAGAATACAAAATTAAAAGATTCACTGTTTACTTGGAACCTCCAAACAAAATGATAAATTTATAATTATTAAGAATTCTTAAAAATTAAGGTATTAATATTGACAGACTTGGAAAAATAGAATTTTCTAGTTAACTTTCCATTTAAAAGCTATGTATGGTTAGAAAGTTTTATTCTATTCTTATATGGCTGAAGTTATGCCCATAGGATTTGTTTGACTATTGAATATTTAGAGCTAAAATGGAATTTTTATTAATTGAGCAAGAAAAGCTACAGATTCAACCATAAAAATGATCATCACACATTAAAAGACTGAGGCAAACCTCTAAGTCAGAAGAGCAAGATGTAGATCATACAAAGAGATGGTTTAATATTATCAACTTTTCCTATTTAATAAAAAATATCATAGGTCTTTATTCAAGCTCTTTGTTTACATCCCTAATAAGTGCATATTTTTTAATGATTTATTAGTAAAATCTACAACTCTAACAGTGAGAAAAGCTATCTTAGTTCCCTTCTCATTATTATTTAACCTTAAGACATATCACCTTGAACCTACCCCGTCGAAGATTCCCACTGTCGGTGCGAACTTCTTTTACACGAGGGTGCACTATGGGAGACAATGGCATCATTGGGAGATGACCTTGAACATTTCCCGTCTCCAAGTTATTAGGAAATATGACCTATAAAAACCCCAAACAAAAATCTGTTTAGGATAAATTCTAAGAGGCAAGAATCACTCCCTCAAATGATTTTTTTTTGCTTAAATCCTTTCCATTTTCTCTAAGTCTCCCTCTGTGGGTATGCTGAGGAATTCTGAAAACTGGGCAGAATCCATATCTAGCACAAAGATCCCAAAACATGTGAGATTTTGAAGAAGTCAAGTTGCTTCCAAACTCAGAGTAATGGTGATGGAGGCATGAGCCTCCCATAGTCAAGCAAACAGGGGAGATTCCAAAAAAGGAAAATGGAAATAGATGGAATCCAGTGAAAAGCAAAATAAAAATGAAAGGAGAGAAAAGAAAAAGGAATATCATAAAGAAGAAATGAGCTATTAAGTGTCATAAAATAACTACAAAATGTGTACTTTGCATATGACCATATGGTGTGTATAATAAAAATAGTATATTAATGAAGCTTATAAAGTGAACTGATACTCCTTTTATAATCTATAAACAAAACGGATGAAGAATTACTATTGTGCAATCTATGACACACTGCTAGATGGATACCCCACTGAATTAGTCCACCAGTACATCTCTCCCTTGGCCAAACAATACAGATGCACAATTTACTGAGAACAGAAGTGAATGGGAGGGAAAGGAACGAGCATTTATTAAGTGCCTACTATATGCCAAGCATTATTATCTCATTTGATCCTCACAACCCTGGGAGTAAGTGCTATTATGATCACCATTTTAGACATGAGGAAACTGAGGCAGACAGAGGTTGACTGACTTGCCCATGGTCACACAGCTGGTAAGTGTCTGAAGCCACATCTGAATTCAGGCTTTCTTGACCCCAGGCCAGGATCTCTCCATGGCACCTCCTCATGAGCTCAATGACTTTTGGGAAATTGCACAGAGCTTTCAAAGACCCTAAGCTGCAGTCTACTATGAGAATTCATGTTTTCAGCACTGATTTTACCCTTTTGATTTATAGCTGTGAAACACAGGACACCACAATATTTAAAGAACAAGAACTGCATATGGCCCACAAGGCAATGGGAAAATGCAGAAAAAGCATAAGGAAGGTGCAGCAGATTATGAATAAAGACTCACATACTGGAAGTGATGCGAAAGACAGGAGACTGTAAAAGGAGATGGGCTGATCTTATGGACAATGTTGTGCTGGAATTCATTCTATTTCAAGCCAGGAGGAAGGCCTCCAACAAACTGTGCAGAATCATAGAAAGACATAGAAAGGAATTTCACAGAATGAGGTACTGGATCCACTAAAGCATCAATGTCTAACATGACAAAGTACACGTTAAGTGCTTGCTTTGATGCATGGAGAGAGAGGCACAAAGTTAAATGAGACAGTCCACCACCCAGGAGAGACAAAGGACACATGCAAATATCCATAACATTATTAGACATGACGACTACATAGAGAGAGGTGTAAACAAAGGCCATAGGAGGTCTGAGGGTGGGAGGAAAGGAAAGGAAGAAGCTAAAATCAAGGAAGACTTGAAGTGAATAAGCATTTATTAAGCATCAACTATGGGCTAGGCACTGTGCTAAGTACTTTACAGGTATTGTCTCACTTGATCCTCACAACAACCCTGTGAGGTAGATTATTATTATTATTATTATTATTATCCCCATTTTACAGTTAAGGAAACTGAAGCAGATAGAAGTTAAGTGACTTGCCTAGGGTCATATAGCTAGGAAGTATCTGAGGCAGGGTTTGAACTCAGGACTTTCTGATTTGGGGCCCAGCACTCTTATCTAATTGCACCACCTTGCTGACTCTTTCTAGAGAAAGCAATGAGGTAGCTGGGTGGATAAAGCACTAAATCTAGAGTCAAGAAGACCTGAGTTCAAGTCCAGACTCAGACACTTATTTATTGTGTGACCCTGGGCAAAACACAAAACCAATACAGCCAAAATCTGAAGGAAAACAGGTAACTGGGGAAAAAAATTCTGTAGCAAGTTTCTCTGATAAAGGCCTCACTTCTCAAATATATAGGGAACTGAGCCAAATCTGTAAAATAAGTGCTATTCCCCAGTTGATAAATGGTCAAAGAATATCAACAGGCAATTTTCAAAAGAAAAGAAAATCAAAGCTATCAATAGTCACATGTAAAAAAATGTTCTATAATCACTATTGATTAGAGAAATGCAAATTAAAACAACTCTGAGATACCACCTCACACCTATCAGACTGGCTACTATGACAGAAAAGAAAAATAAAAAATGATGGAAGGGGATGTGGAAAAATTGGGACTCTAATGCACTGTTGGTAGAGTTGTGAATTGTTCAACCATTCCGGGGAACAATCTGGTACTATGGCCAAGGGTCAGGATAGGAGCCTTTGACTAAGCATTACCACTACTAGGTCTGATCACAGAGATCAGAGAAAAAGGAAAAGGACCCACATGTACAAAAATATTAATAGCAGCTCTTTTTGTAGTGGCCAAGAATTGGCAATGGAAGAGATGCCCATTAATCGGGGAATGACTGAGCGAGTTGGGGCACATGATGATGATGAAGTACCATTGTGCTATAAGAAGACAAGGGGAGTGGTTTCAGAAAAAACATGGCAAGATTTATATAAACTGATGTAAAGTGAAGTGAGAACCACCAGGAGATCGTTGTGCACAGTAACAGCAATGTTGTAATGATGACCAAATGCGTAAGACTTGGCTACCCTATCAATCCAATGATACAAGACAACTCCGAAGCAATCATGAGGAAAAATACTATCTATCTCCAGAGAGAGAGAACTGATGAACTCTGAAATATAAGCAAACTGAAGTATGATTTTCTCACTTTTTTTTTTTTGCTTTTTTTTGGTGATATGGCTAATATGTTTTGCATGATTTCACATGTATCATTGATATCATTTTGCTTGCCTTCTCTGTAGATGAGGTATGCATGGAAGGGGGGAGAGAATTTGAAACTCAAAAGAAAGTTAAAAAGAAAAGAATTTCAAAAATAAATAACAAATTAAAGAAACAAAAAAAAAACTAAGATAATATTTGTAAAGTGCTATTCAAACCTTAAAGTGCTACATAAATGCTAGAGATCATTACTATTAGTATTATTAATTTAAACTTTAGAATGGATAGTGTTTTAATAGGTAAAAATAGTGAGGGAGGGTAATTCCAGAAATAAAGAATGGGATAAGCAAAAGCACAAACATGTAATGTTACCCAGCCTTGCCCTAACTCACTTCTTCACAGGTAGGAACTTTGTTTTCAGAAACGTGGAGAGCATCCCACAATGCAGAATCATTGCTCCATGCTAAACTTTCTAGAATTTGTTCTTCAATGCTGTTAAGGTGCTTTATGGTATCTCTTGATAGTCCTTCCTCTGATCGAATCAGTACTTCAATGACCTAAAAGAAAGATATTACATATTTAGAGAAGAAAAACATGGCCTCAGGGATGATACAGCTGATTTATCACTATATTTATTTAGCACTAGACCCAAAGTCAGGAAGATCTGTGTTCAAATCCAGCCTCATTCTTCCTAGCTGTGTGACCCTGGACAAGTCATTTAATTACTTTCTGCCTCAGTTTTCTCATCTGTAAAATGGGGATAATAGCCTTTTCTTTCAACCCTTTCTTCCAGGGTTGTTGTGAAGTTAAAATAAGGTATTTGTTAAGCATTTAGCAAACGTTAAAGTTCTATATAAATGTGATAATTATAATTATAGTTATAATAATAATTATTGTGCTAGGCTGAGTTTAGGTGTATTATAGTCTTTGCCACTGACTTACTGTATCATAAAGAATATGTTTTTTCTAGAAGCAGCATGCCAAAGGTGAAATAACAGAGATTTTCAGGAGACTGCCCCTGTGTGATTTTGAACAAGTTGATTGACCACTCTAAGCCTTAGTTTCCTCATTCCCTAAAATGATCAAAATACTTGCACAGCCCACCTCACTTGGTTGAGAAAAAACTGCTTTATATACTAAAAAGTTCTTTATAAATGTGAGCTATTTTACTACAAACCACACTTTTGCTATTTATTTAAAAAAAGAAAACTGTTACAAAACATCTTTCCTTTGAAGAAATCAAAGCATTTCCACATATTTTCTCATTAATCTTCAAAACATTCTTATTTTACACATGGAAAACTTAGGCACAAAGAGTTAAATGGATTTGTGCAATGTTATAATGTAGAACCCAGGTAAGATGATCAAGGATCTAGAAGTGAAAGAGACCTTAGTAAAGTCAACTTTCTCATTTTATTTTTTAAACTTTTAATATTACTTTTTGTTCTTACACCACAGTCATTTCCTGACATAACCTCTCCAGTAAAAAGATCATCACCCTCCCATCCCCTGCTGTCCTTGTAACAAAGAAAAACAGTTAAGCAAAGCTAATAGACAGCAGAACTGCATCTGAAAGCATATCCAATATTCTGCTCCCATCTCTCTATGGAGAAGAGGGAAATTTATTTCTTCATTTGTTCTCCTGGGCCAAGACTGGTATTACAATCAACTAGAGTTATGATGCTTTGTGGTATTATTCTCATTTACATAACTGTGGTCTTTTTACATGTTGTTCTCCACCCTTTCATTTTACAGATGGATAAAACTAAGGCCGAGAGAGGCTAAGTGATTTGCCCAAAGCGATCTAACAAAAGCAGGAGATGAATCCAGACTGTAACTCCAGAGACTGTTCTTTCCTTTGGATCACAACATCATGATTCCCAGCCCAAATGATGTTCTTCCAACTATCCTACTCCACAGTAATAACAGGAAATACAGTATTTAAAAGGAATTTTACTTTTTTGATGAAATTAGTTATTACTGTTGCAGTGGATATCACTGACATATAATTTGTCATTCCTCAGGTTGGCCATTTCTTCTTTTGGTCACAGTGATTCACAAAATGGAATAGCAGAGGAGTTATCAGCAGACAGGCATATATCATATAATGTACGGATGGAACATCTACACCAATAATATTACAGACCCTCCTAAATATCTAATTAGACATTACCTGAACTTAGTCCAAAGGGAAAAGATAACATCACACTGACATATACATCAGTCTTCCCCTGGGGCTGGAAAAAATTGCTGCTTAGCAAATTAGATTTCCACTGAAAAAAATTAATCTAATTATATTCAGTCAACAATTTATAAACAGAAAAAATCCCAATGAAAAAATTATTTTCTATCATTTTAACTTGGGCACAATTTAGGAGGGTGAAAACTAAAAACATATTTTTCTATTAGCTTGAAAACAGCATTGATGAGAAAACATTAATTAAAGGTCAATAACTTCAAAACTATATAATAGTAGTACCTAAGTGTGGCTATTGGCCATAATACTTTTTTGGATGGTGAAAATGATGGAGTGTATAGTAACAATTTCTGCATTTTACAAAAGAAAATTAATAAAATTTGTTTTAATAGCAAAAAAATAACATTCCTGACAATAATAAGCCAATAAGTTTGAAGTAACTCAAACCCTGAACAAACACATATTTAGGCATTATAGTCTCATTAACCAATGCCATTAGGCAAAAAAGGAATTTTAGAGCTACTGAGTATATTTTATTCCTTATACTAGGTAGATCAGTACTATGTCATAGTACTATATCATATTGTATCATATTCTACAAATAAGACTATCAAACTAAGTTTTTTTAACAGTTTTTTTTTTTTGGTAAGGCAATTGGGGTTAAGTGACTTGCCCAAGGTCACATAGCTAGTACGTGTCAAGTGTTTGGTCTGAGGCCAGATTTGAACTCAGGTCCTCCTGACTTCAGGGCCGGTGCTCTATCCATTGCACCACCTAGCTGCCCCCCCCCCACCTTTTTTTAAAATAAAATGCTGTTTGACTTTCTTTTTATTTATTTATATTTTATTTTTAGGCAATTGGGGTTAAGTGACCTGACCAGGGTCACACAGCTAGTAAGTGTCAAGTCTTTGGTCTGAGGCCGGATTTGAACTCAGGTCCTCCTGACTTCAAGGCCGGTGCTCTATCCACTGCACCACCTAGCTGCCCCCCTGCCTTTTTTTAAAATAAAATGCTGTTTGACTTTCTTTTTATTTATTTATTTTTTATTTTTAGGCAATTGGGGTTAAGTGACCTGCCCAGGGTCACACAGCTAGTAAGTGTCAAGTGTTTGGTCTGAGGCTGGATTTGAACTCAGGTCCTCCTGACTTCAAGGCTGGTGCTCTATCCACTGCGCCACCTAGCTGCCCCATTAACATAGTTTTGGGTAGTTCACTGATACCTGGCCCTTTTACTACTTGTCCCCAATCCCCACCTTACCACCTCCAAAAGCATACATTTTTTTCCTAATCTAAGAAGACTTGAGAAAAGTGAGTTTTATTGCCTTTCATTCAAAATTATAATTCTAGAAAGTCTTCATATATCCCAAGCTTCATATTAAGGTAATTTCAAGTAATTTTATTTATATAAGAACCTTAAGACAATAAAAAGATTCAGTTTGTATAAGACTGAAAAGTTCACTTAAAAAACCCAGACCTTTATGCATACAAACTTCCTGAATATCCTACAAAATGTTGGTAAAAGATCAATTACATACACATGTATATGTGTGTATGTATATGCACATATACATATATCTGTATGGATATATGTCTGTGTATCCCTAATGAGCTTACTAATCTATGAGAGAGGCTGCTGTAATCTAGTGGTAAGAGCACTGGGTTTAGCATTAGAAGCCAGAGGCCCAACCCCAGCTCAGAAACTTATTAGCTCTGGGGCTCTGGCTAACCATAGAACTCCCTAAGCTTTATGTTTCTAGGTCACTAATGGAAATCAATATGGAACCTTTCCTCAGCACCAAAATAAGTACAATGTATGGAAATAATGCCAGGTATCCCACGATTGGAAATTGTTTTCATCTCACCTTATAAAAGTAAAACGGACTTAGATCAAGAACTTCAATGATCCAGGGAAAACTACGAGGTGAGCTATACGCAAACAACACAATTTCCAAACAGCAAGCCATCAAAGAACGATGAAATATATCCTGCTCCAAAAGAACCTTTAAAAAAACGAAAGGTAGTTTAGTTCACCTTAATGCCTTGATTTTTTGAGATTAAGGTTATAGAAATTAAGAAATTATAGAAATTAATTATATTAAGGTTACAGAAATCAAACAAAGAATTTATCTAAATTACATTGAAATGCTAAAACAATAAATATACAAGTTCATGAAGAGGCTAAAAGTTACCAGATTAATATCTAATTTAATTTCATGAAGGCACCTCAAATGTCAATGAAACATCAAAATTCAGAAAAAGGAAAGCCCTTTAATACAAACGTAAGTCATATCATCATTATCACTGTCATCATCATCATCATCATCATGAACACCAGTTATCACACTTTGCTATAGAAGGTGTGGGACACATGGGAATAGGAGTGATCAGAAGAGATATCCTAGAACTTGCTTTTTTGAAAGTGTCACTGGTATCAGAATGAATCTGATCATATAAAGCTATCACAAAAATAGAGTGACATATACATGACTAATGGCATGCCCAACTAGGTAATATTAAATTGTTGCTTTCTTAAAAAAATATTTTTGAATTAAAGGACTTATGGTTTTCTCTATCCACAAAGTCCTCAACATTTTCTTCTACATCACAAATTGTGGCTCTTTTCTTATTGACTTGACCCTACTCTCCTTACTTACACTATTTGTTAGAGTATGAAAGAGAATACCTAACCATTTCAAGAATTCAAAGCAATCAAAGAGAACAGATTTGTGCTTAATGAATCAAATATTAATCTACTTACAGACATGTCCATTCCATGAAGTCTTCGTGTTTCCTGAACCATTATGGTCTCTAATATTTTATAGTATAAGATCTCTGCCAATTTTAATCGGTTTACAGCAAAATCTACAATAGAAACAAAAGGGCATATGCTAATAAAAATCAATAGTTAATAAGTATCCAGGAGAGGAAGTTGGTTATAACGTCCGTTCTTTTAGTGAGGACAAGCTGTAGTCATTTGCAGTGTTGCATTAAATGACTTCGCATTTCTTACCTATGTGAGATCCTGGTTGCTCATCTGTTGACTGAGTATAGTGTTGACAAAAAGCTTCTCCTATGCTTTTCACTATGTTCATGATGTTTTCCATAGGATTGCGTACACAAGACCTGTAAAATGTAATATGAGTAACCTAATACTGAAAGAAATGATGTTACATCATTCGGTGGCTTAAGTTCTGTACTGTGCTGTAAACTTAGCTATGTAAAATAAAACACATTATTAAAATAAAGAAGGTATAAAGTCTTTAAATCAAGTCACCATGAAGTCCTTGGGATTCAGTTTTGCAATTGACATAACACGTAAGCAGGGCTGATATAGTATACAGCCATACTATGGACACATACACATTATATTTGAGTTACGCTCGAAGGCTGATGAGGCAATATGGTGTAAAGCACTGGCTTTACCTCAGATACTTATTAGCAGTGCAATCCTGGGCAAGTTGCTTAACATCTGTAAAATGAGGGAATTGGACTTGATATCTGAAGTCCTTTGCAGCTCTAATCTATATTTCTATTATCTATGATCCTATCCTACAGATACTCAGATATCACACAAAGACTCATGGAGTTGCAAAGAACCTTAGAGGTCATCGGGTATAACTCATTCCCTCTTCAATAACCCCAATGAGTGTTTATCATGCCTTTGTTTGAAGAACACTAGTGAGGGGGTACCCACTACCTTCTGAGGGAGCTCATCTTACTTTTACATAGCTCTATTTGGAAGAATATTTTCTTAAACTAAGCCTAAATCTACCTCTACAACTTCTATCCACTGCTTCTGGTTATGGCCTCTGGGGCCACCTAGAACAAGTCAAATCCCTCCGCCATGGGAAAGCTCTTCAAATACTTGAAGATGGCTATCCTATCCTCACTAAGTCTTCTACTCTTTAGGTTATATATCCCATTCTTTCGACCAGTTTTCATACTGGTTGAATCTTAAGGTCCATCCTGGTTGCCTTGTCTGGATGCTCTTCAGCTTATCCCTAAAATGAGGTGCTCGAACCAGCACACAATATTCCATATGTGGTCTGACCAAAAAAGCTGTAGTTCTTTCTCTGAAGAATTTCAGGGTGCTTTTGGAGCTATAAAGGAATGTCACAATCTTCCTCTGGAGTTCTAGGGCATTTTGGCATTTTTTTTTTTGGCATTTTCTTTTTTCTTTTTTATAAATTTTTTATTTTTTTATTTTTAACATGTGTTTTTAAAGCTTTGGGTTACAAATTTTCTCCCTTCCTCCCTCCCCACCCACTATCATTGAAAAGGCAAGCATCTAAGTACAGGTTATAGATGTGTAGTCATGCAAAACACTTCTACAGTAGTCCTGTTGTGAAAAGCTAAGTATATTTCCCTTCATCCTATCCTACCCCCCATTTATTCTACTCTCTTTTGACCCTGTCCCTCCTCAGAAGTGTTTGCTTTTGATTATCCCCTCCCCCAATCTGCCCTCCCCTCTATCAACCCCCTGCTCTCTTGTCCCCTTCCCCCCTTATTTTCCTGCCGGGTAAGATAGATTTCCATAACCCAACGTGTATGTTATTCCCTCCTTAAGCCAAATCCTATGAGAATGAGATTCACTCATTCCCTCTCACTTTCCCCCATTTCCCCTCCACTGTAAAAGCCTCTTCTTGTCTGTTTCATGTGAGATATTTTACCTCATTCTACTTTTCCCTTTCTCCTTCTCCCAGTATAATCCTCTCTCTCACCCCTTAATTTTATTTTCCAGATATCACTCCTTCATCTTCAGCTCATCCTGTGCCCTCTATTTATCTATACATACATATAATTTTTTTTCCCTCCCACTACCCTAATACTGACAAAGGACTCATGAGTTACAAATATCATCATTCCCTGCAGGAATGTAAACAGTTCAACCTTAGTAGGTCTCTTATGATTTCTCTTTTCTGTTTACCTCTTCCATGTTTCACTTGAGACTTGTATTTGAAGGTCAAATTTTCTATTCAGCTCTGGTCTTTTCCACAGGAATGCTTGAAAGCCCCCTATTTCATTGAATTACCATTTTTTCCCCTGAAGGATTATACTCAGTTTTGCTGGGTAGATGATTCTAGGTTGTAGTCCTAACTCCTTTGCCCTCCGAAATATCACACTCCATGCCCTCCGGACCCTTAATGTAGAAGCTGCTAAATCTTGTGTAAAACACAATACTTGAATTGTTTCCTTCTGGCTATTTGCAATATCTTCTCCTTGACCTAGGAATTCTGGAATTTGGCTACAACATTCCGAGGAGTTTTCCTTTGGGGATCTCTTTCAGGAGGTGATTGGTGGATTCTTTCAATTTCTATTTTGCCCTCTGGTTCTAAAATATCAGGGCAGTTTCCCTTGATAATTTCTTGAAAGATGATGTCTAGGCTCTTTTTTTGATCATGGCTTTCAGACAGTCCAATAATTTTTAAGTTCTCTGTCCTGGATCTATTTTCCAGGTCAGTTGTTTTTCCAATGAGATATTTCACATTCTCTTCTATTTTTTTCATTCCTTTGGATTAGTGTTACAGTGCTTTGATTTCTCAAATTGTTCCTAGTTTCCAATTTCTCTCTAATTTTTAAGGAAGTATTTTCTTCAGTAAGCTTTTGGACTTCCTTTTCCATTTGGCCAATTCTGCTTTTTAGGGCATTTTTCTCCTCATTGGCTTTTTAGACCTATTTTGCCATTTGGGTTAGGCTATTTTTTAAGGTGTTATTTTCTTCAGTATTTTTTTGGGTCTCCTTTAGCATCACTCTCAGTTTTTCCTCTACTTCTCTTACTTGCTTCTCAAAATCCTTTTTGATCTCTTCCATGGCCTGGGAACAATTCATATTTTTCTTGAAGGCTTTGGATGTAGGAGCTTTGGCTTCATTGTCTTCTTCTGGTTGTATGTTTTGATCTTCTTTGTCACCAAAATAAGATAATATAGTCTGACTCTTTTTGTGCTGCTTGCTCATGATCTCAGCAAATTACTTGAGTTATAGACTCTTTGTTAAGTTAGGAGTCTGTTTCCAGTGTGGAGAATGTACTGTCCCAAGCTTCAGGGCTTTTGTGTAGCTGTTTTGAGAGATACTTCTAGGGACCTATAAATTTTCAGTCCTTCCAAGCTGCTATGATCAAGAGTGAGGTGTTAACTCCTTTGCTGGCCTGTGCTCTGGTCTATGAGCACTCACAAGACAGAAAGTCTTGGAACTGTGAGGAGGGTTTCCTCTCCACAGCCACTACAAGCTCCACCATGCCAGCGCTCTTCCTCACCCCATCACCGCCACCCAGATCTGTGACCCAGATCCAAGTACGGGCAAAGCAAGAGAATCCAGCATCAGCAGAGAGATCCCTGCAATCCTCCTCTGATCAGCCACTCAATTCCCCCTCAGCCTGTGGGCCGGAAGCTCAGGAAGTAGCCGCTGCCTCGAGGAATGGTGCTGGGATCCTGCGTTCCTCTCTCACCACCGCAGTCACAGACTTTTCCCACTGACCTTCTAAGATGTCTTTGGCGTTCGTGGGTTGAGAAGTCTGGAAACTGACACAGCTGCTCTCGATTCAGTCCTCTGAGGCCTGCTCCAGGGTTTCTGCGGCCTGCACACCCATGCCAAACTGCGCTCCTCTCCCAGCCTGGCACGATACACCTTTCTGATCAACCATCCAGGCTATCTTTGGCTGGAAATTTGTTTCACTCTGTCTTTTTGTGGGTTCTGCTGCTTTAGAATTTGTTTAGAGCCATTTTTATAGGTATCTGGAGGGATTTGGGGGAAAGCTCAAGCAAGTCACTGCTTTTACTCGTCATTTTCTTAACAAGAGGATAGCTTCAACATGTCCTAAAACTTGTCTTAACACAACAGAAAATTTCACATGAAGTTGTGACCAAAGAACTGATTATTGCTCGGAGCAGACTAGAAGCAGACACAGAAAAGACACTAGACTAGTGGTCATTCTGTATCTGAATGACCACTACACCTAAAACATGCATTTCTATTAATAAAAACCACTTCCCTTTGGAAGCTTTTATCTTTCTTTTTCACAGAAATGTAGGAGTCTGACAGTAAATATAAATCCTAGGTCTATTCTCTGAAACCTGAATCAAGCTTGATTTAGTCCTTCCAACTTAAGATAGCTTCTACTTACTTGCTTCTGTTTGTTTGGTTTTTTTGCTTTGTTTTTTTTGGTGAGGCAATAGGGGTTAAGTGACTTGCCCAGGGTCACACAGCTAGTAAGTGTCATGTGTCTGAGACTGGATTTGAACTCACATCCTCCTGACTCCAAGGCCAGAGCTCTATCTACTGTGCCACCTAACTGCCCCTAATTGCTTCTGTTTTCACCAATGACTTTTACCTGCTAATTAGTGGAACAATAGCACTAATGAATGGTGATAAGTATAATCTTATTTCCCTAGTTATTCCAATATTAATTACTTTCAATTTTTAGTATCATGATATTTATATGAAGATACATATTCTGAAATATATTCTATATAATAATTACAACAATTAACATTTGTATAGTACTTTATAGTTTGTAAAGGTTTTTTCCCCCCACAAAATCCCTGTGAGTGTAAGTATATCCTTTAGAGTAAATTACATCCTTTAGAAATCTTTATGAAATACATATCCTGTTCAAGTGATTTTTTTGGGGGGGGGTGAGGCAATTGGGGTTAAGTGACTTGCCCAGGGTCACACAGCTAGTAAGTGTCAAGTGTCTGTTCTGAAATCGCATTTGAACTCAGGTCCTCCTGACTCCATGTCTGGTGCTCTATCCACTGTGTCACCTAGCTGCCCTTTCAAGAGATTTTTTTTTAAATAAACAATCTCCTCTTTGGAAGAAAAGGGGCAAAACTTCCACTTCACCTTTCTATACTGATTTAGAAGGTGTGTAATTATAAGACAATTTTCTTCAGAAGTTTCAAACTATTAACCTAAATTATGGCCTACTTTAAAAAGAAAATGATGTGTAACAGTTTGTAGAATGTTTGCAATTATCAAGAGAATTGACGTTTCCTTTCCTCTCATCTTCTAAACCCTTCACAATTTGGCTTCTGAATTCTTCATTCAACTGAAACTATTCTCTCCAATGATTTCTTAATTGCCAAATCCGAAGAATGGCCTCATCTCATCATCCACCTTGACCTCTTCGCAGCATCTGGGACGGCTGATCACCTTCTCCTGGATACTTTCCTCTCTTGGTTTTGGTGACTCTGCTCTCATTTGGTTCTCCTTCAAACTGTCTGCCTGATGCTCCTTGTTGGTCTCTTTTGTGGGATCTTCATCCAGGTCATATTAGCTAATTATGGGTGTTCACCAAGGCTCTGCCTTGCCACTTTTTTTTTTCCCACTTTTTTTTTCACCCTATATTATCTCATTTGGTGATCCTGACAGCTCAGGTTCAATATCATCTCTATGCAGATGATTCCCAAATCTATATAGCCAGGCCTAATTTCTTTCCTGAGCTCTAGCTCTAGTCATATCATATCATCAACTATCTTTTGGACATGGGCATCTCAAACTCAGCATGCTCAATAGAGAACTCACCTTTCATCCCAAACTGTCCATGTTTCTAAACTTTTCTCTTTAGAGAACTTTCTTTAGAAACTCCACATTTCTAAACGTACTTATTATTGTCAAGAGTACCACCATCCTCCCAGTCACCAGGACTTTTAACTTCAGTGACATTCTTCAACTACTGTCATTCCCATAAATCCAATCCATTGCTAAATTGACAACATTGCCAAGTTGTCACTTCAACCTTCATGTCATCTCTCTATACATCTCCTCTCCATTCATACGGTCACTAACCTAGTTCAGGCTCTGACCACCTCTTCCCTGGACAATTACAAGAGCTTCCCAGTTGTCTCCCTGCCTCAATGAGCTCCAGTAGTTGCCCACTGCTTCCAGATTCAAATATAAAGTCCTCTGTTGGGCATTTAAAGCTCTTCACAACCTCACTCTTTCCTACATTTCCAGCCTTCCTATGCCTTATTACTCTTCAAGTACCCTAAAGGGCATGTACACTTGCAGGGAAGTATAGGACAGCTATCCTGTCCTACTCATCTCCCCTCAAGCACAATGATTGCTCTATCTTGGTGCTTTGCATTGGCTATCCCCCGTGACTGGAATACTCTCTCTTAGTTATCCTGGCTTCCCTCAAGATTCATCTCCAATTACACCTCCTGCAGCAAGTCCTTCTGGTCCTCACCACATACACACTCCACTTACTAGTGCCTTCCTCTCTGAGATTACCTTCCACCTACTCTGTATGTATCTTGTATGTGCTTAGTTATTGGCACGTTGTCTGCCCTATTAGAATGGCAGCTCCTTGAGGGCAGTAACCATTTTTGCCTTTCTTTGTGTCCTCAGTGCTTACCTGGCACATAGTATGTACTTAATAATTGCTTGCTGATTGATTCACAGTGCAAGTCCAACACATAGGTATTACATAATTTTTCTAAGTTACAAACTTGTACAACATGGGCTTAACTAGTACAATTACATTTACTAGACAGGAAAAAATCTACTTCAAATAAGAAAACTATGTCCCAAGGGCTATGAGAAGCACATGAAACTTTCATCTAAAACTCTCCATGTTTCTAAACTTTTCCCTAAAAGAGAAAAACCCAAGAGTTAGTAGTTATATGCTTACTCAAAAATATTCACAAGTTGCTCGCTTGGTGCATTTTTCAGTCCAGCCACGATGTTCTGTAATCGGCTCACACTTTGGGTTGCTGAAGCTACAGGAGTAGTAGCAGCTTCCTTTTCTTGTAGATACCGACGTCCAGTCAGTGGAGTAGAAGGGGCAAAAGATCTTTTCTGTCAGGAGGGAGAGAAATCTTTAAGATTCAGAAATTATGCTTCCTTTCTCAAAGCATTTGTAACAAAAAATCATATGCACATCCTTCACTGAAGTCATGTTTCCTTATAAAGAAGAAAAATTTTTCCTATCCTGCTATCTACCTGCAAAAGTTGGGCATTTCTACACCTTACAATTGAATATTACTTTTTGTTTTTCAAAGCATTTTATGTTATTTCATTTAATCCTTACAAAAATCCCATAAAATGGTTAAGACCAATATTGATTCTCATAGTATCATATAATTTAGAGTTGGAAGGATCCTACAAATAAGCAAATCAACCTCCTCATTTTACAGGTAAAGACTGTGGCTCAGAGAGGTGAAGTGAGTTGTCTGAGGTCACTGAGATGGAAAGTAACAGAGGGGGACTTTGAGCCCAGGCTCTCTGCCTCCAAATTCAGTGCTCTTTTGTATACAAGTTGCTTCAATTTACAAATCAGGCAAAATGAGATTAAATGAGTCCCTGCAGGTTACATGACATTAAAACCTAGAAGATTCCCAGCTTTCCTAGCTACCAAACGAGTCCCTATGCACTGAACAAATACTTCTAGGAAGCAGGTGAAGGCATGAGAGCATTTTAGCCACGGCTGTGATAAACCAAAGGGTGGAGTTACACAAGCTGAGGGAGAAGAATAAGGTCTATGTCACAGGTAGGAGGTCAGAGTCTAGAAATATCACAGGCAAAGGGAAGCTAACTAATAAAAATGTCTTACTCTGTGCCCTTCTCTCCATTTACATGGCCACCATCCCAGTTTAGGCCTCACCTCTCACCTGGACCATTGCAAGAGTCTCCTCAGTGCCTCCTTATATCTACCCTTTCCCTATTCCAAGCCATCTTCCACTCTGGTATCAAAGTGATATTCCTAACGTGCAGGTCTAGACTATGTCACTCTCCAGCTAAACAAACATCAAAGGCTTTCAGAATAAATGAAACTCTTCTGTTTGACATTGAAAGGCTACTACCATCTGGCTTGAACTTACCTTTCTAGGCTAATTACACATTCCCCTCCCCCCCATGCACTCACCATGTGCACTACCTATGTAAACATCCCTGATGTCCCTTAAACATAACATTCTATTTCCTGTCTATGTGACTTTATCTATTTATCTAGTCATTTACTTAAAAGACTATCTCCCTAACTTACCAAGTCTAGAAGTGCAGAAGATATTCACAGGCATAATCCCATTATGATCACTACAGGAACTTTGACCTAATCTATTTCTAATCTGGGCCAGCTTGCTCCTCTTTAGGCAAGGGGCTGGTGGCCAACAGCTCTAAGAGTTTCAACGAATTAATGCCAAATTTAGTTTGGACACCCAATCAGCTTAGCCCACTGTAGTCCAGAACTCCCAAGCTCAAGTGATCCCCCAACCTCAGCCTCTTGGTAGCCAGGATTACAGGTATGCTCCACCATACCTGACTTCTCTTGATTTCACATAGGTTATTTGTCCCTCATGCCCAGCATGCTTCCTTCCTCACCTATACCTCTGAGAACCCCTAGCTCCCTTCAAAGCTTTAGCTCAAATGGTACCTCCTACAAGAGGCTTCTTTGACTCCAACAGTGTTAGTGCTATCCTTTGAAATTACCTTGTATTTATTTATCTGTGCATGTGGTGTTTCCCCCAATAAAATGCAAGATCCTTGAGGGCAGGAAGTGATACACTTTATCTTTATCTTTGAATCTCTGGGCCAGGGCCTGGAAAAGTATGTATCTATCCCAACTGAACATCAAGAGATGAGAAAATATAGCCAGAAATAGTAAACAGCAAGTATAATCCAAAGGATGTGTAATTGTGTCAACATGAATCTTCCTTTCAATGACACAGATTACAAGCTCTCCATGCCTGCCTGTCCTAGGTTACTCCCATCCATCTCCTTCCATATGTTTGTTATAAATGGTCTGTGTGCTGAAGACCCTTCCTCATATCCTACTGGCATCCCAAAGATACTTGTGGAGCACACACTACCCTTAGTTATCCCTTGTCTCATCTCATGACTGGCCCATCTTTTTTCTTTAGGTGTATATTTCTCTGATGTTGTCCTTTGTGCTAATTCTTCTCCATTGCTCTTTATGTGCTTTGTGCTGCAATCTACTCACACTCATCATGCACCTTTCCCTACACTCTCAAAGCTACCCACATTCCATGGCTTGCAGCATACATCAATGCTGGCAATTTAAAAATGTGGTTTTTTGTCCTGGGAGAAGGTAGGGACATTAAAAGAATTTTGTAATTTCTCAAACGTAATGTAGGTCACTCTTCTTCTATTTAATTCTGGGCCCAATTCCTTGTCTATTTGTACTATCTGTGCCTGGACAAGATAGATAGATACTGATGAAAGAGCTTTATAGGTTGCCCATCTAACTGCATGTCATAATCTGGACAACAATTGCTTCATCCACTTGGTCTTTCATGGGTGGATTGTTAAGTCAAATTCTTTTGTGGTTATTGATGTTTTCCAGGATGCTCTGCAATATTCCAGGGCAAGATATACCCAGCACAATGGCATTGGCAAAGAGAAGCAACCCAGTGGACTTCACCATCCTTAAGGAATCTCCTCCTTTAGTGAACACAGACCTCTCAGTTTTATGCCTGATACTTATGATCAGAGGGTTGAACAAGGCTTCTCTGTTATTACATCTTTCAAGGATGTAATGTAAATAATTTCAAGGTATGAGACATACCTTGTCAAAAATGAGCCTTTAAGGCAGTGTTGATGTATACACCAAAGAAATAAAGCAGAAAGCCTAAACAGTTCTCTTTTTAAAATCCCTTTGGTTAATAGGTTCATAAGAATATAGGCTAATACTGGAAATTCAAGATTTTATTACAAAAAGATACTTGTGTTCTAGAAGCAAAATGACATAGGATTACACTGAAACCTGAACAGGTTACGTACCTTCGCAAAATGCTGCTGAAGGTTACATTCCACTTGGACTCTTGTAATCAATTTTCCTGCCGGGGTGTCACCTATAAATTTCTGAGGACTTCCAATTTCTTCTTCTGCATCTGCTCCCAAGAAAACCCTTTCATCAAAATCACCAACTGTAAGAACGTATTCTTCGTATTCCTTATTTACTGCTTTGCTGAAAAGAAACAGTATTTTAAGTTGATGGATAAACGTTTACTTAAAAAATGAATTTATCCTGACTCAAAGATAGAATCAAAAAGTCCAAGAAATCTTCGGCTGTCCTGACTGAAGTTTTATTGACTTTATCTGTCTTTACTAATATTGGGAACTCCCATATTTCTTCAGTACCTTCACCAACCACTAAGAAATCCTCATTCCTTTGAAATACAAGGGTACAGAAAATATAGACTAACTTATAAAACATCAAGGAAGATAAACCCAGTTAAGGAGAACAAAAAGGTATCAGCTAGGAAATAATGATTGCTTCAAACTGTGTACTTTTTTGATACATCAAGTTACTATTTTGTTGTACACCACACTTGGGAATGATAAAATACCTTTCTGCATCCAAATTGAAGCCATTAGGCCAATACTTAAGGGCAAGTTTAATAACTATTCATCTCTTGCCTCTAAATGAGGCAAAAATTCAAAATCTTTGGAGCTCTTCTGATATAAATAATACATACCTATTATCTGCAAAACTGGAAATATCCAAGAGGCATTCTCCTTTTAAAATCTGCATAAAAAAAAGATATATTTAGAAACTTGGTATAACCTAGCTATACAAACTTAACAAAAAGGTGAAATAAGTTGAGAAATAAATAAACATATTTATTCTAAATGTGGAAGACAAAATTCTTGGCAATAGATTACTTGAAATAAAGTTAGCAGGTTTCAATATATACAGATAAAATATGTATAGCATAAAACTAAGAAGGGCAACATTGAGAAACATTTTAATCTTGGATATGTCATTGAATTTATAAGGACAATACCAAGTTCCTAATGAGCAAGTGGCCAAATACATACAGACAATTCATGAGACAGAAATCCAATACAGTGAATATTTGAAAAACATATAAAGTCACCAACAATTACAAGCTAAAGATACATATGATCACTATTTAAACATCTGAAGGACAACAGGTTATGAAGATTGTTCTTTGTGGACCAGAAAAATAAACTGAAGCTGTATCGAGGCAGATTTAAATTTGATAAAAGGAAAAACTTCTCAACAAATAGAGCTGCCAGGAGTGGAATGGACTATCCTAGGAGGTAGTGAGTTTTCCAGTGCTGAAGGTCTTAAAGCCTAGGCTTGATAGTCACAATTGGGGATGCTATCAAGAGGGTATTTTCTCCAGGTAAGGACTAGACTAGATATTCTCCAAAGTTCCTTCTGATTGATTATATTATACTACATCATATTCACTAATTTAGGGAAAACTAATAAAAATTATAAAAACCCAATCGTGGGGTGATGAGGAAAAAGATATACGCTCTGCTGCTGGTTTTACAAATAGATGCATTCTTTCTGAAGAGTAAATTGGCAATGCCCAGCAAGAATTGCAAACTGAGTCACAATGTGTGACCCAGTGATCCTAATATTGGGACTATCCCCTGAAAGAAGTATCTTTAAAAGAAAAAACAATTTGTTTAAAGCTGTATTATTTGTAATAGTGGAAAAACTGGAAATAGTCTAAATGTTCAACTGTCGAGGAAAAGTGGACGGGATTGGGATTAGGGAGAACACAGCACACCAACATGAAGATGACTCTCTATGCAATGTAACAAATGCTAAGAATACGTGGAAATAAGAAAAAGTACAAAATGGAGTAATGCAACATGGAAAAATCAGAACTGTGACCATATTTTAAAATGTGTTTTGTGAGTCAAATAAAAAATACCATATCCATGGAAAGAGGATATGTGCAAGTATGTATTAGATATATTACTGGAGAGAATCCTAAGGATCAGAAAGGGAGACAAAGTTGTTGATAAGTTGCCATTGCATGTGTATGTCTAAATATTCTTTTTGTTGTAAAATTGAATAGCCATCAAATACAATTGGGGGGGAAATAAATTGTGGTTTTTAGGTGGGCAGAAGAAACAGTATATCATCTTGATCTAATAGAATGCAAAGAAACAAAATATAGAAATACAGAATATTTTCTGCAGACCAATGAAGATTATTTATCATGTAAATGAAATCCTGAAGTACTAGGTAACTCAGGACACACTGGAGTCCTACATCTAACCCAGAGATGCATCATGCTGGCCCCAGTTTTGCTTGCTTAGCTTGGCTCTGAGTCAGACATGCAGAAACATCAGGGATTAATTGGGATACTGTGGCCATAGGAGAGAGCTGGCCTCAAAGCCAGGAAGATCTGAGTTTAGATCTCACTTTGAATTGTCACACAACTGGGTGTGTGACTAAGGGCAAGTCCCTTAACCTCTCAGTGCTCCAATCAATTCTAAGACTATAAAATGATACAGAAGGTGCCCACCTGCATCAGTAAAGGGATTTCCCTTCCATTTGAGATTCCTACACTCATGAAATCACAAGCCTGGTCTCTTTCTCTAGTGGAAATACTGGGGAACAAAATTAGCCAAATAGTGATACAGTCTTATTACTTAGCTTGTGGAAGTAAGCTTTAGCAAAAAAAGAAGAAAGCAAGAGCTTCAAAAGAGAATTTAAGTCTAGTAAAGGGACAAGAAGAAGCCTTCAATTACTAATACTGATAGGCTTCTAAACATTGCCCTTGTTGCCATTAAGTAGAACCTAGTATGTATCTAGTGCCTGCCCTCTATAAATAAATAATGCTTGGACAATCTCCTAAATATTAGATATTTGTCAGAGAGAAAGATTTCATATTTTCTTAATTAGTCTACATTATGGATCAAAAACCATAAGGTATGATTTTCAGAGAAGGAAAATTTTAAAGTCATGAATAATATTCCTCAGGATAAACACTGAATTATGGAACACCCTGTTACCATAAACTCTATCTGAAACTTGTTGTGTGAAACTAAGTCATCTTACACACTACTCTTAACATTGTTGACTAAGTAGTTTTTTAATATATACTGCTATGACATGTCAGAATCATCTGTAAATTTCCCTCACCCTGCCCCCACCCACCATACCTAACTGAGCAGCTAAGTTTCTACCTCTTAATATTCCTAAGGCCCAGCCTAACCTCATGGTCAAAAACTTTCTAAGACTCTCCATGGCCCATAAGATAAACCACAAACTTTAGCCTGGTAATTATCTAAAGTTCTCCACAATCTCCTCCCACCTCCCTGTCTATTCTTATTTCATACTACTTCCCTTCACAAATGCTACATTGCAGCTAATAAATGTTTCTTGAACTCAACACTACATTTCCTATCTCAGTACAATCATATAAACTGTCTGCCATGTCTGAAATACACTGCCTCTTAATTTCCTCCTCTCAGAATCCCTGTCTTCCTCCAAGGCACAACTCAAGTGCCCTCTCCTCTGTGCAGTTTCTCAGACCCTCCTCCTCTTCAGGTTTTTTTTTGGGGTGGGGTGGGGGTGTTAGGCAATGGGGTTAAGTGACTCGCCCAGGGTCACGCAGCTAGTAAGTGTTATGTGTCTGAGGTCAAATTTGAACTCAGGTCCTCCTGAATCTAGGGCCAGTGCTCTAACCACTGAGCCACCTAGCTGCCCCCTCAGTTTTTCTTTGCACTGTACTCATCTGCAGGCATGTTCTAGCCCGCAATTAAACCTAAGCTCCCTGAGGGCAAGGACTGCTTTAGTTTTGTCTTTCTACCCCTAGTTTTCCAATGCAGCACTTTATGATATAATTATTAACAACTTTTATTTCCCCCTTTGAAAATTCATATTTTTTGACAATTCATCCAATATATACAAGAATTTATCTCTGTGAATTTTTAGCAGTTTCTTATATGGTTTAGGTGTTGTTCCTGTCATACCTGCCACAAATATTTGCCCAAAGTGTTATTTTCTCTTTTTTTAACCAGATATAAACAAGTTATTTTAAATGTTATCAAGCACATCTAATCCTCCCCAAACCCAGCTGTGTGTTCACTCGTTTTTAACCACCTCATCTCTACTTCATCAATTTTCTACTGCAGCTCTCCTAGCCCCTTCCACTGTGCTCTCCAGAACTCCACTCTGTGATTAACACATTTCCTTTCATCTTCAACTACTTCCTATCTTATTTCTTCTATCTTGTGCCCCTATCTGAGATGGTGGCTCCTTCTAGATGACACTAGCACTCAGCAACCTCTTTTGAGTTTCATGCAAGTTAAATTTACCATCTAGTTTAGATTCTGGTAGCCATTATCTACAGGTTTCCAGGGCATTCTCTCTTCTTTCTCAGTAAGTTCAATCCCTGGCTCAGAGTCCTCCTCTCTACCCCAACCTCTGCCCTCATACTAGGGGACTTCAACTTTCACGCTGATGTTCCCTCCAACACTCAAACTTCTCAGTTTCTCAATCCACTCAACTCTCATGGCCTACTCTTCCATTTTACCTCTTAATTGCCAAAACCTATGAGTAGCCTCATCTCATCATCTACCTTGATCTCTCTGCAGCATCTCATACTGCTGATCACCTTCTTCTCTTGGGTACTTTCCTCTCAGTTTTCATTACCTTTCTCCCAAAACTCTCCCCTCTTCTGAATTTCCCTACTATTCTCAAAGGTACCACCATTTTTCCTATTGCCCAGGTAGGCATCCTAATATTCTCTTCAACTGCTTCACCTCACATATCCAATCAGGTGCCAAATATCATAAGGTTACCTTCCATCCAGCACCTATCTTGTATATGTAGATTTATGTCCATGTTGTCTAACCATTAAAATGTAAGCTGGGCAAGAACTATTGTTGCTTTTTCCTTTGTATTGGCACACAGTAAGTGCTTAATAAATCACTGTTGATTGAGCATCCCTAATAATTCTATTTAATAAGAAAAAATAATCTCCCCACAATTAAAATAAACTACATTATTCCATTTTCTTCCTTTCTTTAAGGTTCTATTTTATGTTTCAGTATTCATCCAGGCAGAATTTACTAAGTTATATATTGTGAGATATGGGTCTAAATCCATTTCCTGCCAAATTATTATCCAATTTTCCCAAGTACATGTATTTAATAATAAATCTTTTTTATAGTTTTAGTTTTTACAGGCTTATAAAACATTTTTTTTGGTCCATATTTGGTTGGATATCTGGCTTCTCTATTTTTTGCCCAGTACCAAATAGTTTTGATAACTGCTTTGTATTGTGTTCCAAAGTCTGAGAGAGCAAGACCTTCATTTCCAGGACAACTATAAAATGATAATAAATTAAATAAACCTAAATAACTGAAAGGATATTTATTGTTCATGGTAGAGTCAGTTTAATTACAATAAAAATAATACTCCCCCACTCAACTTCTTTATATTTACTGTAACACCAGTCAAAATACTAAGTAGTTTCTTTATAAAATTGTATATAATGTATTTTCTGGTAGGGGTATGGGGGTGGAAATGGGAGTAGGGTCCTGAACTGTAATTTCATTCATGTAGAGGGTTCCTGTTGTAGAAACTTCTTCCACTACTGTAGCTCAGCAACTCATCTATAATTTATAATGTCAGAGAGTTGCTTGGAACACTGAGAAATTGAGAGATCAGCCTATGGTCACAGGGCTAATATGGGTCCAAAACAGAACATAAACCCAGGTCTTCCTGATTCCAAAGCAGTCTCTATATCTCTTGTACTATGCTGTTTCTTGTCAAAAATAATAATTAAATATATGTGGAAAAATCAGCAAGAATTTCTGGGGGTATGCCATTAGTAATTTTTAAATATGCATGTATAATCCATAGTGTGGATATTCAAGGAAGAAAACTGCTATATACAGAAGTCTGAGCAAGAGACGGGTCTTTACCATAGAATACTAAAGCTGGAAGGAAATCTTAGAGATCATCTAGCTTAACCTTCTCATTTTACAGATGAAAATATGAGGTAAAGAATTTAAAGTAACTTGCTAAGGATCCCCCAGCTAGTTAGTGAGAGAACTGGGACCATCACAAACTTGAAAAGGTTTAATGGTAGAAATGGAATTTACTGAAAATCACTTTTCTATTTGATAACCACTTGAAATTTTATTTATCTGATAATAGGCAATGTACCTTTCTATCAAATAGTTTTGAAATGTATGGTTTAAAGTAATGCTCTTTTATCCCTTTTGCTTCTACTAGAAGTCCATCATGCAGCTCACAGAGTGTGGCAATGATACATGGCGGTTCTTCAGAGGCTCTAAAGTCAGAAGTATGGAAATCAGGTGGTAAACCTAAGGTGGCATAGGGAGAAAGAAATAGAAGGAGGAAAAGAAAAAGAGAGAGGGACAGAGAATATGGTTATTTTTTAAAATGCATTTTTAAATGGTTAGAAATAATTTACTTTTACAAATAAATAAGGTCTTACCTTTGAATGACAAATTCAGCAAATCTTTTCTATTTGGGCACATAATGGCATTTGTGAAAGTTAGATCCAAGCAGCACAGAAGTAAATGATAAGAGTTTACTAAATCATCTCCAATCATACGAAAGTTACCTTTACAAAGAACACAAAGACCACAAACCTATCATGTCAAATATGAACAAATTCACAAAATATAAATATCAATTACTAAAACATCAATTTACCTTTGGTATAGACAAAGAGCGTCCAACAGAAGTTAAAGAGATCTTTAACAGTGCAAGGAACTCGTCTAGAAAGGAAAAAAAAGAGTTACATTAAATTTCACTACTCTCACTAACCTTCTAGAATAAAAACTGCACCGAAGTTTTTAAAGTTTAGCAGTAAATAAAATGAGAAAAATATTAAAATCAAGTGACACATAAATTCCATTCACCTTACCTCACACTTCTCCTCCAAAATACAGGGCTAGTTATTTGTGGTCCATGTACTAGATTCAAACTTAATAACATTTCCAATTAGCAAGTGCCATAGGATTTCTTAAACTAAGGAATAAACAAACTCTCCCTGCTCCCTTTGAAAACTACAGAAAGGAGACAGCTAGGTGGCACAACATATAGAGCACTGGGCCTGAAGTCAGGAGGACCTGAGTTCAAATCCTAGCTGTGTGACCCTGGGCAAGTCACTTAACCCCTAATTGCCTCAAAAAAAGAGAAAAAAGAAAAATAGAGAGAAATGCTACCTTGAAATTTCAGTCACAAGTAATGTATGAACGAATATATTTAACTTCTTTGCAGGTAATTTCTGACACAAATAACAACTGATTAAACCACTTTGGAAATAAATTTTGAATTGTGGATGAAAAAAATCACTAAATTGTTTGTATGCTTTGCCCCACTGATCTAACTGTTGGGCATATACTACGATAAAGTGGTCAGTGACAAAAAGAAAGGTCCTTATATATAATACTAAATCTATAACAGCATTCTTTGTGGTAGGAAATATTGGAAACAAAATGGGTGCTTATTGGTGGAAGAACAGTTAAACAAATCATGGTACATGAACATAACATATTATTGAGTTTTATGAAATGATGAATATGAACAATTCAGAGAAACATGAGAAGACACGTGACATGATACTGAATGAAGAAAACAGAACCAAGAGAACAAAATACACAATTATTACAGTAATGTAAACAATAAAAACTAAAAAGTAGTCCAACTTTAATGAGCTGAAATAAACAGTCTCAGTCTAGGAGGGGCCTGCACAACACACAGCCCGCCAAAGGATCTCAGGCAGCCTGTGAAAAATGTCGAGGATGTAAAACAGGCTGCACAACATACCACCCATGGGACACTTTCCTGAGCCGCTTGTGGGCCATAGGCAGTATGTTGTGCATTCCTGGTCTGGGAGAATTGTTAAAGAAACATATAGAAACATAAAAATGGTTTCTCAATAGAGAGGAGCAGACTATGCACGCGAAATTCACTATATTAGTTATGGCTGCTGAATCCACAGGCCTTGCTTAAATGTTTTCCTGTGTCACAAAAAGGATTCAATGGGGATGAACAGGCAGATAAGGAAAAACACATTCGGCATAAAAATGAAAGGCAAAAATAAAACTTTTTTTAAAAGTTAAAGTAATAACAAAACAGCTAATAAAATATTATACTTTAATGTTTGTAACGTGCTGTATATATATTATTTCATTTAATAAGAGTCTTACCTCTGTTTTCTACTCCGTGGCAATTTTGGTGGCTCCTCATATGGATTTCTAAATATGTCCAAAAAAATTGGCTCAAATTTCTTGAAAATCACAGTTGACACCTCAAAGTTTCTCTCCAGCCTTTCTATGCGCTCACGAAATTCCTGTGGCAGGTTTGACATGTCTATCCACTTCTTCATTTTACTAAAGAACTGAATTAAACTTAAAAAAAAAAAAGGAAAGCAACAAAATCTGTTTTTTTAATCAGTCAACAAGATGAATTTAAAAAATAAGATAAAACAATATTCAGAGAAGAAATCTTTTTGGTTATGACTACTACTCCTTATGAAAAACACTGTTATATAACTACAACCCCTAAGCTTGTGAATTTTTTATCCTCACAGTCTCCCTTATATCCTAAAGCACATTCTCTGTACATAGTTCCTTGTATAATTAGCTTTGTATGCTTACGTGATATCATCAACTCTAGTATAAGTGCTCATATGGCAGGGATTATATTTTTTACTTTTGTTTATTCTCCATGGCACCTAGACAATGCTTTAGATGTGGAAAGAACTCAATGAATATTTGTCATGAGAGCTGGATTCACTGAATGGGCTAGAAAAAACATGAGAACACAGCACTTTCAGCTTTAGTCAATGTTCAGTTGATTTTGCTTAACTGTTATTTCTTTATTCTAAGAGAAGGCTGAATGTTTTAGGGGTAGACAAGGATATAGTCAGATGTTTCTATGATATAAAAATAAAAGGCATCAATTAAACTTAAAAAAAAAAACAATGCACGGTGCAAAACAGATTTGGGATGAGGGCACAAAAACAATAAGTTAGAAAGTTAAGATTAAACTCAGGCATTCGTGTCCTAAAGTTTAGTTTCAATCACTTAAAAGATACTAACCAGATACGTGATGACTGGAATGAAAGACTTTCTTTAGCCTATCAATCAATAAACAAACAATAAGTACCCTAAGAGCCAAGAACTGGAGAAAAACAAAAACAAAAGTCTCTGCTCTCAAGAAGCTTATGTTCTGCGGAGAGGAAATGATACACATGTAAAATTAAATATAACTTTTATGCAAAATAATTTTAGTGCCAGGGCACTAACTGCTGGGGAGAATTAGGAAAGGCCTCATGAAGAAGGCAACACTTGAGCTGAGCTTCTGAAGGAAGGCAGAGTTTCTAAGACACAGGAGTGAGGAGGAAAAGCACTCCATGCATGAAGGACAACCTGTACAAAAGCATGGAGACATATGAGGCAATGGAATGTAAAAGGAGCAGGAAGTAGGCCGGTTTGGATAATCTACAGAGTACAAAAAGATGAGCCCGGAAGGGAAAGTTAGAGACAGACTGTGAAATCTTTTAAATGCTTATCGGAGGTTTATATTTGAACTTGGATACAGTAGGGAGCCACTGGAGCTTTTTGAGCAGGGGATGAAATGGTCAGATCTGTGCTTTAGGAATATCACTCTGTTCATTGAACAGACTAGTAATTGGAGAGATTTCAAGTGGGGGATGACCAATTAGGAAACAATTACAGTAGTCTACTATCAAGTGATAAGGACCTGAACTGGTGGTGATCACATGAGTGGACAGAGGGGAACTGAATTTGAGAAATAACATAAGAGGTAGAATTGTCAAGATGTGGCAACTCATTGGATATGGGGGTGAAGGGTGGGAAGGAGAGGCTAGGTAGAGGAAAAATGCCTCCAAAGTTGCAAACCTGGGGGGGACTGAAAGTCTGGAGACCTCAATGGAGAGAAGAAAGTTAGGGAGAAGGGTGTGTTTTAAGAGACCTCTGTTACTGGGAAAATGATTCATTATTTGACACAAACTTACGAGGAAGCTGGAAATAAGTATGACAGAAACTAAGTTTAGACCAAAACCTTATGCTACATGCCAAGATTTGCTCCAAATGGATATGTGACATAGATATAAAATGTCACATTAAATTAGAGGAACAAGGAAGGATTTTCCCTTTGGATGAAAGAGGAGTTCATGACAAAACAAAGGATAGAGAGGATCATAGAAAATAAAATGTACAAGTTCAATTATACAGTATGAATTTAAAAGATTGTGCATAAACAATACCAAAGAAGCTAAAATTAGAAGGGAAACAGCTGACTAGGAAAAGTCTTGGCAGCAAGTTACTCTCATTGCCAAGATATATAAGGAATTGATTCAAATTTATAAGAATAAGAGCAATTCCCCTGATAAACAGTCAAAGGATATGAATAGGCAGTTTTCAAAGGAAGAAATCCAAGCTATCACTGGCCAATTTATTCATGTGAATAAATGCTCCAAATCATTAATAATTAGTGAAATGCAAGTTAAAGCAACTCTGATCATGGCAATGATTAACCATAACTCCAGAGGATAAATGATGAAGCATACTACCTACTTCCTGATGCATTCAATATGCAGGAACAGACCTAAATTTTGAGGCATGACTAATTCAGAAATTTGTTTTACTTTAACTGTGAATATTTATTATAGGTTTTTTTTTCCTATCTGGGAGGGAGAAGAAATAGATGATGTTAATTTAAAAAAAGTAGGGAGGGACTGGGGGGAAAGATAATGAGTTTTGTTTTGGAAATGTTGAGTTCAAGTTGGAAATGTCTAACAAGCAGTTAGACTGGGACTAACTAATATGGGACTAAAGTCACAAAAGAGACAGGCTGGATATATAGAAGCTGGAAGTCATCTACATTAAAAAAGAATTTATCAATCAACAAGCATATATTAATTCCCAACTATGTGCCAGGCACTGGGGATACAAACACCAAAAAAATGAAACAATCCCTGCTCTAAAGAAGCTTATATTCTCTCAGGGGAGAAATCATGTACATACAAAAGTATATAAAGACTAAACATAAATAAATTTTAAAATAAATATAAATAAATGTTTATTGACTGATATGTGTAGAATATTACAAAATAAATAGTAGGTGAAGGAGAAAGGATAAGAGCAGTTAGTGTCAGGAAAGACTGTGGGAGGTTGTGCTTCAGCTGTGTCTCAAAGAAAGTGAAAAACTCAGTAATAAAAAGATGAGGAGGGAGTGTGTTCCAAGGTAACCATAGAGATGATAACTGAGCCTGAGAGAGCTGATGAGACCATAAGAGAAGAAAAAAAGACCCAGGAAAGAGCCTTGGGATACACTCACAGTTAGAGAGTAGGACCTGGATACAGTAAAGTCGACTGAAAAGGAGCAGCTAGCCAAGCAGGAAGAGAACTGAGAGCAGTGTCATGAAAACTCAGAGAGGAGAGAGTATCCAAGGAGAGAAGGTAATCAAGGGTGTCAAATTCTGCTGAGAAGTCAGGAGGGATGAAATATGAGAAAAAGCCATTAAGTTTGGCAAGTAAGAGACTACTTGTGACTTTGAAGAGAGCAGTTTCAATTGAGTGATGAGATTGGAAGCCAGACTACAAAAGACTGAGAAGGAAAGGAAGAAGTGAGGGCAACCTGTGTGACAGTTTTTAAAAAGTGTTTGGCTGTGAAAAGGAGAAGAGATATAGGATGATAGCCTGAAGGGATGTGAATGTCTTTTAAGGATGGGGGTAGACTTTAAGCATGTTTGTCAGAACAAGGAATGCCCCAGTAGACAGGTTGAAGATCATAGATGGGGAATGAGGTTGGGAATCTGCCAAGAGACAGAGGAATGGACTCAGAGTATAAGCAGGATACAAGAATAGACTAACTGGCTTCACTGGCTTGCTATGCTGGTGGTATATTCTTAGTTTGTTTGTACATCCATGCTGTTTGCCTTAGATTGTAGAATATCCAGCACAGAATCATAAATGGATCAAGATATAATTTAACTGTTGTGGTATATTATTCTACAGAATACAATGCTTCTTCCTATATAGCAATACAATTCAATAAGATTCAGAACCTAAAGAGGAAAGAGGCAACACTCCATTTCCCTACAATGAAATGCAGCTCACAGTACACATGGACATCTTAGAGCTGTCTTGGATCACTGTATTGATTAGAGTAGCCTTTCACAGTCGATCATTGTTACAATATTGCTGTGCAATGGTGCACAATGATCTCCTGGTTCTTCTTACTTCACCTTGCATCAATTCATATAGGTCTTGCCATCATGCTTTTTCTGAAACCATACTCTTTGTCATTTTTCATAATACAATAATACTCCATCACAATCATATGCCACAACTTGTTCAGCCATTTCCTAAATAATGGGCATTTTCTCCATTTTCAATTCTTTGCCACCACAAGGAAAGCTGCTATAAATATTTTTGTACATACAGGTCCTTTTTAGAGCATTTTTTTCATTATGACTATAGACAGCTTTGATTTCTTCTTCTGAAAACTGCCTGTTCTTATCTTTTGACCATTTATCAATTGGGGAATGGCTCATATTTTTATAAATTTGACTACGTTTTCTACATATTTGAGAGATAAGGCTGTTATCAGAGAAACTTGCTGTAAAATTTTTTTATATCACTCCCTATGTACTTTATAGCAAAATGTAGTTCCCCTGATTATCTCTTTTATTTAGGCCTATTTTTGCTTTTGCTTTGTCTGAGATCATGATTGCTACCCCAGCCCTCTTTTACTTCAATTGAAGCATATTAGATTCTACTCCAGCCCTTTATTTTAACTCTGTGTGTGTGTTTCTGTTTCAAGTGCATCTCTTATAAACAATATATTGTTGGATTCTGGTTTTTAATCCATTCTGCTATCCATTTCCCATTCACAGTTATGACTACTATGTATTTCCCTCTATCTCATTTTCTTCTGTTTTTCCTTTTCTCTCTCTCTTTTTATCTTGTCCTCCTCAAAAATATGTTTTGCTTCTGACCACTACCTCCCTTAATCCATCCTCTTTTCATCAAGAACGCTTGAAAGTGCTCTGTTTCATTAAATAGCCATTTTCCACTCCAAAGGATTATACAGTACTCAGTTTTTCTGGGTAGGTTATTTATTCTTGGTTGTAATCCTAGCTCTTTTGCTTTCTGGAATATCATATTTCAAACCCTCTGCTCCTTTAACATGAAAGCTACTAAACCTTTTGTGGCTCCACAATATTTGAATGGTTTCTTTCCAGCTGCTTGCAGTCTTTTCTCTTTGACCTGGAAGCTCTGGAATTTGGCTATAATATTCCCAGGAGTTATCATTTTGGAAGCTACCAGTGGATTCTTTCCATTTCTGTTTTACCATCTGGATTTAAGATATTGGAGCAGTTTTCCTTGATAATTTCTTGAGATATGATGCCCAGACTTTTTTTTAATCATGGCTTTCAGGTAATCTAATAATTCTGAAGTTATTTCTCCTCAATCTATTTTCCAGGTCAGTTGTTTTTCTAATAAGATATATAACATTTTCTTCCATTTTTTCACTCTTTTGACTTTGTTTTATTGTTTCTTGATGTCTCATGGAGTTATTATCTTCCACCTGCCGAATTCAAATTTTAAGGAATTCTTTTCTTCAGTGACTTTTTTAAGTTTTAAAATTCAAACATAAGTACAAAATGAGAAAAGAAAAAAATGTCATATACACAGCAGAACATAAGATAGGATTCAATATAAAGCAATAAATTTCCATTTCAAGAAAACCTATATAATAAATACTACACACTGTTTTCAAAGCTTTCTAGCTTTTCTTTGCATCCTTATAGGTTTTCTTTTGTTCTCTACGGTGTACTTTTTACTTTATTTTTTCCTCTCCCCCTCCCAAAAAAGGCTACAATTAAGTGAAGATACACAAATACACATACACACATATATATACACACATAGACATCTATAAACATATACATATATACACATATACACTTGTACCCATATATTTAAGACCATACGATGCTTATTTCTACTTGTCATCTGTTTTTCTAAAGGTGGATAGAATCTTCTTTCATGTGTCCAAATCTTGCCATACTCTCCTAAATCAATCAGCTCATCATTTCCTACACCACAGCAATAATTCAACCCAATCCCGTTTATCTGAGAGAATGTCTACGAAAGTTTCCCCCTCCCCAATTTTCTGCATTCCTTCTATTCTTAGCTGCATACATTTTATTTATACAAGAAAATTTTAATTTGAAATAATCAAAATTATCCATTTTACACTTCAACAATGCTCTCACCTTGTAATATGGTTTAAAGTCTGATATTACTGGATCTGCTTCCTTTAGATCTTTTTTCCCCCTGGTGTCCTTGAAGCTCCTGACCTTTGGTCCTTGTAAATTAACTTTTTTGTTGCTCAGGTTCCTAAGAACCTGGCCAATATCTCAGAAATGTTCACGTTCCTTAACAGTCTGGCCAATATGGCAGATCTTTGATAAACCTTGTCTTTGGTTGAAAGAAGGCTTGGGCTGAATTCATTCGGGCAGAATCCATGTGTCGTGATTTTGGGGTCCCAGTACCCCTGAACCTCTATACCTCAACACTATTATTGTCCCCATTTAAGAGTTGAGAAAACTAAGGCAGACAGAGGTTAAGTGATTGCCCAGGGTTACACAGGTAGTAAGTATCTCAGGCTAGATTTGAATTGAGGTCTCCTGGACCCCAGGCCCAGTGTTCTGCCCTACTTTAGCTCTTATTAAACATACACAAAGTCCCCTGGGCAAGTCACTTAACCCCACTGCCTAACAGGAAAAACAAATAAACAAACAAAACATACACAAAGTCTTTCTAAAAGCTTTCAATTCTTTCCTAGGTTGTTGTTACTGTTTTTAAAATGCATTTTACAGCATTTCTAGGACTGTATCCCAAAGAGATCATAAAAATGGGAGAAGACCCACATGTACAAAAATATTTATAGCACCTCTTTATGCGGTGGTGAAGAACTGGAAATTGAGGGAATGCCTATCAATTGGGGAATGGCTGAACAAGTTGTGGTATATGAATGTAATGGAATACTATTGTGCTATAAGAAATGATGAGCAGGCAGATTTCAGAAAAACCTGGAAAGACTTACATGGACTGATGATGAGTGAAGTGAGCAGAACCAGGAGAACATTGACACAGTAACAGCCATGTTGTATGATGACTAACATTGACACACTTAGACCTTCTCAGCAATGCAAGAATCTAAGACATCTCCAAAGGTCTCATGATGGAAAATGCTATCCACATCCAAAGAAAGAATATGGAATTTGAATGCAGATCGAAGCATACTATTTGCTATTTTTTTTCTTCTGTTTTGTTCTGTTTTCTCTCTCTGGTGGTTCCTCCTATTGGTTCTAATTCTTTCTTACAACATGACTAATGTGAAAATATGTTTAATAGGAATGTATATGTATAGCCTATATCAGATTGCACCCCTCTTGGGGAGGGAGGGGGAGAAAAATTTAAAACTCAAAAGCTTATGGAATTGATTGCTGATAAATCAAAATAAATTTTAAAAATAAATTTTAATGCCCTCCCCCAATAAAAAAAAGAAAAAAATAAACTTTTTGTTTTTTCTAACTCAGTAAGATAATTTTTTAGTAATTTAATTGGATGGAATTACATAAATAGATAAGCTGGGTAAAACTGTCATTTTTTTGTTATATTGGCTTTACCTAACCATGAACAATAAATATTACTTTAGTTATTTAGATCTAATTTTATTTGCATAAAAAGTGTTTTATGTTTATATTCATATAGTCCCATGTCTGTTTTTGGCAGGTATACTCTCATGTATTTTATAATGTCTAGTTATTTTAAATGGTCTAAAACAATACTGAATAATATGGCTGACACATAGTATAGTTTCCCTATTTTTTTCCCTTTTGGGTAAATTTATTTTAGCTTTAACTTTGTCTGACATCATGATTACTACCTCTGCTTTTTTTATATAATAAATTCTACTCCTGACCTGTATTTTATGTTTGTATGTATCTCTCATTTATATTTTTATAGCATTTCCTGAAATCAACATATTGTTGAATTCAAAATTTTAATCTGCTGCTTCCATTTTATGGGTAAATTCATTCCATTCACATTCTAAGCTATAATTACTTGTTGCACATTTTCTTCCTATTTTCCTCACTATCCTTCTCATCCTAGTCCTATCTCTCTTCAGTCCTCTACTTTACTTCTACCCACTACCTTGCCCTCTTATTCCTTAACCTACCCACCCCTCCAATAATTCCTCCCTTATCCTCTCCCCTTACCTTATCCCTTTGCTCTCTTATTTCTTTCTTAATTTAGAAGACTTTTATACCCTTCTAGATATATATGTTGTTCCCTATTTAATGCCTTCCTGATGAGAATAAGGTTTCAGCACTATCTGCCCTCTTCCCCTACTAGCTTCTTCGGTATCAATTTTTCCTTTTTTGCCTCATTTGTATGAGAAAATTGCTCCTTTTTATCTCTCCTTAGTTTTTTTTTAGAAGCACCCCTTCATACTCAGAAGAAGTAAATGATTTGACCTTACTCAGTCCCTTTTAATTGGTCCTTAATGTTTACTTTATATTTCTCCTGGATGTTATATGTTGAATTTTCCCTTAAGTTCTGTTTTTGTCACAAATACCTGAAATTCTTTCAGTTGATTAAATGTCCTTTTATTTTTTTCATTCAGGATGATACTTAACTTTGCTGAGTAAGTTACCCTTGGTTGTAAACCCAGCTCTTTTGCTTCACTAGCCGCTAGGTCTTATGTAATCCTTATTGTAACTCCATGATATTTAAATTTTTTTTTCTTGTTGCTCTTAATATTTTCTCCTTAACCTGGGAGTTTTGAAACTTAGCTATGATATTCCTGGGTTCTCCTTCAGGTGGTAATTGGTGGATTTCTTCTATTTCTGCTTTGCCTTCTTGTTCTCAAACTTCATCAATTTTCCTTGATAATTTCTTGTAATATTATATCAATATTTTTTAATCAGAATTTTCATGCAGTCCAACAATTCTTATATTATTTCTCCTTGATCTGTTCTCCAGATAGGTTGTTTTCCTGATGAGATGTTTCCTATTCTCTTCTATTTTTTTCGTTCTTTTGACTTCTTCAGTGATTTTTGTACCTCCTTTTCCATTGGACCTATTCTGCTTTTAAAGGAGTTCTTTTCTTCATTGAATTTTTATACCTCTTTTACCATTTGGCCAATTCTGTTTTTTAAGGTATTATTTTCTTCAGTATTTTGTGTGTGTGTGTGTGTGTGTGTGTGTGTGGCTCTCTCTCTTTTTTTTTTAAGCTCAAGTTTTATTCAAGATCACATACAAAATATTTCCAGTCCCAAAAGGGTTTAATCCGACTCCTCTTCTTCTTGGTTGATCTGGAAGTACTTTGTAATTTGTAATTCTCCTTGCTATTGGCCACCAGCCAGAGCCAATCCTGAAGATTGTTCTTCTTTAACTATTTCTTTGTCAGATGCTTCAAATACTTTTTAGAAAATGGCACCTCTGACGTCACTGTTATCTTACTCTTGCTTCTCTCAATGGTTACAACTCCGCCACCAAGGTTGCCAGCCTTTCTGTTCACTTTGATTTGTTCTTGGTAAAAACTGCTTGAAATTAGCTGCATCTATAATTCCATCTTCCATAGGATGGGTACAATCCAGGGTAAATTTGAGACTTGCTTCTTTTTTTTACTGCCCTTCATCACAGATTTCTTTACATCATAGCAATCAAAGAGCCAGAAAGGCTTGTGTCTCTTTTACCAGGCTGTTAATTCTCTTTTCATAATTTTCCTGCATCACTCATTTCTTTTCCCAATTTTTCCTCTACTACTCTTATCTCTTTCTTTAACTCTTCCAGGAATTCTTGTTGGGCTTGGATCCATTAGCATTTTTCTCTGAGGCTTTGCTTTTAACTGTTTTCACACTGTTGTCTTCTGAGTTTATGTCTTGTTCTTCCCTGCCACTGTAGTAATTTTTTATGGTCAAATTCTTTTTTTGTTGTTGTCATTCGCAAATTTTTCCAGCCTATTTCTTGACTTTGAACTTTTTATTAAAGTTGGGCTCTGTTCACCAGAGAGTAAGGAGGCACTCTCCCAAGCTTCAGGCTTTTTCATACTGTTTTCACAGCTACTTCTGCAGGTCTGCAAGTTTTTAGTGCTTCCAAGGTGGTGTTGCCCAGGGAGAGGTGTGGTGACTGCTCTCCTAGTCTGTGATCTGGTCTTTACCCAGGAAGGGCCCCTGCTCCCTTGCAGTCACAGGTGCTAGTGCTCCTCTCTACCCTGGAACTGTGACCCAAAACTGCTTATGGTCAATAGAGCTGCCAATCAGTGCCAGCTGTATCCAGTATCAACCAAGGGTCACCTGTAATCTCTTTCCAACCAGTTATCTGACTCCTTTCCTGTCTCTTGGCTAAAAGCTCCCAAAGCAACTGCTGCTGCTGTCACCACTGTTACTGCGCCATGCTCCAGGCCAGCTCCCACCCCAGTGTCACAGACTTCTCCTGCCAACCTCCTAAGTTGTCTTAGGCTGGAAAAACGTCTCACTCTGACCTTTTGTTGTCTCTGCCACTCCAAAATCTGATCTGAGGAGTTATTTTAAAGTTGTTCGGAGGGTAATGTTGGGAGAGTTCAGCTGGGTTGCTGCCTATACACTGCCATCTTGGCTCTGCCCCTAACGGCATCATTTTCACTTACAAATTACAGATGTGTTAAAATGAATACACTATGATAAATTTAATTCCCAGGTATAGGGCCTAGAGAGGAAATTTTGCAAGTAAATTAAAAAACAACTGCAACAAAAGATGAAAAAAAAAAACACAGAAGGAAAAGATCAGAAAAAGAAATGGAAACAAATAATATTATTATTTTGTTAAAGTAAATATAATTTTTTTTTGGTGAGGCAGTTGGGGTTAAGTGACTTGCCCGGAGTCACACAGATAGTAAGTGTTATGTGTCTGAGGGCAAATTTGAACTCGGGTTCTCCTGACTCCAGGGCTGGTGCTCTATCCACTGCGCCACCTAGCTGCCCTTAAAGTGAATATAAAATTTTAAAAATAAATTGTAAATAATTTGTAGTTTAGAGTTTTTTGCTTCATTTTGCTTTATTTGAATGTTTATTTGGTTGAAGATTACTAAGTTTAGAATTTTTAAAAATGCTGGTGGGCTAGAAGACATTTGGCATCGTTGAATTATTCTGAATCTACTATTAGGGGAAGGTGTCATGCACATACCACTTCCACCCCCTTTTTCTAAGTGTCTAGATTTTTTGGCATGGTTTATTTGTTTGATGGGTGTAGTCTAGTTATGTACTTTTACATGGGCTACTTGGAATATCTGTAGTAAGAAACAATGAGAGGAATTCATAGGCTTATAGATTTAGAATTAGAAACGACCTCAGAGATCTTCTGCCCAGATTCCTTATTTTACACATGAGAAAGGTGATACTCAGAAAGGTGAAAAGTCTTGACCAAAATCACAGGTAATAAGTAGTAGAAATGGACTTCATATCCAGTGGTTCAAAAGAGGGAATAATCATTGAAAGCTGAGACATTTGGGGAAGCTTTCAGACTTCAGGTTTGACTTGAAACTGCTCTTAATTGCAAAGAAAGACTGAGATAAATTGAGAGGAAGAAGGAATTCCAGGCAGGAGAATGGCATAAACAAAAACCAGGAATACATAGGCATATCCATAGAGCAATGAGTAGACAGGCTAGTTTGTTTAGAATGAAAGTTTTCTATAGCAGAATATAAAATTGATGAAGTAGGTAGCAGTCAGCCTGCAGAAGCATTTAAATGTTAGGTAAAGGAGCTTGTGTTTTACCCTGTGAGTAGTAGGGAGCCTTACAGGATTTCAAAAAAAAAAAAAAAAGAGTTTTAAGGTGGGCTAGAAAGACTGATATGGCAAAAGTATGTAGGATGAATTGGAGACGGTGAGCTGAAATAGAAATCAATTGGTAGACTATCATAATCATCCAGGTGTGAGGCATTCGAACCTGGCTTAAGGTGGTGGCTAATAGAAGTGGGAATAAGAAGAAATTAATGAATTCAATAGACATTACATGGAAAGAATCAACAAGGCTTGATGACTGCCTAGACATAGATGAAAAAATTTGCAGGGTTGTCTCCTTGAGGTTTCAAGCCTCAGAGAGAAATAAGGAAGTCAGGAGGGATAGCTGATTTAGAGACAGATATTTGATGCAGTCGATTGTGTGCTAGGACTGCAATCTGGAAGGTCAAATCTGACCTCAGACACTTACTAGGTGTGTGAGCCTGAACAAGTCACTTACCCTGTCTGCCTCAGTTTACTTGCACAGGATTATGAGGAAAATGAGATAATATTTATAGAATCTTTAGCACAGTGCCTGGTACATAGTAGGTGCTTAATAAATACTTGTTTCCTTCCTGATTTTCAAAGAAAGATTTTTTCAGTGTTAGCAGAACAAAATTAACTTTGACAAGTTCAGTTAAAGCTTAGCTTTTCTTTTCTCTCCTACTCTATTGTATAACCACTACAAAACAGGTATTTTCCCCTAGAAAGTCAATGTTACATAAAGATCAAAGAGAGAATTAGTTACACATGACTATCATAGGACATTTTTGTAACTAGATCCAACCAACAACATTAAGTTGGTTATCAGTTACAATTTCACATTGCCTTTTTACATAAACTTTTCTTTTTAATGGTATGTCCTGCAATGGGATGTCATCTGTACAAGAAAGAATATCTATCCCTTGGTGTTAAAGAAGCAAACTGTTTGAAAACTCATCCTCTCCAACAGTTCCAAGGGGGGAAAAAACTTAGAACATAAATGAAGTAATAATTATTTTTAATGTTAGTAGTTGTGTGACCCTGGGCAAGTCACTTAACTCCATTGCCTAGCCAGAAAAAAAAAAAGAGTGAAAATTATCTATAAAAGTTTTTACTGGTTCTGGGTTTGACTAAATTTGAATAGGGAAAACTCCTGTCAATATATAGAGAGACAGATTTTGGGAATAGATCATAATATATATAAGTTTAGTTACACATAGTCTCCTTCAACTTTCTCCCTCCACTGGGAAATTTACATATGTTTATCATTTATAGTAATGGAAGAAAGTACTGACACAGATAATTTTTAAAATTTGAACACACATACTTTTAGGTACCTACAAAAAAAAAGTATGAAATTCTTCTAACAGTTAAGACATTGCAATAAGAAAACATTTAGGGCTAGGAAAGGGCTCTGGTCTTCAGTGTTGGGAAAAAAACATGCTTCCCTCCTTCTATCACCAAGTTACATACTTCCCTCTAGCTCCCTCGTCTCTACAAGATTCTATTTGATTGGTAACAGAAATTAAATAGAAGACTTTAATAAGGTTTATTTTTTCTCCTACACCAGAGTCAGGGACAATAAGCATGCACGAATCTAACAATATAACTAAGGTAATTAGGCCATATGGGAAGATATGGGATCAAAAATAAGTTAGAATGATTCTGTTAATCCTCAATAATTGGATAATAATAATCCTCTGGATAACCTCCTAATGGATAAATGGAACTATATAGCACTTTCTCAAATCTTAACTGTTCTTTCTCTTTTTTTATGTTATATTCTTATATTATTCCATGTGTTCATTCATTTATTCAATAAGCATTTGTAAATTGCCAGCAAGGTACAAAGTATTGCACCAGAAGAGATACTAAGACCTATGAAAAAGAGGGTCCTTGTTCTGATGGGGGCTGACAGGAAGAGGGATAATAAGAGATACAAAATAACTACAATACAATGTAGATGAAAGAAGGAACAATCATATATAATTTGGGTACAGAAGAATCAGGAAAGGCTTCATGGAAAGGTGATATTTGAATTGAGTGATGAAGAATAAGTAGGAGTTCAATAGACAGAGATGGGAGTTTTCAGGCCTGGAAAATAGCATGATCAAAAGTACAAAAGGGGGGCGGGGCAGCTAGGTGGCACAGTGGATAGAGCACTAGCCCTGGAGTCAGGAGGACCTGAGTTCAAATCCAGCCTCAGACACTTGACACTTACTAGCTGTGTGAGCCTGGGCAAGTCACTTAACCCCACTGCCTGACAACAACAACAACAACAACAACAAAGTACAAAAATGGAAAGACATATATAGAGGATAGCACATGGTAGGGATGAGCTTTGAAAGAACAGGTGGCTCAGGGTCAGACGGCTTGGCCTCAAATCCTACCTCTGGCACATGCCAGTTGTGTGACCCTGGATAGACTATTTAACCTACCTCTCTGTGCCTCTGTAACCTACCTAACTCTGTAAGATTATAAATTGCAAAGCAAGTGGCAGCCTGCAATGGTACTGGGAGCTGCACACCAGAAGCTTCTTAAACCAACTAAGACCAATCAAAAAAAAAAAAATCAGAAACTTGACACTTACTAACTGTGTGACCCTGGGCAAGTCACTTAACCTGGACTGCCTCAAAAAAACAAAAGGTCAAGCAGCAACAGCTTATGGAAGGTCTTAAATGCTAGGTTCAAGAGTTTGGGTTTTATTTAGGATGTAATAGGGAGTCTCTCCTCTCTTCAATCCATCCTCCACACAGCTACCAGAATCATCTGAGGCAAAAGGCTGACTGCATTGCTTCCTTATTCAAAAGCCTTCAGTGACTTCTTATTACCTCTACAATAAAATACAAAACTCCTTAGCCTGAGCTGTAAAGCCATCTATAACCTGTCTTTTCAGCTTTACTCCATACTACTTCCTCACAGAAGCAACAGAGTCCAGCCTTAATGGTTAGTCAGTTCCCAGACTCAACCCCCTCATCCCTCACCTCCACAAAGGCCACTCCTCCCCTCTCCCAGAATGTACTATCTCACACCCAGAATCCTTTGCTTCCTTCAAGTCTCACCTCACATCTGCTCTACCCTGTCAAGCTGAGCTCATCAATGCCCTACCCACCTCACAGCTGTTAATATGCTTTTGCTCCTCAAATTATCTTTCTATTTGTGGACATGTGTCTTCTAGTAGGACATAAACTGCTTGAGAGCAGGGGCTGGTTTCTTTTTTGTCTTTTTATCTCAGATACCTAGCACACAGTAACTGCTTAATAAATGTTGAATTGAATCCAAGGCTTTTGAGCAGGAGCGATACTAAATTTATGTATAAGAAAAATTAGTCTGGCAACTCTATAAAGTATGGATTGGAGGGAAGAGAGCCAAGCTACTACAACAGCCCAGGCAGGTGAAAATCAGGGCCTGTACTGGGTGGTGGTAAAGGGAATACAGAAAGAATAGATTCAAGAGATATTTCTGAAGTAGAGTCAACACCTGCTTAGGTATGGGAAAGAGAGAAGGAAAAGTCAAATGTTTCAAACATGTGATTACATGAATGATTAACAGAATCCAAAAGTATACATGTCAGGTTTTGGGAAAGGATAGAAAGTGTGATTTTGGATATGTTTGGTTTGAGTTACTAACAAGGTAGTTGGAAATGTCTCCCTGGCAGTTGGAAACGTGGGTTTGGGACTCAGAATAGAAATAAAGGTCAGACACAGAGATTTGTGAGTTGTCCATCCAAGAGGCAGCATGGAGTAATACACAGAATGCTGAAGTTGAAGTCAAGAAGATCTGAGTTCAAATCCTGATTCTAATACATAATAGCTGTGTGACCCTGGGAAAATCACTTAACCTCTCAGGGTCTCATTTTCCTCATATATAAAATGAGATGGTTGGATTAGATGGTCTATATGGTACCTTCCAGGTCAAAACCTGTGCTCCCCTGATACTAAGTAGATGTAATAGTTGATACTATGTGAGTGGATGATACTGATGAGGCAGAGACTTTAGAGACATAAGAAAAGAGGGCTGAGGTCAAAACCTTGGGAATAATACTCACTCTGAACAGTAAGGAAGAGGAACTAACAAAAAACCAAGGAGTCACTAGGAAGAGGGTGTGTGATGTCATGGTAGCCAAGAGAAGACTATCAAAGAGAAACAATTAATAGTATAGAAGTAAAAGAAGATGAAGACTAGAAAAAGCCATTAGTTTTAGAAAATGGGAGGTTACCAATAATCTTTGAGAGCTGTTTCAATAGAAAGATGAGGATGAATGATTGCAAGGAGTTGGAGAGTAGGTGGTGAGAAAATTCAGCAGCTACAGACTAATTTTTTTTCAAGTAGTTAGCAGGGAAGAGGAGGAAAGAGATAGTATGATAGAGATCAAGGGGTTAAAAGAAGTTCAGGTGGAGGACTGGTGAGACCTGAACATGTTCATAGTTAAATGAGAAGGCACCAGGGAAGAGAAAAGCTGAAGATACATGAGAGAAAGAGAAGGATTGATTAAGCAAGGTCCTGGAAGAAGTAGGAAGAAATGGGATCGAAGTTGAAGCTCATTAAACCTAAGGCTAGGAAAGTCTTAAGCTACGGGGCTGTGGGCTAAGTGAGGTCAGGAATCTGAGGACAAGAGAAGATGTGAACGCTGGCAAAAGAGTACAGAAAGTCTAGATTTTGGAGTAGAAACAAAGTTAGCATGTCTTGATTGGAACCAGGTGGTTTAAAGAAAATACAAATTCAATAGTAAGGTTAATACTTTTTTCAAAATGAAAAATCTAAAGGAAAATGTTTTACCTCAGTTTGGCTGAACGTAGTATTCTGGTCAGTGATACACAATTTCCTTCCATGATGCCCTTTCCAACTGTAGGAATAATACTTTTACGGCATGCAACATATAATGCACATGCCAACCAATGTACAACTTCTCCCTGTTAAGCAAGAGGCAAATAGTAAAATAGATATTTTTGCAGCTATGCTATTTTCAAAAGCACCATTCCATTATTTTATAAAAATTAAACCTCACAACCTACATAAATCATCAGTATTTCTATATATTACCCAACAAAACACTGTAGGAAGAGTTAGAAAGAGGAATTCCATTTAAAATAACTGCATATAATATAAAATACTTGAGAGTCTACAAGACAAAACAAACCCAGTAACTCAATGAACACAATTACAAAACACTTCATACAAATAAAGACAAATCTAAACAACTAGAAGAATATTAATTCTCATGGGCAGGCCAAGCCAATATAATAAAAATGACACTTCTACCTAACTTAAATTTATTCAGTGCCATACCAATCAAACTACCAAAGAATTCTTTTTTAGATCTAGAAAAAAATAATACAAAATTAATCTGGAAGAAAAAAAGGTCAAAAATATCAAGGGAACAAAAAAAAAGTGAAGGAAAGAGGCCTAGAAGGACCAGATTTCAAACTATATAAGCAGTAATTTTCAAAATAATCTGGTACTGGATAAGAAGTAGAGAGGTTGATCAAGGAATGGATTAGGTATACAATACATAGCAATAAATAACCGAGGTAATCTAGTGTTCAGTAAAATCAAAGATCCGAGCTTTGGGGGCAACAACTCACTATTTGTCAAAGACTTCTGGGAAAAAGGGAAAGCAGTTTGGCAGAAAATAGGCATAGACTGTTATCTCCCACCACGTACCAAGATAAGCTCAAAATGGATACATGATTTAGACATAAATATGTATATCATAAGCAGATTAGGGGAGCATGGAAAATTTTACCTGTCAAATCTATGGATATAGTAAGAGTTTATAACCAACAAGAGATAAAGTGGATCATAGAATGCAAAATGGATATTGTGATTACATGAAATTAAAAAAGTTTTGTACAGACAAAAACAATGTAGCCAAAATTTTAATTTATAAATTTACTCAAAGAATACAAGTTGCAAATTACAAACTGTTTGCCTCCCTTAAGTTGTGAAAATAAAATTTAATTTAAAAAAAAATAAGACAAAACCAACAACAAAACTATATCCCCTTAGTGATACCTTTATCTAGAAAATCTAGTGATGACAGGTTGGATACAGGCTCTGGGTAACTTTTTTCTCCCCACCTTCCTCCTTACCCAACACACACTCTGGGAAAAATAAGACAAAGGCAGATAGAGATGAGAACTAGAAAAGTCATGTTCCACAAGGAATAGATCTCTTAGTCTTTTTCTGTTTGGCAAAGGAATTATTCTGACAGGTTCAGGGAGAAGGTGGGAGGAGTTCATGTTGCTCACAGAACCACTGAGTGTGTAATAAGACACCTAGGTCATTTGGCTTCTGACGACTTCACAGCAGGCACTTAATAAATATTTGTTGATTGATTGATTAAAGAACATGAAAATATAACTCTCCAAGACATAATGTAGCCATGTACCTTTTTAGAAACATTCATCTAAAGATATATTATTATTGTTCCCTATACATTACAAACAACAACACAGTCTCAGATTTTCACAAGTGCCCTACTGCCACCACCAGCCATGCACATTCTCCCCAAGTTGTGCATAATATACAGACATAAGGGTATGTGGATTGCTGGAAGGAATACAGAGTGGGTGTGTGAATAAGCTAAGTGGCATAATGGATAGAATGCTGGACCTGGAGTCAGAAGACCTGAGTTCAAATCCTGCCTGAGACACTAGGTATGTGACTCTGGGTAGATCACTTAATTTCTATCTGTCTCAGTTTCTTCACATATAAAATGGGAATAAGAATAGCACCTACCTCACCTGATTGTTGTGAAAATCAAAGGAGATATTTGTAAAAGCACTTAATATAGTGCCTGGCATACAGACACTCAATAAACCTTTGTCCCCAAGCTACATATGGAAGAGAGTAGGAGCTGGTTGGGAAAGTTTAAGGATACAAAAAATGGAGAATGGTCTCTAAAAATACAGCCTTGTTATATAAAGTAATTCTCTACATGCTCAATGCTTCTTTCAGAGCATGTGACTTGGATTCCCTTCCAACCCAAGCACTTACTCAACTCCTCTACAGAAAATTGTTAGGCACTTTGAATTCAGAATACTGAGTTTACAGAGAAATTATTTGACATCCTTTCCTTCAGTATTAAGAGGGGAGTGAAAAACTACATCTCCCTTAAATTGTTGGCTAGTGCTTACAGCACCCCTGAGCCTCTACCCATAATAGCAATCAGTAAAGGCTACACCAGGAAATTTTCCTTTCTAATATACCAGGAAATCATCTAGTAACTGTCTAGTCAGCACTGTCCTCTGCTAAATAGAGAACATGGACATAGGGCATTAATATCTTTCATAAGTTCCTCTGTACTGACTTTGCATGTTCTTTCTGAATTAAATGTGCATTCTTGAAACATGTATGTATGTATATAAATTTTCTCTGGACTTAAAATTTTTTAAATGTCTTTGGTCAGTAAACAAATATGTCACTGAATGGGAATAGTATGTACAGTACCACAAACAAGCAGGCATTCAATAAGAGAAAACCACAGGACTTAAAGTCCACAACAAACTGAAACATAAGTTTCCAATAACTCACTCTTGCTTTTTAAAAAGAAGGTATTCACCAGTCCCCCCCAAAAGAATTTCATAAAATCATGGAAACTCATAGCTGAAAGGAACCTCGGGTCATTTGGTCAAACCTCTCACTTTGCAGTGTGATGTGGCAACCAGGAACACTAATGCCATAAGTTATAAACATAGTGATCCGAGTGAGGGAGGTGAGTGAATTCCCCTGTATTCTAATCTGGTCCCATTACTTCTAGAGAACTGGGGATTACAACCTTGGAAAAAAGAGCTACCTGGCATAGTGGATAGAGCGCTAGACTTAGGAGTCAAGAAGACCTAGGTTCGAATCCCACCTCTGACACTCACTCGCTGTGTGGCCCTGGGCTAATCACTATACCTCTTTTGAGACTCGTTTTCTTATCTGTAAAAAGCACAGATGGACTAGATGTATCAGTAAAAATGAAGAGGACTAGATGGTCTTTAAGGACCCTTCCAGCCCTAAATCTATGTTCCTACGAAACTTGAGATAAATCGATTCGCGAGCATACTACTATGTGCCCACTAATATTAAACACCTACAATGTGCCCAGCACTGTGCTAAGCGCTAAGGATATAAAGACAAAAAAAAAACCAAAACCCAGCTCTCAAGGAGTTGGGAGTGGGGTGAGGAGCCGGAGGGAGACAACCCGCAAACAATTATGTACAAACAAGACAGATACGGAATAAACTGAGGGCGGTCTCAGAGGGAAGCCTAGGAAAGGTTTCTTGCAGCAGGTAGGACTTCAACCGAGTCTAGAAGGAAGCGGGGGGGGGGGGGGGGGCGGGGGCGGGGGGAGTCCTGAGCGAGAAACAGCCAGGAAGAGGGTCACTCAGCCAGGGTCACTCAGGAGGAGCTGACAGCACTGCGGAGGTTTGGGAGAAAAGAGGACTGGGCTGGGCGGGCCCTGACGCCCCGACTACAGCATTTAAAGGGCTGTCAATGGGACGGGGGGGGAGGGGGGTAAGGGGAGACAGTGCCCGGCCCCCCGGCAGGACCAAGGGCCCCAGGGCGATGACAGCGGTGGATTTCGACTCTCCAGCCCGAGTCCTTGCAGCCGGGCCAGCAGCTGCGAGCGGGGGCCCGCGGGCCCCGTGAGGGCTTGGGGGAGGGGGCGCGGGCGCCTCCCCCCCCACCCGGCCTCGGAGCCCTGGCTCTCACCTCCAGGCTGTAGGTGCTGCGGATGGCCATGAAGTCGCCCAGGGCTTCGGCCGCGCTGCCCTCGTCTAGGTTCAGCTCCTGACAAAGGGCCTGAAGCGCCTCCCGGGCGGCACCAGCCCCGGCCGCCCCCAGGCCGTAAAGCTCGTCCTGAAACATCGCGCCTGAGGCCCCGGGCTTTGGCTGCAGGCGCTCAGCGCCTACGCCGCCCGCATCTGCCTCGGGCTCTCCGGGGCCACGGCTTCCCACAACCCCCCGCGCCAAAGCGCGCGAAAACTCTGTCCCGGAAAGGGGCGGGGCCTTGCGGAGCAGTAGGGTAGCCCTGCCCTGCGTGGCCCTTCTCTCAGGAGCCAGCCCAGCTCCCGGACCCCTCCTGCCTCCTCGGAACGCGGCAGGGAAGGGGGTTTCGGTTTTGGAGGGATTGACTAGTCTGTCCGAAAAGTTCAGAAGTCTGTCCTAAACTGAGCCTTCTGCCCTAGCGCCTACTGGGAATTGTAGTCCGCATCCTGTCGTGGCGGACGGGAGGGGTAGGGAAGGAGGGGAATGTCCGGGCTGCCAGAGCCGGCTGAGCCAAACTCGGGAACCCGGGCCTTGTTGGCTCAGTTCTTCCCAGCCGCCTGAGTCCCTTCTACAGAGATCCTACTCCAGGGATGGGCTAAATTTAGCTCCAGAAGCTTATTGTTAAAGTCAGCGTGAGCGCTTACGTCGAGAATGGCAAACGCTACAAATATCAGGGCTTGATTTGCTGTTTGGTTGTGTTAGGAAAGTGATGGAGAAAATGTGAATAATGCAGATTAAACTTAAAAGTGAGTAGGTAGCCGGTTGTTAAACATTTGCCTCGCCATCCCTACTGCGTCACCCGTTATCCAGGGCTATCAGGCAGCTTCTTCTGTGCGCCCTGGGGCGAGGATGTCTATGGGCTCGAAAGGCAGAGCTGGCCCGGGGATCTTATCCTCTTCTGTGTCACCGACCCCGCTGGCAGACCCCTTCTCAGAACAGTGTTTTAAAGTAATTGGGAAAAAAAATCGTATTTCAGATTAAGAACTGCAGTCCTCCACTATCTTCCTCTAAGGATGGGAGAGAAGGGAACTGTCCAGAGAAAAATTAAGCACAGGATGACGTGGTAAAACTGAGTGTGGGGGTGGGGGTTGATTTCTCTCTCCCCCCCCCCCAGGGATTCACCGAATCACCTATTATCAGGAGCTGGAAAGGATCAAAGAAGGAATCTGGTCCAACCCTTACTAGAGCAGGAATTCCCTCTACATCATCCATCCTTACATTTAACCTCCACCTGGAGACTTCCAGGGACAGGGAACTCACCATCTCCCAGCGTAGACCATTCTATTGTTGGACAGCTCTAAATGGACATTCTTACTTACATTGAACCAAAATCTGCCTTCCAGCTTCTTTAGGTTGGTCCTGATTTCATTTTCCTTGTCCAAAAAAAAAAAAAAACACTGATCAAGCTCCTAATTTTTATTTTTCAAACTTTACATTATATTCTATATAATCATTATTCATTTTTTAAAATCCAAAGGCTCTGCAGCCAATGAAGGGTTGCTGAATAATAGGTAGCATTTACATAGCGCTTTAAGGTTTGCAAAACCGTAACTCATTTTATAGGTCTGTGTATGTATACATGTATACATATATGTGTATATGTGTGTATACATACATATATGTAAAGTGTGGCATATATCTAAAGGTTAACTCATTTGAGATAGGTGCTATTATCATTCCCATTGTACTGAGTCAGTTAACTAACGTTTATTAAGTGCCTCCTTTGTTCCAGGCGCTGTGCAAGTGCTGGAGAGCAGGAAGAAAAGCAAATAATAGTTCCTGGTCCCAAGAAGTTCACCAGGGAGGGGAACAGGTAACATGTAAACAACCATGTATGAATATAATATATGCAGGGTAAACTGACAATCTCAGAGAGAAGATCCTAAGATTAAGGAAGATTGGGAAAAACTTCTTGAAAAAGGTGGGATTTTAGCTGAGACCAGAAAGAAACTAAGGAAGCCAGGAGGCAAAGATAAATGAGGAAGGAGAGAGGTTCAGGAATGGTGAACAGTCAGTTAAAATGCTCAAGAGTAACAGAGTGTATATGGGGGGATGAGGTGTAAGAAGACTGGACAGGCAGGAAGAGGTGAAGTTATGGAGGCCTTTCATAAGAAAATGAAGAAAATGAGACCAAGAAAGGCTAAGTGACTTGCCCAGAGTCACTCAGCTAGTATCTGAAGCAGGCTTTGAATTCAGGTCAATCCTGTCTCTAAGTCTAGTGCTCTAGCTACTATACCACCTGGCTGCCTCCAAATCAACAATCATAGGATTTAGGGACCAAACCCTTCAGTTTGAGGCCTGGGGACCTGACATCAAAAAGTTTGTAAGCCACAGAGTTAGGGTGTGAAAACAGGACCTCTGATTCCAGGTAAGATTTTTCCCTTATCCCAGACTTTATCTTAGAGGAGTTGTTTAAAATGAGACAGAGCTACTTTAAAGGCTTATGGTAGCTGATTATCTTTACGCAGGATACAGTGAAGGTGGAACTAGGGAAAATCAAGTAGAAGATAAAAAGGAAGTATTTGACCAGCTCTTAGCAACTACTTCCAAATCACTGTCCCTAATTGAAAAACAGTTTGATCTTCCATACTCCATGGCATGTAGCTAGTGGTGAAGTGGATAGAGCACTGGGCTTAGAATCAGTAGGACTCATCCTTATGAGTTCAAATCTGGCATCAGACATTTACTAGCTGGGTGACCCTGGGTGAGTTACTTAACCACATTTACCTCAGTTTCCTCACATCTATAAAATGAGCTGGAGAAGGAAATGGCAAACCACTACAATATCTTTGCCAAGAAAACCCAATATGGGGTCACGGAGAGTTAGACACAACTGAAACAACTCAACAACACTCTGTGGTATAAAATAAAAAAGAAAAGGAACTGAAAAACAAAAAAAAATCAAAGGATACACTGCTAGAGCTGTCAACTAGAGGAATCATGGTATCCATTAGGGAAGAGACTAGCTGGAAGTAGGGAAATTCTTTGGAATTTCCATGGAGGTATCTTTCATGCTTTCATTTCATCTAGACTGCAACTACAGATATGGTTCTTGAAAATGAACCAATTTCAAAAGAAGCATTCCAAGCAAAGATCACAAATGTAACAGAGGAAATTAGAGATTTGTTGTGCTTGTTCTCTTCGGGACTGGGAGATTTATTAAACACATCCTATGTACAGAGAATTATGTTAGTCTTAGGAAAGATGCAACATTAGATAAGACAGTTCTAATGGACTTTAATAGTCTAGTACAGAAATGTGACACATGCACAAATAACCAAAGGACACAAAGCATGCTATAGCAAAAAAAAAAAAAATCCTAGCTGTGACTTAGCTCCCTCCCTAGAAGGAGGGAGGGTCTTACTGAATGGGAAAGTCAGGAAGTGTTTCTCAAAGAAGGTGGCACTCAATTTCGGCATTAAAAGACAGGTAGGGATGCAATAGGTAGAAAGAAAGAGTGAAGACGTCCTAAGCATGGGGGAAGCATGAACAAAAATAGGCAGGAAAGTGCAAAGCCTATACTGGAGGCAATGGTTGATTGAGTTTGATTGTAGCATGGACTATGTAAGTATAGGGAGGAGTATGAAATAAAGTGAAGAGGTCTAGTGGTGCCAGACTGCTGAAGTCTTTGGAACTGGTACATGACTAGGGACAAGTCAATAATAGCATGCTTACTCAATGAAATAGCTCTGTTTTTCTTATATGTTGTCTTAAATGTTACCTTTGACTCTCATTCACCCATTGCCCATTACTATTATCGGTTTGATTCCTTTGCTATGTCTCTGAAGTTTATCTACTCCACTGATCTCTGCTTTGACCATCACACAAGACCAAGAACTGGATATATGCTCTATGGTTTCTCCTACTCCATACTACTCACTAGTCTAGGAAAAAGACCCTCCAGCACTCTAGAGCTAAGCTATTCAGGCTTGGAATGAATACTATGTAGAACTGAGTTGGGCTGAACTAAACTGGCTGAGGGTGAGTACCTAAAATATGCCATATCCCTCTATAGCTAATGTGACCCCAGGTCTACATTTACCTTTGCCTTGACTATCAGGCAGGACCAAGAATCAGACACCTGCTCTACCTCAAGGGTATATACCCCCCCATCTTTTTGTCAAGGACTGATAATCGAATACATTACTACTATTGCCTCATGATTCAATATCTCTGTGTTTTAGTTGGGTGGGTAGGCTGAAGCTCCTTCTCTCACTATAATTCCATGCTTCCTCATATCCATCCATGGTAGTCCCAACCAAAACTCTCTGGGGTCATTAGTCTATTTTTTTCTACTCTTCTATTGTATCCAGGCAACTGTTGGTACAGCAAATACAGCACTGAGCCTGGTGTCTGGAAGATCTGTGTTCAAATCCAGCCTCAGACACTTACTAGCTGGGAAACCCTGGTTAAGTCACTCAACCTGTTTCCTCAATTGCAAAGTGGTGATAATAATGCTTACCTTGCAGAGTTGTTGCGAAGATAAAATGAGATAATAATTTTAAGAACACTTAGCATGGTGCCTGGTATATCATAGGCACCATATAAATACTTATTCATTTCTTCCCATTCCAGAACTCCTGTCTTATTGGTAACATTGTTCTTTATATTAGACCAATACCCCCCAATACCTAAAATTGCTTTGCATACCTTTTGCATTTATATGTGTATATATTATTTCTCTCCAAGAGGCAGGAACGGCTTAATTTTATCTCTGTAGTCCTCTTCCCTATCAGAATGCCTGGCCCGGTATAGGCCCTGTATGGCTTGTTAAATTAAACTGGATCAATCCTTTCTCTCCATTTCTACCCCCATGCCACTTGGTTCAATTCTCGTCATTTTTCCAGATTCTTGCAGCAGTCACCTCATTCACCTTTTTGCCTCTAGTCTTTTCCCTCTTCTAACAAAGTACATATCCTGATTTCAAGGTAATCATTCTCACCCTGCTTTTATCAGCATACTCCCTGTTCAGGAATCCAGCAGCTCCATTGTTAACCTTTCCAGATCAAGCTTAAACTTAGCCTAGCCTGGAGGCTCTTTGCTGTCTGACTTCATTTTTCAGTATTCATGTCATAGTGTCTAGGTTGTAGCCAGGCTGGTTTTTCCCTAAATATTACTCATACTTTTCCTTATGCCTAGAATGGCTTTTATACCACCTTAGTATTGGCTTTTGTCACTTCTTTGACTCACTTTTCAGAATAATTCCTTACCTTGTTTTGAGTTCCTTGATACATACAGGTATATTAAAATCCATTACCTTTATAATCTCTAGTTGATGGAGTTCTATCAGTCTTACCCTAACAGAACATAAGTTCCTTAAAGGCAGGATCTGTTTAACAGTCGCCTTTGTAAACCCAGTTCCCAGCATATACTAGGTACTTAATAAATGACTATGGATTGATTTTGGTTGCTGCCTAAATCTCTACTTGGCAAAGCTGCTTGACAGTAGGGATTCTGTTTTCTACATCATTATTATCCTTCTTTGGGACCCCTCCCCCCCAGCATGGAGTACAAGCCTAAATCTATGACACATATTTTAATAATCACATATAAAATGAAAGGGATTTTTCCATAAACACATCTTGCCTATTACCTTAGAGCTTTGCCCATTTTATCTAATATGAGAAGCCTAGGCTTTCTGAATAGAAAAGAATAGTGAAACGAATCTGCCCTTGCATTGACTCCTGGACCTAAATACAGACACCATTACTCATCATGTATATTGCTATATTTATTTAATCCCTCAAGGAGCATCTACTAGTGGAGTTACATAGTTACTGTTACCATATTTAATATTTCAGTGACACTTTAGAGCAAATGCAGCATTTCCCTTCAGAAAAATCCAAACACCTGACATTCCAGCATTCAAAAACGGGCAGTTGATCGTGGCAGGGGAGGGGCTAGCTCTGGGGACTCACCATTTTTGCTGGGAGGGGAAATCGGCGAGGTAGTTTTTGAGAGGACAAAACAGTGATGGGTTTCTACAATTGGCTTCTTGGCAGTTACAATTCTTGAATTCTGGATCAACTTTTATTTTCATAGTCTTTGAGCAGGAAAAAGATAAACTGAAAAGCACGTAGACTTAAAAACAATACAGTTACATTTTCTTAGGCCACTGCCCAACAAATCAAAGGTCATCTCCAGGGGATTCCTTCTGGCTGCTAAGATCTTGAAGCAGCTTCTAATAAACTTTTCCTCTAATAAATTATCTAGCCACAGAGGGCATAAAGAAGAAGATACTTCCAATTAGCATTTGCTGTGTTTAATTTCAAAATTAAGGAGGTAAACTTCCCTTACCAAAGCCTCAAACCCCAACTTTGCAGCAACAGCAGGAGTCACTTAGAGAATTAGATATCAGTCTGGTGTTTAAGTTCATTTAGGAATCATTCGAAAAGAGCAAAGAAATCAGTGTCTGAGAAGGAATGTCAAGCTTTAGGATACAACAAGCCAAATTATCCAAAAATTTCCCTTCACTTTCGAGTACTTCAAGACACCCCAATTAAGAGGAGCTTTGGAGTGTTTTAGGCTTTTAAAAAGGCTACATATATGTAACCTATTTCTTTCATTCTTTTCCTCCCATACTAGTTTAACAGCCAGCCAGCCAGCCAAGCTGCTTCCCACCCTAAACGATCTAGTTCATCCTCCTTTTTCACCACAGTTCTTTGACCTTTTCCTTTTGTTTTTTGGATGAAAGTGAAAAAAAAAATCTGCTGTATAGAAACTTTGTTAAATTGCTTGACTTTACTGGAATGATTAGAATTAGGCATAAAATTAAAAGTGGGCCATCCTACATAATGTATATGAAGCATTTATGTTTCAAGTATTTTATTGGCAAGCACAGTCAATGTAAAAATAGCACATGGAGCTTCAAATATTGCTATTATTTAATACACGAAGGCAGTCTCTTTTTGGCCCTTTTTAGGTGGTGAAAAATAACATCTTAAAATATAAATGTTCATATCTAAAAGCAAATTCATTTATCACTACATGCTAAGACACACACAAAAGGGATCACTGCCAGTTGGGTCATGGTATTAATATGAATGAGTTCTATTCTGTTCTTCCTTTAATACTGTACTTGAGTATTTTCACATATCTGGCAACTGATTATAGTGAACACTTCACAGTCTTTCAACAAACAAAAGAGTTTCTTCCTTGAGAGACCTTTCTCAGTCAGGTGCAGATATGGGTATTTTGAGGGTTTTTTCTTTTTGTTTTTTTTTAACATAAATTTTATTTTATATTCCACTGACAAATACATGTATACAAATACATGAACAAGAGCATAAAAAAATAGGAAGAACAAACATGAACGCAAAAGGAAATAAGAAAAGATTGTAAATGACTGCATTTGTCTGCAATTTGATCACTTACTGATCATTACCCCCATCCCAAAATGTCTCTATGGACTTTAACACAGTAGTACTAGCCACATAGTCCATCTTTTCTTGATCCTGTTTAATGTTGAGGCAGGGACTGTTGCCTGGCCTTGCAGATAGTAGAAGCTTTCTAAATGTTTATAAGAATAATCTTAAATCTTAAACAATGTTCAGTTAGGCATGATGCATTAGTATTTTGGTCTTGTGCACATGTGGTTTATTAGACTGCAAGCTCCTTGAGGGCAGGGAATTTTTGCCTTTCTTTGAATTTCCAAAGTTTAGCACAGTAGGTAGCTTAAATGCTTGTTGATCTGGTTTTTAGTTTAGACTAATGGACTTTGGAGATGCCTTCTCAGATGCCAGATGTATAATTACTGAGACACAACCATTTTAAAGCCCTTTGGGCTTTGGGAAAATTCTAATGGACACCAGTACCCTGGGATCCAAAGCAAAAAAGATTAAAGTCAAGAATATACCTTTTGTTCTTCCTCTCCTTTTAAAGGTATCTTTAACATAAATATTTATCAGCATCTTTTCTATTCATTCCCTACCTCAACTTTCCCTTTCTCCTCTCCCAATTTTTTCCCTTGTCCCTGTTTTTTTCCTCTCCCCATCTTCATCCCACTCACTATTTCTGTTAAAAAGATGACTGTTTTTATCTGAATGATCTTTAGTTTCCACAGAAACCATTTAAAATCAGGTTTGTCTACGCAGGAAGTCAGAGAATGCATTATAAGGGCTAAGGGAAGTGAAGAGAAAAATGAAGATATTCAATAAATCAATAAATTTAGTAGTAAAGCACTCAGAAGAGAGAGAAAAAAATGAGATGAGATGTCATTCCACCACTGGAAGGGCCTATTTTCACCCCTTTTTTGTTGCCTGAAGCATTCTAAGATGGGACTAAAATCAATCTTTTAATTTCTCTCAAGATAATTTGTTCTTTTCCCTCTCCTCTCCTTTCATCTCTTCTTCCCTTCCCTCTACTGCTTATCAGTATATAGGTGATTTAGGGTGAAAGGAAGTTGGCAAATTCTGGTGATGATTAAGGTTCGTTTCAGACACAGTTGGCTTTAGGAGTAGGCAGAGTAGGTACTTGTATATATGATGTTTCACAGACAGTAGAAAGCCCCCATGCAAAAAAGAATAAAAAACAAAGAAAACCCCAACTCCCGCCCCCCAAACTCTTCTTGGTTCAAGAATACTAGGAAATTCCTCAATTAAAGATTAATTCCTTTTACTTAGGGATTTACCTCTTATTAAAATGCAAATATGCCTTAAAGAGTTAACATATTAAACTCTATAACTATTCATTTTCATCTTAGGGGAAATGAGTTTATAATTCAAAGATTTGAGTTTGTCAATACTTTACCGAGAATAGATTTTTGTAGGAGAAAAGAAGAGAATGAAAAAGGGCACTGGGGTATGGAATGGGAACGAGTAAGGAAACTGAGGCTAGAAGTGCCAAAGACAAACTTTATCTATTTCATGGTTTTGCCTAAAGCCTGCCCTGATTACAGGGCAGGGTGATTGAGAGAGGCAGTCAGGGTAATAATGTTGGTGGGAAGAACAGTGCAGTTTTTGTCCAAGATATCCCAGTTTTTCTCTCTTTTCTCATAACTCTATTTCAACAACCTCCTAATTTGTCTCCCTGCCTTCAATACATCTTCCAGACATGATATTCCTACTGTATGGGTCTGATCATGACAAATACCCTACTCAAGAGCTACTGCCTCTAGGATAAAATACAAACTCTTCTATTGGTCATTTAAAGTCTTTTACAGTCTGGTTCCAAACTATCAATCCAGAAGGATACTACCAACCTGGGCTACTTGGTGTTCCTGTCTTAGGTGGATTTGTATCCATAATGTTTAGCACAATTCCTAGTACATAGTGGGTACTTAATAAATGTTTATTGCTTGCTTGTTTTTATCTTGCAATTATACAAAATAATTACTACTTATATAGAGATTACATTACAAAAGGGAGGGGAAAGCCTCACATAAAAGAAAAAACATGAGTTGACAAAAAGCTTATAAAGATATTTATTGTTTAAATATTTAATGTTGTGTTACAGTAATGGCAATGTGCAACATAATGTTTTAAGTTCAATACACTGAAGTTGAACAAAATGAAAATTCCAGAAATTTTTGTTTAGAGCACAGAGATTTCATAAGGGTTAAAAGCCAATTCTGGGAGAAAAAAACACAATCTATCTATAAAAATAATAAAAATTTTGAAGTGAACAGATCCTTCTGAAATCTCTAATGTAATTTTTATTGAGTACTTCCTCAACCTTTCTAAATAGCTGAAATACAGTAGTCCTAAGTGACATAAGTAAAAGCTTCTCTCAAGTAAACTACACAAAAATCATATATTGAGTTCTTTCCTCCCTGTTGGTGGTATAGCCTATGGAGAAAAAGGCAATAGTAAGTCTTGAGGCTTCAAAAGTGGCACCACACAAATATAAGCAGAGAGGTTCTCCTGTACTACAGAAAGCTACCCAACCCCTCCTCCCTGGACCAGGGCATCCCAAATTAACTAGACTGGAGTCGCTCATTATTGTAACAGTGTTTACCTGCTATGACGTATCTATCTGGATTTTCCAGCAAATCCAGCACAGGTCCAAAATGTAGCACTTTTTTCATTACTTCCTCAAACAGAATCTAAAGTTTGCCCTACCCTATACTACTATTCTAACTCCTCAGAGAATTTGCAAGAAAGATGTCCTATCATTTAAATAAAACAGTGGGTATCCCAGATCATTCACTGCTTTTGTTAAGTATGAAAAAGACAGGGGCGTCAAAGCTTCTATCTGTGGATAGAAGATACATGGATACATGGAGCTGGCTCTCACCTGATGTTTGTGGGTTCCAAGTATTTCTAATTATGGATATAGTTGAAAAGATTCCTGAGCCTACACATTACAGGTCTGGGTTCTGATTCTACACCTGCATTTTGTACTCTGCAAAGGGCCTGGGATGTGATGATACGCACAGAAGGCTCAGAGTCATGCAGCAGAGGTCTCAGAACTAAAGAAAGAGAGAAATGCTGATTAAAGGCTCAGTCAGACTTACATTCTTTGATTCAGACGTGGGACCACTGGTCCCTACATGGTATAGGAGAGAACACAGGACCCCACCAATTCCGAACACTCCATGTGGTTCACCTCCTACCTGGCAGTTTTATATCTTTCTGACTCATGAAACATACAGAGTCTAAAAAAGATTCCACCTTCTGCCAGTTTTATGTCTATATACACATAGATGTCTTGGTCAATCCCAAAGCAATTATTTGTATCCTCCATATGTGTCAAACATTTATTTAACACTTTATTCTGAGTAATAATTACATTTTCAAGTAACAATTATATTGCCAAATTATCTATTCATAGGAATGGTCTATTTATTAAATTATATTCTTAAATTTAGAAACACAATGCAGGTGGGATTGTAAATGAACATATTCATTCACTGTTGGTGGAATTGCCAACTAATAAAATATTTTTGCAGAGCAATCTGTCAACATATGGTAAAAGTTATAAAAATAATCATACACTCTACCTCAATAAAATTCCCAGGAGTTTCTGGGAATATATCTTGAAAGTTTTATAATAACCAAAAAAACCCACCTATCTGTTCCAAGATTTCATAGCAGCATTATATGTAACTGTAGAAACAAAAACAAACAAAAAACAACTGGAAACAACCTAAATGTCCAACAATAGAGGAATAGTTAAATAAATTGTGGTACATTAATATAATTGAATAGTATAGTACAATATTGACAAATATGAGGAATACAAAGAAATCCTCAAAGAACTCTATGAAATAATGCAAAGAAGAAAAAAAAGAACCAGGAGAATGAAATATATGATAATCTCAACCAAATAAGAAAGAAAGTGAATGAGAATGAATGGACAAGGAATCATGATAAAGACTTAGAAGAAGAGACCGAAAAGTTGTTATGATGCATTAATTTAAATGTAAATAAGTTCTAAGGAAATTTGTTGTATTCATATTCATTGTTAAGATTTTCATAAAACTTTTAAAAGACTACATCCTTAATGATTATCTTTGTGTCCCTAGACTAAGGACCTCTCTCAAATCTTAATTTTTTTGTCTATAATTTTTCCAGGTCTCAAGGCTGATAGAAGGAGTCAGTGATTAATGATTAGGGAGAATGATCCCAAGTGGATCTCGATGTTTACTTTTGAAAAGTTTGCTTCACAGAAATTATTTTAAGATGTTTTAATAAAAGAGTTGCATTTTTTATTTGTTCATCCCAAAGAAACGGAATGTTATGGTTCTAATCTGGTTCTCAGATAAGGCTAATAAAGCCAAGTATAGTCTGAACACTGAGATCATGATATCTAGTGGCAGCATATTCTAATTGCAAGAAAGGTACCCAAGATCAAAGGCTCTTGATTGCTGAAACTGCAAAACTATAAAATGACAACAAAACTTCACTCTAACAACTTAAGTGTATGGCTGCCCTTTACAGGTGCAAATTTCCCTATCTCCTTACTGGAAAATTACCATTGATTCACTAGATATAACTAAGTAGTCATTTAGGTTGTGAACCATTCTTTGGAAAGCCTCATCATTTTCGCAATAGGGTTCCTAAGTAATGCCTCACATCTAGCAGGCAGATTCTGGAAAATCTCTGAATCAGACAGCAGAATAGGTTTCCAGATATATTGACCATGCCTAAGTAATGAATGGTACCAAGACTAAGACAGCTTAAATCACTGAAATGGATAGCAGTGGATGATTCTTTGGCGATTTCATCTACTTTCCTGATCTCAATTATCACCTATGCTAATGATGCCCCCCCTCAAATTATATCTCCACTCTCATCTCCAGAGCTCTAGTACCATATTTCTAACTGCCCACTACATATTTTTACCTAGATCCCACCAATACCTCAAATTCAACACATCTAAAACTGAATTTATCTTCCCCTAAAATCTTCCCCTCCTTCTAACATTTGTATTTCTGCTGTTCACTCAGACTGGTAACCTTAATGTCATTTTTGATTCTTAACCTTCATTCGACCTCCCATATCCAACTGATTGCCAACTCCTATCAATTCTACCTTTGTAATCAAATCAGCCCACTCCTCTAACTGTCCAGGCCTCATCTCTTCTCATTTAGACAACTATAACTTCTTAATTGTATTGCTTCCTCCATCATATCCCCTCTACAATTCACTCTTAATATCACTGTCTGAAGAATATTCATATGAGATAATGCTTATAAAATGCTTTTTAAACCTTAAAGTGCTACATAAATGTCAGATGTTGTTATGATTAATGTTATTTTATTCTTCTCATATAGAAATGGTCCTGGGATAATTCATTATCTTGCTATATTAATTCTTGAATGTTCTACAGATGGATAAAATAACTGCATTTTGTAGTTGAATAAAAGTATTAGGATGCTAGCTCATTCTCTGAGGGTTCACTGACAACATCCTTGGTACAACTTGAATAGCAGACATGGCAACAGAGATAATATGTACCTCATTTTGTTTCCATGTGATTTTGATATGTCTGCTAGGTGACTATATTTTGAAAGCTATTGGTTCCATGAACCTTAGAGATTTGGTATGGTAATATGTATTAAAATGGCTCTTCTTAAGTTTTTATGGCTTAATGTTGTGTCGAGGCAACTGTGGGCAACGGGTTAATTTATGATAATGGTCTAGCCAGTCAGTCAATAAACATTTATTTTATGTTCCCATTCCAGTATAATTTACTGGTTGAGTTCTTCAGGATATTTTGAAGTCCGTATTTATTGTATAGGGATTTGTCATCTGTCCATCTGATGTATAATTCTAAGCCATCAGGTCCTTTTTCACTAGGTGTTTAAAAGGTGCTAAATCTTTATAGCTCATAATGAGATATTGCAGTTTCTACCATTCTCTTGAATACTCCAAATTGATTAATAAATCGGGGCTCCTTAAGGATAACACTACTGTAGTTTTGGATGGCAATGACTTACTTCTGAGTTGCCATCATAAGCTGATCCCTCTGTTACTACAAACAAATCTGCTGGACTCAACTTGTTGTGGTCACATTACCCCTCTACTAAAAAAACTTTCAGAGGCTCCCTATTGCCAAAGTATAAACTCCTGAGTCTGGCATCCAAGGTCCTCCATAATCCAGTTTCCACCTTGCCTTCTCAGTATTCTGTCATCCTTCTCCCCTCCACATATACTATGTTCCAGGCAAAATGGATCCTTTTCTATTCCCCATTCTTGTCCTATTCTCTCCTATGTCATGCCTTTACTTTTTCCCATTCCCTATTCCTAGAATGAGTTCCTTCTCTCCCCTACCACACTTTTATCTATTAAAGGTCCTCCCTTCAAGGACCAACTAAGGTACAATCTTCTCCATAAAGCCTTTCCCATGCTCCCAGTTGCATGTGATTTCTCCCTCAGTCCTCAAAACTTCTGACAGAACATTGCCTGGACCTTTCCTTTGTACTGACTACACTATCTTACATGACAGATATTTGTGTATATACTTTTTCTCCTTTATTAGACTCTAAACCCTTGAGAGCAGGGCTTATATCTATCTTTATATTCCCAGCATTTACCATGGTGCCATGCAATAGCAAGTACTTAATAACTGTTTATCGAATTGAATTGGAGGCTATCAAAATGCTGCAAACATGGTAAGACTCATGCTTTGGGGATCAAAGTTTCTCAGCCTTACCTTGCAGAAGATCTTCAGTAAATTAAAACAACTATGTATTTCCATCTAGTCTAGATTTCCCAGACATTGCCCCAGTCAGCTTCAGAAATATATATGAACTTCAAACTCTCAAGGGTTATCACCTACCATCCTCTATCCACTCAGTCCCCTTCATACGGAGTTCACTGTGGTCCATGTACTTAGCTAAGAGCCCTAGATTAGGAGAAAAACAAACAAAAAAAATCACTTATTTGACTTTGTGCTCTTGGAAGTAGATAGTAAAGCATTTCTCTCTTTTAAAAACTAAACAGTTTACAGATAATGAAACTAAGCAGTTTGACATAACTAAGCAGGTTCGTAGAACTGGTGTAAGATGCCAGGATCTGGTAGTTAGTCACAAAAAACCCAGCTTTCTTTCTCCCAGAAGTCTCTTCCATAGTAATTATCTTCAGGGATGGGAATAACAGAAAACACAGGGAAAGTTTAAGAAGATGCACTCTATCCTCATCTCTGCTTCTAAGAATGCCTTAGCTCAAGTGCCACCTCCTACAAGCCTCTCCTGATCCTCAGCATCAGTAGTACTCTCTTCCCTGAAAGCATTTTGTGTATATTTTATATTGACTTATTAGTCAAGTTTCCTTCCCCCCCCCAACAGAATGGAAACTCCTTGAAAGCAGGGGCTACCTCACTTGTCTTTGTATCCCAACACCTACCATAGTGTCACACATATAATGGATACTTAATAAATGCTTGTTGGATGAATGAATGAATGAAATTAACTATAGAAATAAAATAAAATTATTTTCTGGTCACCTGTAAAGAGAACTGCTGCCCTTCTTAAATGGACTTGATGGTTTTGGGTATACTTCATGGTCTGCATCATAATGTTATATTTTCCCCTACATTTTTGTTCCTGGGGGGCAAACGGGAGGGGAAGAAGAGGCATAATAAGCAGTGTCAATACAGATGCAATCTTTATAAACATCATTGCTGCTTCCCAAGGACACAGACTATGTTACATGTGTGGTTATAAAAATAAATAATAACAAATCCCTAAACACAAAATAACAGATCTCCACATCTTTGTTCATGATGCTCTGAAATGCTCTCTCCATTTTTCTCCACCTATCCTTGAAGGTCCAGCTAAAGTCTTTCCTCCTGTATTATAAAACTTTTCTTGATGGCTACAGCAATCTCTCCCTTCTCTGAACCTCTGCGATACTTTTTGTCTATCCCAGTTATTTGGCACTTAATCATTTATTTAACTTGACATTCATATTTAACTTTTTGTGAATATAGGCAGAATCTGTGTCTTGCACTTCTTTGTATCCCTCACAGCTGCCAGCACGGTGCCACTATAGTAAAATGAACTAATGAATGACTATAAATGAATGAACAAATCTCAGACTCTCCATATGCCATCCTGCAGAAGAGATTTAGGTAGGGCCTCTTGCATTTCTTAGCTATAGCTTGAATATAAGTATGAACAAGGCAAATCTTATCTGTACTCTGAGAATCTCAGGGATATCACTGATTAATTTCATTCATTTATTTTCATTTGCATTTATTGAGCAACACCAATTTTTTCTTTTTCTTTTTTCCCCCAAGTCTAGAGCTCTTTATTATTAAAGTATAATAACTAACATTTATATAGGTTTGCAAAGCATTTTACATATATCTCATTTTATCCTCACAACAACCCTGGGGAGGTGGGTGCTATTATAAATGAGACAAGCAGTTTAAGTGACTTTCCCAGAATTACAGAGCTAATAAGTAGAGACTTAATAAATCATTGATTGCTTGATCCTAGTTCTGCCATCCAGGTCCAAACAAAGTAAGGCTGTCTTCTATGTGCCAGCCCTTCAAGTATGTGAAGCCTTTAGGTTGCCTGGTGGATAGAACGCTAGACTTGGAATCACATATGTATAAATTCTTCACCAACATGAATCTTAATAAAGTAGATTATTCCAACAACCACTTGACTTTTAAATTCCATAATCTTAAAAACTGGAAACTTCCTATTTTCTTTCTCTTCAAGTTGTGTCTTTACCTTGTCCACATTCTGCTGCGTTTCAGCCGTGGCCAGTTTGGCAGTCAAAATTCTTCTGCACATCATCCTTGCAAGTTTAATGGTGGACACAGAGTAAGGGATGGAGGGATGGAAGTAGTGAGAACACTACCATTTTTTTCCCTAAACAAAATAATGTTCATTTTCTAATTCTTCCTCTTCTTCTTAGAATACTTTTCTGCTCAAGGTGGTATCCTTGAAAAGTCTTTTGCTTAGGGGCACTTTAAGTTTATGTCATAGACATGGGAGTTTATTAGAGTTTATCTAAGAGTTTACTTTCGAATTCACTTCCAAAGTTGGGATATAATTTAGAAATATATAATGTGTGAAAAGCTACATTCTACTTAAATAGAAAAAAGTACCAACTGACCTACATTAAGGGGTAGGAAATAGATCATACAAAGTAGACATTACATAGAAGACATGTTAACTGTCCTCTTGGAGCTTACAAATCAACCCAGATAAGACATTTAAACCAATTGTCTTGCACTTGCTACTATAAAAGTTGGTTCTCTGCTATATTTAGCATTGATATATTGTCATATTGACTTAGTAACAGGTCAAAAGTACAATATCCAAACAAAGTACCTAAGCCAGTAGACTTCACCCTAGCTTCTTGTGAATTTGTCTTAGGATATGCCCTATGGGGTCCCTCCAGCATTTAACTATGCTAAGTAGACTACACTGGGCCTACTTTAAGCAGTAATCTAGAGGATCCCTGGAGGAGGCTGGCTTAGATGAAGGAACTTCCTAGCAGGGTCAAACTAGCTCCAAGAACAGACCTCCTAGGATAATTCTGGGCAAGGCTGTAACTATCAATTTATGTATCTAGAGCAGAAGAGTTAGGGGGCAGGAAGAGAAAGAATAAAATGTGAAGGTTCTAAGCTGCTTTAAAGGGATACGGAAGCCCAGAGAAGGCCACTGCTACTACCATGTTACAGGTGTTACAGCAAAAAAAGGCACACATTTGGGATAGTGTTGTTAGTACCCTTTAAATTTTCCCAAGGGAACACCCCATATTATCCCACCCTTGTCATGGCTCTGAAGTGGGTTTCCTTAAGGCTATCCTGGGTCCAAACCTAGATCTGACAACAATCCTCAGAAGCTTTTTTAAGTTGGTGGAGAGAAGATAACACATCCCAGAATCAGGGCTGGAGGGATGTCGGCAGCAATAGTGATGTTCGTGTCAGGCTGAATAGGTTGAATGGTCTCACACTACCTTTGTGGCCCACACTGTTACAGCACCTTCTGTCAGCTGGTGAAACAATCCACTTCATTAGATCCAGGGAACAGTTTAGAGATGGTTTCAAAGCTAATATATCACATTTAATTCAAACCAACAAACAAGCACCTGTTGTGTGCTTAACAGTATAACCACTGAGATAAACTAGTAAAGTTAGAAATCTGTTCCATAGTCATTTTCTAAGGACAAGGGTAAATGGAAGGTGGAACTGAATTTAGTCACCCTGAAACTACAGATCAGAGATCTAATGATAACAACCAATGAAATAGAAAGGAGCAGGAAATGTTCAGTTATCCCATTCTCCTCCATTATGAAAAGTCATTACACCAAAGAATTCACCACGGCACTACTATTCACTTACAAAGAATTTGCAGACTACTCCTATTCCAGAAGGATTGCTGTGCCAAGGATCTTTATTGTACACTTCTCGTGGCAGCTTCCATTTTAAGAACTGGCAACATATAGTAAGAACCCTACAGCTCTCCTGTGAAGAGTTGAAATTGGGAACAAACATCTATTATAAAATAAACAGAAACTAAGACTTGGCAGCCCTACTGAAGCTACCATTGGTACCGAGATCAGCGTTCTGGGTGGGAAGGTCCTTTTCCCAAAAGTTGGTGTTCTCAAGAGCTACATCCTAGGTTAGGATGCATACCTTGGGCAGAAAATAAATGCCTAGTTGATCTGTTAATAAGCACACTTCTGACATGCTTATTATTGTGCACAAGTATGTGCTCTGAGTAGTCAATCTGCTCACCATTCTCCATTCCTTCCTGCCCTAAATGGCATATGTTTAAATTACAGTCCCTGCAACAAAACTGGGCAAATGGTCTTCCTCCCTACTAGCCCAATGGACCCAGAAAAGCCTTCATCATGCCTTCTACTCTTAAGGATTTCACCCCAACATCTTATGTCAGCTAGAATTTCTGGCTTCTGTCTCATCACCCATTTTATTCCTCATTTTTACTAATACTTTTTCCCCCAAGTTCCATTTCATCTCTTCTCCCAGTTCTGATGCCCAGATCTCTGCCATAGCCCTCCTCCCACTTTAGCAAATAGCCCTCCCCACCCAAAAAGGCTCATCCTTAATCCTTGATTTTCTGACAAATTAGTGGCAGGAGGTGATAGGACAGAAGCCAGTATAGAAATGGCAGATCTGGCCCCAAGGTTTAAGACAAGTTTCCAAACTGACAGCCTGACCTTAGGAAGAAATCCTCCATAAATCTCTATGATTTGCTTACTACATGGATGGGAGAAAATGGCAATGGCTCTTACCTCAGCAACAGCATCATCTTCATCTTGCAAATGGAGAAGCAGTGGAATCAAGCTCTCTAGAATTTGGCCCTCTATGTCCTTCTTATCCTTGCATTTCACCTTCTTAATGGAGTCTCCAAAGAGGTTCACAGCCAAAAGATGAATATTTGGTCTAGCCTAGGAAGGAGGTGCCCAAAAAGAGACTCAGTTAAACATAATCACTCTTGTATTGTAGCAATAATCTATTACCACTCTCTTGCTCAAACATCTTCAGTGGCTCCCTATTGCCTACTAAGTAAAGCTGAAAATACTCTATCTTATATTCAAGGACCTCCATTACTTGTGTCACTTTAAACTCTTGGACTTATTTTATAACACTTATTGTGTACTCTACACTCCAGCTAAACTAATCTACTTTCTGTCCCTTAAATGTGTCACATTTTCCTGTCTTTATTTCTTTACTCATACAATTCCTTAAATCTAGAATGCACTCCTTCCTATTCCTCTACTGAATTTCTACCCCATCTTTTATAAGCCAACTGAAATGCCACCTCCTCTATGAAGCCTTCCCTAAATTCTGCCCTCCTACACTCATTGGTAATGACCTCTCCCTTCAGACCTCACACAGCACTTTGCTTTGCATTTCTCTAATGTACCTGTCAGTGTTAATTTGTATTATTTATGTGTACGCTTCATTCTCCTACAAGGCAGTAAGCTCCATGACAGCAGGGATCCTATCTTATCTAAACTTTGTGTGTGTGTCTCCCTAGTACATTGCTCTGTACTAGGGACTTGAATTGGACTAAATTAGGTTGGATTAAACTGAACTCAGATAAATTGCTCACCTAGACAAATCATTCAATAATTCTGCATAATCATTATCTTGAAATTACTTGGCAGAAGAAAGCAAGTCTAAGATGTGTAAGGATCAATAAGACACAGGAGTTGAAAATATTTGGCTATCTGCCTGCATATGAGTAATGGAGCCCCTTCTATCTGTCACCTTATAACTGACATGGAATAACACTACACTTATACCCTATTCATGTTATCTTTCTGTAAGCCAAGCACTCAGCTTCAGCACATTCAAATTCACCAATTAGTTTTTGAAAGTAAAATCAATCTTCCTTTCAATATATCCTCCTTCCCCACCCTGTAAGGGAGCCTGTTGTTGAGAAAGAACACCAGACAAACGCCAGAAAAACTAGATTCTAGTCCTGGCTCTGCATACAACTTATTCTGTGACCCTGAGCAAGTCATTTGACCTTGTGGTGCCTCAATTTTCTCACATATAAAATGAAGATAATAATGCTTATCCTAACTAGCTCATATGTACATCTTTAGCATCAAATTAGACATGGATGCGAGAATGCTCTGAAAATGATAAAACATCTTACAAATGTAACAAATTAGCATTACTAACAACTCTAATCACCATATACATATATATGTATGCATACATAATATGTACATGTGTACATATATCCATGTGAGTATATATATATTCATATATGTGTGTGTATATATATGTGTATATATATATATATATATATATATATACACATATATATGTAAGTACTCCATACTTTGTAAAGTTTCCCTTCCCTTCTTTGTCTTACATCACTAAATAGGGAGAATAGGGCCTGCACAGTAGTTTTGAGTGTAGTAAAGTCCATGGAATCAAGGAGATTTCTGAGTATATTGATGGCCAATAAAACAATCCTTTCATCTGTTTCACTTAAACTGCTTAAGATGACTGGTATCATGCCCTTGATAGCTTCCTCCTGTATACCCCAAAAGAATTCAATTAGAACCTTATTTGCAAAAGTCAATATAATACATATTTCATCTCAGATTGCTTTAGCAAAAGTTATTTACCCTAGTCCTTCTTTAGTGCCTGGTGGTTTGATTCCCAACAGGAAACAATGCCAGGTATGGAGAAAGAGACAGAGACCAGGTTCCCAAGGCATCCTTCAAAGCCCCTAAGGCTATTCCTAACTCAATTCATTGTTTATGGCCAGGTCTGATCAGGATGGAATATATTTCTATGTCTCTGTCTCAATGACTTCTCTTAGATTGTAAGCTCCTGGAGGGTAGGAATAGTGTCTGTTTAATTTGTTTTATGAGCTTATAATAATGATATTTATGATGAGGATACTATTAGCACAGGTTTCATGATTTTAGGTATGTGAGACACTTGAGAGTATTCAATGGTTGTTTACTATACCTGGTAATAAGAGGTTGGGATATACTTTATATATGCTTTAAAATCAGTAATTCTATAGTTCTTTTTATTACAAGGGAAGGTTCTCTGGGGAAAATTGGGAAGTGACAGTGATATAAACACAATTTAAAAAAAAAAGGTTATCAGTAGTTCTGGGACCTCTCTCTCACCTTTTCTTGATGATGACAGAGAAGGTTGTCTATTCCTTTCAGGCTAAGAACTCTGAATTGTTGATTTTCATGGTGCAGCCATTCTTCTAATCGAGTGATGGTATATCTGCTAGGAAGCCTCTTGGCCAGTGGACTCTGAAAAAGCTACATGTTGAATGATAATAGCAAAATGATTGGAAAACTTGCTATTCACTGGAGAGAAAATACCACCCCCACCCCCACTCCCAATCATAGGCTTTGAGATTACAAGTCTATATGAAGCTCATGAAGCTTCTATTGGTAAATTACTAATTTTTTTCATCCTACCCCGGAATATCCAAGATAGAATGGAGAACTCACCCAGCATTATTTCTGGGGCACAGCCTGGAAGAGAACTTATTGTCTTATATCCCTTCTGTACCCTACTTCTAAAGAATGATTCTTACCTCAACAAAGAAGGCCGCAGATGTAAGTCTATGTTTCTCATTCCCTCGATTAAGTAAAGGAATTAGCAAGTACAAGACCTTATGAGCAAGGATATCATGTTTTTCCAATAAAGCACTGTAAAGAAGAGGATTGGGATGATAACCCTATGTCAGAATGGGATTTGCCCAGGAGGTAACTGGAGCCATTGCACAGGGGCCCGTCAGGTAATCTGAACTTTCTGCATGGGATAAAGGTCTAAGAAGGGTGTGACAGTGGCTTGAATTCCTGCAAAATCTGCCTGGTGGCCTAGAATTATCAGTATTTGCCCTGCCTGCTTTGTGGAGGTCTTCCCACAGGCCACATACTATTAATTTCTTTAGGAGGCTAGGCTAAGAAAAGTACCATGACTAATAATGAAACACTAATGTCTTACTGGGCAAGAAGAGACACTCCTTCAAGATGAAAATTTTCTCCTTCTAGAAGATTCCATCCTTTTTTCTTTTCCATGGCATCAAATTCGTACCAACATGCTGTTCTTAGGAGGAGGGTCTTGGTAGCTTGTATAGCAAAGCTGAATGAAAGCAATGCCAGAAATGAATGGATCCAATGTTTTCCTCACAGAAAAATCACATTTACACAACCTAAGCTCCATGCTCTGGTCTCACCACTGAGGGATGAGTACAAACCCTAACAATAATTGTGAACCAGAGAATATATAATTGTATTTCTCTTCATTCCAGCTCCATTAAAATTCCTGTAACACGCAAGAAACCCAAATGGGTAATGTTGCCTGGGAAGACCTTACACTCCTACTTCCTAGCATTTAGAAATCCAATTAATTTTCTTTTGGGGAGGTATGGGGAGAAGACGGGATTGGTGACTATAATATGGGTGCTCTGAAGGATGAACAATACCTACTGCTTTCTAAAACTGTTAAACTGTCCCACTTCTTATACTTATAATAAGGACTTAAAATAAAATATCAGATTTGGAAAGGATATGAGAAATCATCTAGTCCAAGAGGAGGTAACTGAGGCCCAGAGAGAAGAACTGGTTAGAGTGAGGTCACATTGCCAATAAGTGGGAAAGTCAGGACTAGAAGTCATGCTGAGTCTTTCTTAGTCAAATGTGAACTTTGCATTACCATGCTGCTTCCTCTCACAGCACCTTTCCTGAAAGAAGGCAAAATGATACACCAAGGATACCCAAAGGAATTCCCACCAGCCCCATATATAAAGGGTTGAAAAGTCATGAGGCAAAAATGAAATAAAGAACAGCACCATGGAAGTAATATTGTCTATGTCTCAGTGTTAACCTTAGGCACTTCTTTTTACCTACTAAGGTTGTCAAGGACAACCTGTTGGACATACTCTGATACTTCTCTTGTTGTCCCACTCTTTTGCAGGGAGTCTGCTTGGTACCTCTGGGTCAGGCCTAGCTACCAACAAAACGCTACAGGAAGCCAATACATGTGTCTAGTGACCCTCTTATTTTCTCTCTGTCTCATTAACTTTAAACGTGAGTATTATAACTAGTAGTACCTCAAAGGGGTAGAGGTGGAAGTCACTTCTTGCTTGGTATACACACCATTTGGGATAGTGATATCTGACATTGTAAGGCCAATGCTGTGATGAACCTGAATGAGGAGGGCCATGAGGAGTTGCGGGAAAAGTCGATACGTTGCTGCTTGGAGCTTATTTCCCACAAATACCTCATAAAGAGCATCAGTTGCCTGAAGGAAACAGAAAGATACACAACTGAGCATAATACCTGCCCACCCCGGTGCTGATTTCCCATTTCACTTTTCTTCATACCAGCATATCTTACCTTAACCCCTTGTCTTACTGGTATAAGAGAACCTCATCAATATAAGCAAAAGAAATGAGAAAATTGCTCTTTGGTGGACATGCCCTTGAACCCATGCTGTACTTTACTTATGATAGAATTTGTTAAACGTCAGAGCCAAGAGGGTCCTGAAATATGCCCTAGTCCAGCTCCTCCTTGCAGATGAGACAAAACCCATGGAGAAGAAGTGAACTGCTTAAGGTCACACAGTTCAATGATGGCAGAGCTGAGTCTAACCCCCAGGTCTCTTCATTTCCAATTCAGTGCTCTTTCTGCATGGCATTACCACAGGGAGCCTCCAAGAATCACTATCTGAGTTTAGTGTTGCTGAGCCTTGAGAGGAAGAGGGAAGAGGGAGAAGGGAAGATAAAGACAGAAATGACATCCCACCTAGCCACCTTTTTTTAAGGGTTGAGATCTATCCCAACACTTTTTAGTAACTTTAAAGCATCCCAGGTTAGTATTTGAATCCAGCTTTTCCTCTTCTCTTTTTCTTTTCCCTCCCATTTACACTGTATGTATCTTGTATATATGTGGTTGTTTACATGGTGTCTTAGAATATCAGCTTCTTAAGGGCAGGAATTCTGCTTTTACCTTTCTTTGTAACCCTGGCACTTAGTATAGTGCCTGTCAAATAATAAGAACTTAATAAATGCTTGTTGACTGACTGACTCACTTCTTCGGATCAGTAGAAATATATGTTAGGAAGCAGATATATTTGGCATGAGAATTAGAGACATAAGTTAGAAATGAAGATAGGACGAGAAGGTAGCTGTACCAAATTGGTGAGTCTTTTCCCAAGCCATTTACCTTCCTCCCTCCACTTCCTTCCCTGTTCCCCTTGTTCCTTTCCCCCACATAGCACTCAGTACAGCACAGTGGGCTCAATCCATGGGATATAAAAGTAGATAAGAGCTATAACAGGGGTACTCCCTCAGTCTTTGTGCCCTGCTTTCCAGACACCCATGTCTATAACAGAGAGAACTCTACTGAAGACGGGAAAGGACAGAAGATGGGTTACCGCCACAGCTACATAGTCCATCTTTTCCTGATGCACAATGTGACACTTCTGAAGCTTCCGCAGCAGTCTCCACAGAATCCAAGTAGTGCTGGGCAAGTCGACATCAAGAGTCCTCCACAACTCAGACAAATGCCTGAAAATATCCCAAAGACCTTAGACAGAGGGAAAACAATGATTCAAGGAGCTAAAAAAAAACCATCATGTTGTCTGCTGGGAAGCCTCATTATGGCAAAAGTCATTGGTCTCAGTTCAGTTCCCCAGGATATGAAAAAACCCACCTTGTTAGTACCTGTGAGCTATCTACCTCATTAGGCATAGAGATTGGAGTTACTCTCTTCATCCTTATATGGATCTCAGCAGATTTTCTTAATAGTAAGTCATATGGGTTGAACTTTCCCACCTCACCTGGACTGATATCTTTTTTTGCTTGTTTCTTTCTTCTTGAGTACCAGCACTGTTGACTCAAAAGTTGTGGAAGGTGGGGGAGGGGGAGGAAATCATGAACAGGGAGACATGGGAAGAGCCAAGGAGGAAATGGAAGAGCCACCTACGCAGTCATCTCGAAATCTCCTCTGTAAATATGTGGATATCTTTGGTTTCCTGGGCCCCCACTGTCCCCAAATTGTATTGTTCACTTGACAAACTTGATTAGTGCTAAAATTATAGTGTATTCCTTGCCTAAAAAAATATTCTAAGACATCTCAGACAGAATACTAAGCTAGACTACTAATGGGAAAATATGGAAGAGATATCTGAAAGTGTACATGGCAGGAAAAAAAATGCCACTTCTAGAATGAAATGAAGAAATCTCTCTGCTTATCATTATTAATTACCTACAATAAGTCAACTTCTCTGAATTCTTGAGTTATTTCTACAGAGAACAGATGAGGTGCTCTTAGAAAATGGATTAATTCGAGCCATAAGTAAGCGCTTTTTTTTTTTAGTCTGTGGCTTGCTTGTCAATTTGCTGAGAATGCTTCAGGAATAGAATGGGGGAATCTACTAAAACAGGGAAGCCTCCAGGGACTTGAGGAGGACAGACCTTTTAAAAAACATGTGGATTGAGAGATAGAATGGAATAAATTATCTCACATAAGACAGACAAGAAAAGGCTTTTACAGTGGAGGGGAAACGAGGGGGGGGGGGAAGGTGAGAGGGAATAAGTGAATCTTATTCTCATCGGATTTGGCTTAAGGAAGGAATAACATACACACTGAATTGGGTATAGAAATCTATCTTACCCTACAGAAAATGGGGGGGGAAGGGGACAAGAGAGCAAGAGGATGATAGAGTGGAGGGCAGATTGGGGGAGAGGGTAATCAGAAGCAAACACTTCTGAGGAGGGACAGGGTCAAAAGAGAGAATAAAATGATGGGGGGCGGGATAGGATGAAGGGAAATATACTTAGTTTTTCACAACATGACTACTATGGAAGTGTTTTGCATGACTACACATGTATAACCTGTATCGAGTTGCTTGCCTTCTCAATGAGGGTGGGTGGGGAAGGAGGAATGGAGAAAATTTGGAACCCCAATTTTAAAAACAAAAGTTAAAAAAATTGTTTTCACATGCAACTGGGAAATAAGATATATAGGAAATGGGGTACAGAAATCTATCCTGCCCTTGAGGAAAATTGAAGGGGAAGGGGATAAGAGAAGGGGGGGAGAGATAGAAGGAAGGGCAGATTAGGGGTATTTAGAATGCATGCCATTTTAGGGGGTGGGGGGAGGGATGAGATGGGGAGAAAATTTGGAACTCAAAATCTTGTGGAAGTGAATGTTGAAAACTAGAAATCAATTAATTAATTAAAAAAAAACCCATGTGAATTGGAGAGAGGACACAACAGATAGAGCTGCAGCTGCCAAAAGGGTTAGAGACAGAGCTTAGAACCAACTGCACTATAAAGAGAAACTGACCATTAGTAGAGGAGAGAAGCGCCCTACCATTCAGCTTACCAGCTGCTACCATAAACTTGAGGTACCTTGTGTAGTGAATGTGTACACATTACACATTACTCTAAGCCCAGACTGGTGAATTAGGCTTTCTGATGGGCTTGACATTGCCAAATAGTGTAGAGTTAGAGATAAAGACTAGACCTATGATTTCATATAAGGAATATAAAGAACTTATGGATGAGGAAACTCCTTCTACTAATAAATTTATAGTCTTAGAGAGTTGCCTAGAGTATTAAAAGATAAAGTGATCTGCTGAGGTCACATGGCCAGTATATATGAAGCAGGGTTTGAGCTAAGATCTTCCTGGTTCCAAAGCCAGTTCTTTATCTAATAACCAATGCTGCCTCTCATAAGAATATAGTATTTCTCCCTCCAAAATATAGCATTCAATACACAGACATGGTCAATACTGAAAACAGTTAAGAATATAGAGGAGCAGAATTCCAGAACTATCAATATACAAATTATTTAACAGTATATGTATATATGTATATTTTATACTATATATATGAATATGTGTATATAAAATTTGCCAAGAACACAGGAATGGCTAAGTTTCTTTACTAAATTGTTTCTACTCTTACCACCCCTCAAAGTCCTTATGTGATCCTAAGGATCAAGTAGAGGTCCTTGGAGAGCTCCTTTACCTGTCAAATGGAATTGGATGAAACAAAAGGTGGTTGAGCACCACATCTGTATACTTGGGCCTGGAGATGAACAGGCTCACAACGCTCAAGGCCTGCTGGCGGGCATTAGGTTGACTGATGACGGGCAGCCGGACGCAAATAGCTCCTATGATGTCCGATACCTGAGATGAAAACAGCAAGCTACTACAACCTTGCCACTGCGTGTGACTGGATTTTAGTGCCATTCTTGTGGCCTCTAGAACTAAGAGAGGAACTCTCTAAGGCAACAGAAGACAGAAAAATGGGATACTCCTCTATCCTATCTTTTATGCAAATATGTGATAACATGTGAGTTAATTTTTTTCTCCCAATGAGACTATAAATTACTGAAGGGTAAGGCCCTTGTCTTAAATCTCTTTTGTATTCCTCTCATTATGCACATAGTAAATACTCAGCTCAACAAATGCCTACTTACTAAATGAAATAAAGAAAGCTTGGACACTGGTACAGCCTGAGTGAAGTTCTGGGCCAGGGTCCCTCTAGCAGCTACACTGTATCCTCTAACATAAGGCTTAATAGCCTAGCTTCAAATGGGACCACAAGCTTTAAAATTGACCTAGGCAACTAAGCGACAGGTTTGTTCCTCACACTTCTGATACAGAAGCTTAGTTCCCATGAATCTCTCACCTTCTCAAATCGTGTTTCAGCACTTTTAACCAATGTCACCAGCAACTCTCCTGCTGATTGTTGAGTACAAGGATGTTTCAGATTTTTCAGTCCATCCAAGGTAGTCACTATAAACTGACCAAGTTCATTTGGACTGAGAAAAACTTCAAAGACCTGAAACACATGGAGAGAAATGAACTCTCAGAAGTAGGGTCTGGTATAAAAGAGCCCCAAACCAAGAGCCTGTATCCTGGGCCTCTAGCTCCATCTGTCTCTGCCATTAACAAGCTCTGCAAAGTTGGGCAAATCACTTATTCTCTCTGAACTTCAGATTCTTCATCTGTAAAAAATTGTTAAAGGTCTCAGTAATGTAGGCTCTAATTAATAAATAACAATAAGGAATTAATAGATGGGTTTAAGCAAAGATTCTTAACTTAGGATCCATGGACTTTTTAGGGATCCATGGATAGAGTAATATCTGCCCCACCTACCGTGCAGGTTTATTGTGAGGATCGAATGAGATGATGCATGTTTAAAGCATCTAAAGAAGCATAAAGTGTGATATAAATGAAGGTGATTCCTTCCTTGATTCCTACACTGCTATATAAGTTGTACAAACTGTTTCCATCACAAGGACCCTGGAGTAGGTGTATAAGCTTTATTATCTGCATTTATAAAGATGAGAAAACTAAGGAACAGAGATGAAGTGACCTGCTCAGGATCACATGTGTTTGACCTGAGACTCAAACTTGGATCTTCTGACTTTAAAACTAGTGGTCTTTACACCACACCCAGTTGTCTAACAAGGTGCAATTATTGATTTCCCAGAGGCTAGAAACATGACTTGAAGAAAAGAAGGCTTAGATTTAGACAAAGTACTTTATCAAATCCTTTTGTACCATCCCTGTGCCTCAAATCATTCAAGTCAAGTCATATTAAGTCAATCCAAAAACTTGAATCTTTGACCTGGGAAAAGATGAGAATATTTACAGGCAAAGTGGTGGAGGTAGGGAGAGAAGAGCTTCTATAATATTCAAATAATTCTTTCTTCAGACCAGGAGTTCCTAACCTTTTTTTGGGTCATGGACCCCTTTGGTTTTTTGGTGAAATCTATGGACCCTTTTCAGAATAATGTTTTCAAATAACTAGAGTAAATAGTAAATTTCAGTTAGATGGTAATGAAAACAAAGACGTAAATTTTTTTTCCCATCCAAGTTCTCAGATCCTCTAAAAAATATCCATGTATCCCTTCAAGGTCCAAGGGTCTTAGGTTAAGAATCTTGCTTTAGACCCATCTGTTAACTCTTTGTTATTAGCTTTTAGGTAAACATTTCCAAGACTTTCAACAATACATACTTTTTTTAGGAGAAGACTAATAGATCATGACTCTATTTAGGGTAATATCTGTAATCCATCATAATTATATAGTATTTATTCTCTAATACATAGCACTGTACAAAGAGAAACTACTGATCTTCATAAGGAAACATGATCTACTTTTGATCTAATTTCAGTACAATCTATTCTTAGGAAATACTTTTTTTCCCAGTAGCAAAGGCTGGATATTTAGGATTGCTTAGGAGGTATTTTTACTTAGGTACAAGTTGGCCTTGATGGCTTGTGAAGTCTCTCAGCTTTGAGACTTGGGGATTTGATGATTCTGTGATTGTACTATATTTTCTACATTCCGTCATCCATTCTAGACAGGGCCATGCTTTTGCCAATACAAATGACACACAATTGCTTGGGGTTAGGGGTGCAATCTGTGAGAGAAGAATTGCATGGTTCATTCCTATGCAGTCTTCCATGAGCAGGGATCCAACCTGCGATCTTGGCCTCTTTCACATCATCTTCTAACTAACCAAGCAGACTAGGCCAGATATATGAGGAGTGTTGAGAGAAACCAAGCACCTGTCTTCCAGAATCATATCAATTACCTGTGCAATTTTGAAGGGGTTGCTGTAGAACTGTTTTATGCTGCAAATTTCTAGGAATTCTTTACATTTTTTCATTGCTTCTTTTAAACTCTGGCGATTCCTTTTATCATTAGTGATACCTGAAAAATACATGGAATATGTTGCATACTTTCCCCTTTGCTTCTTTTCTCAAGATTTTATAAATTAATGTCCAGGGACTGAAAATCTTCATCTAATCCACAACTGAAGATTAGTATCTCCATGCCCACTTTACAGTGTTTTTAAAACTATGATTTTATTTTCGCCTGATAATACATACAATTGTCTGCCAGCTTCTCTGAGGCAGTCACAGATTGGCAACTGTTCACAGACAACTGGGCTACAGATTTTTACTTGTAGACTAAGACACAAACTATCTTAGCAGGTAGTCCTAAAGAGAAAAATATCAATAGGAAAGATGGAGGGATGTGTGTGCATGGGGTAGAAGGAGGTTGGTTTGGGACAAGAGAGGCATAAGATGACAATCTCATGGGAAGAGCAGGGATTCCAGACTGAAGACTAGCTCTAAACAGAACAGAGTGGATACTACCCTTTCTATTTGTTTCTATCCCAAGTTTGGCCAACACAATCATCCAGGTCAGTACCCTGCTGATTAGCAGACAGCCCCAGGATACTGTGGCTCCTGTTGCATTGCTGATGTGCACAGTGCACTGTGACCACATACATTCCAGTGATTTTACTATTGCCTCTCAGATAAAATACAAACTACTCCATTTGGCATTTAAAAACCCTCCATAATCTGGTTCCAAGATGTATGATTACACTGATTTCACATTTTACTCCCTCTCAAATACTCTCCATCCCAACCAAATGGATACACTTTTCTGGTCCCAAAATTCTACTTCCTGCATCTCTTCTTTTGCACAGACTCTCCCCCACGAGTGGTGTGCTCTCTCTTATGCCTCTTGGGTATACTCACTTCCTTCAAGGCACAGCTCAAATGTTACCTTCTACACTGAGCCCTTCTGGATCTCCACCTCCAACTCCACCCCAGGCACCAGTGCTTCTCCCTGCCCACAAAGGACTTTGAATTTCTTTTGTATAGAGTCCCTATTTACTTTTCTGTGTATATGTGGGTCTTCATTTCCTAAAACAAATAAGCTACTTAAGGGTGGGGGCTATTGATATTTGTTTTTTTATCCCCAGTGTCCAGCACAGACCTTGACAATCATTTGACAAATTAGCTTTTATTAAGTATCTACTATGTTTCTTGCAATGTGCTAGATGCTAGCGTACCCAAATATAACGAATGAAATAATCTATTTAAAAAGAGCTTATACACACAGTAGGTGCTTAATAAATACCTGCTGAATTGAATAATAGCAACCCATATTTCTAGAGCCTTCTAAGGTATATAAAACACTTTCCTTACAACAGCCTTGAGAAGCAGGTAAGAAAAATATTATTATAGGTGATTTTTGCCTAGGGTCACAAAGTACCTAGTGTTAAAGCTGGGATTCAAATACAGGTATTCTGACACTGAATCCAGCATTCTTTCTACTGTAGCATATTGTCATATAGATAAGTTTGACCCCTCAAACCATCCTGCTAGCTGGTATGTAGACTCTGGTGGCTTAGACTTTCTCAGCCTATGACTGCATTGCTTAGTCTCTACCCAGGGACTGTTTGACTTGCCTGTCCTCTTTTCTAGTTTTTTTTTTTTTTTTTTAAGCTTTCTGCAGTGGAAAGAATGAGGGTGGGGAGAAGTAGCTTGTTATTGCCTAGAGAAGAAACCACTGAGGTCCTGCTGGGTTTCGGTGTTTTCTTACACTTCAGCCTCAGGGTGATGTGCAGCAGGTAGTGGGTGCCCTCCGCAGCCTCTTGAGCCACTTCCTCCACTGGGTCCCCACAAAGCAGGGCCATCAGAGCCACCAGGTTCCCCAGTTTTTGAAACTGCAGAGGAGGCTAATGAGGAGGGAAAAGAGAAATGAATGAGTTAGCACCACCGGATCTCTTTGGACTTGGTCTCCTGGTACTGTACTTCAAACTTTACATTACAGTTGACATGATTACATCTTAATGAAGGGCGGGTTTTGTTAGCAGCCCGCTGACCTCTCTCTGTTTGACTATAATTAACAACTGTGGACCCAGAGTCACCCACACCCAGCAGGCAGTATGAAAACAAGGAACTCCTAACCTAAGATGAGCATTTCACTCTCTTATTAAAACATCACTCTTGCTAACCGCTTGGGCCTTGCTTGCTCCTTAGCTAAATTGCCTGGGTTTGACTGCCTGCTTTCTTAGAAGGTCAGGATTTTGGTCATGGGAATATTCATAGGATTTAGAGCTAGGAAGGACCTTAGAGATCATTGAGTCCAATCTCCCCACTTTCCAGATGAGGAAACTGAGATCTGGAGGAGCTGAGTAGCTTACACAGGGTCATACATCTAGTAAGCAGCAGATCTGGGATTCGAATGCAGATCCTCAAACTCCCAAGCAAGTGCTCTTTCCATTTCACCATGCTGTTTCTCACATCTGTCAGGTGTGCTTCAGGGGCTGTGACCCTATAGGCCATTCCCATGTCATTGCTTTCCACCCCTCAGAAAGGTAATACCTCACAGGGGCTCACATCCAGGGCCCTTTTTGGGGTGGTCATAGAAAAATGGGAAATATAGCTCTTTGGGGGCCAAGAGTAAAGAATCCAAAGCTTCACACTGAATCTACATTTTAGTCTAGTCCCTATGAGGCAAAGGTACTGAGCTGGGCTTCTAGTCTGTTTCCAAAATACTCCTTTGATAAGAAACTCTGAAGATTCCACTGAATGGAAAGGGATTAAATGGATGGGAAGAGTCTAAAGAAAGATCTGTCTTCCTTAAACTGCAGCCAAGATGAAAGGTAGAGAAGGCAGCTCTATTCAGAACAGTAAAATATCAATTTAGGAAAGGAGCTCAATTATTAGAGTCAGAAGAAATAGACCAGTCACTTGAGTCCAAAGGGTCACTTCTTTTTATGCTCTGGAATAGAAGAAAAAAGGAAGTGATACAGTTTGTGTATCACTTCAGTGGACAAATAAGGATACAGGATAGCTTGTTTATCTTTTCCGTGAGAAAAACAAAGAAGCTTGTACAATCCTGCTACATTTTCTCAGAGGTAGGATGGTTTCTGACCCACTTCACTCCCTAATTCAAGGGTGGCTTACTTGCAGGTTGAGATGTCTAGATAGGCATCCCAGCATTTGAGACATGCTGACTGTAGCTCTTTCACGTTCGTGGTCTTTTGCTGACTGTAACCATGGCTCCATGTGCTGGAGGAAAACGGGACAGCAAAGGCATTAATAAAATTCAATGGGACAGATAAGGGATTCCCCAAATTACCTTTACTCAAATCACATGAGAGTTAGGAGGCAGGACCCCCCCCCATGCTCTTCTGTAACTGTCATATTATTTTTTGAATATAGAAGTTATGCAATAGAGTTGGAACAGGAGATATAGTACAAAGAGCACAGGCCAGACGTCAAGAGGCCTGAATACTGCAGCTAACTAGCAGGATCACTTTGGGCAAATGACTAAATATTTGAGTGCCTCAATTTTATTACATATAAAATGGGGATAACAATAATTTCCTCACCTACTTCAAAGGGTTGTTGTGAGAATCAGCTGAGATAATAGATGTAAAACTTCTTTTTAAAAGTATTAAATGTTACATTAGCATAGCTTAGCATTACTGCTTTTTCTGGGGTGAGATCACCTGTTACACACTTCCTATATGGATAGGAGTCCAAGTATTCATATGATCCTTGGTGCCTAGGACACAGGGCCAAAATTTCTTCCTTTATCTTTCCCCCCCACTAATAATAATTTCATTTTCCACTTCACTGTAACTTCAAATTTAGCAATTTAAACTCACTTTCACCCTAATCACCTTGAGAGAGAAATGAAAGTTGGTTTACAGCTTGAATCATCTAATACTTTCTCTTTCACTTGAGATTTAGTCTCCAAATGTCTAGCAACTCATGGTAGGACTATGTTGTGAGGTTCTTTTGCCTATAACATATTGCATTCCTTGGTTTCCTTTCATTATTCCAGGCATAATTCCATACCATTTAAATAAGAAACCCCTAGTACCTAGGGCATCTTTACTTGGGGCTAAATTCATCTACCTCACAAGGAATGTTGGAAGACTAAGCTATGATGATATATGTAGATGATACAGGTACATTAGCCACATTGACCGATGAGGAACCTAAAGCTAATAACTGAGTAACCTGTCCAATGTCACAGAGCTAGTACACGGCTAAGCCACAAACACAGGTCTTTTGACTTCTTGTCCATTGCTCTTTCCAATATATTTTGTGCTGTACAAAAGCTCATTTTGGAAGGAAGGGCATCTTTGATCTTCTTTCCAGATCCTGGACCTTGATACACTGTAGCTACCGAGCAGCACTAAAACTGTCCCCAGGCTATATGGTTAAGACCTAGATGCTATCTCCTTTACTCTCTCTCTGTGGTAAAGTTCTACTAAGAGTTAAAAGGTGTGATCTGTTTTGTGACCATTATTATATTCATAATATATTGTCAGATTGCACTAGCCTCTGTTCACATCAACAATATATTCAAATATCTGTTTCTGCATAGAAACATAAACATCAAATTTCATAACTGTTTGCTATTTTTTCCCATTCTAGTTGAGTATAAAGTTTCCTTGATTTGAATTTCCCTGATTATTAGGGAATTTGAGCATCTCTCCACATGGTTATGCAGTTTATATTTTCTCCTTTGAAAACTGTCCCTTAATTTCCATTGACCATTGCTCCATTGTGGAATATACACATCACCAATTTTAAAGATATGTAATGATTTCATATGGATTCATATGGTCAGAACTTTAACAAATATTTTGACTGTAAATATCTCTCTAGTTCATTTATTTTCTTTTAATATTAGAGGTATTTCTTTTTGTTGTATGAAATCTTTTTTATTTGTGAATAATCAAACTCACTATGTCTCTTAATAATCCCTTCCCATTGTTTCAGTGATAAAAAATGTTTTTCCACTCCATATTTGGGACTTAATCTATTATTCCTTTTTCTCCTAGCTTTTTAAGTTGGAGAATTTGTTCCATTTACATAGCTTTACAATTGTTAGGGTTTTTTTCTTAATTATTCTATTGGAAGTGAATATACACTTTCTTACTCTTATCCTTTCTGTTATTAACCTAAGTAAACTTGACAAAACCATTCCAAAGGAAGCTCCAGCCAAATGGCTGAGTGTTTGTAACTAAGCAGCTTCTCTGTATCACCTTAAAACATGGGCAAAGATACCAAATAAAATAAAAGAACAGTGAAAAAAGATGGGACAGAAAGAAATTCTAAAAAGAAAAACTTCACAGTAAAACTAACAGAATGACTAAAGAAATGAATAAACAAAAAAGCTCTAATATAACAAATAAACAAATAAATATTATGGGGCAAAAGAAATGCAGGTATAAGCTCTGCAATGAAAGAGTAAGACTACAACAACTCTAGACTCTGGCTGGCGCAGAAATGTTAGAAGGCGGCAAAGCCCAACAACCCATATGGTGGTTTATATAAAGGAAGCTCTGGCATCTGTAAAACTGGCAATAAAACTGCTGAGAGAAGAATTCAGAAGACTGATGTGAGAACTAATGACACAGAAAAGAAAATGGAAAGTTTCAATGAAGCAGTAGACTCTGAGTGGAATGGCACAGGAAGAAAGAAAGAATTCATTGTCAAAAGAACAAATAGCGGAATATTTTTTATAAAAGGCAAAACTGGAAGAGACCTTCCGATCACTACAAGATAAAACAAGTACTAAAGGACAGAGCTCAGCAAGACTATCTGAGAATGATTGGTATTCCAGAAAAAAATTACAAAGTCTGAATACCATATTCTAGAAAACCTTACAAGAAAATTGCTCAGAAGTATTGAAAACACAAGGTAGCATGCAAATCAATATATGCTTTAGGATGTCAACAGAAAGGAATGAGAAATTTAAATCACCTAGAAATAGGGTCATGAAGTTCTAGAGCTTCCATGTGGAAGAACATTACAAGTAGCCAAGATGAAGCAATTCATGTGTAAGAACATACTAATTGCACATGTATAACCCTATATTTGATCACTTACCATCTCAGGGACAGGGGAGGGGAGGGGGGGAAGGAGGAATAGAATTTGGAACTCAAAACTTTAAAATAAAAACGTGAAAAAACTGGGAAAAAAAGAAAATACTATGAATTTCACAAGATGATTCAGCAATGATGAGAATGAAAAGGCTAGAATGTGAACTGTAATGTAATATAATAGATGTATGTATATATGTAATACATATATACTGTAATATATATAATGTATATAATGTAATAATGCAATAGAATGTAAACTGTAATGTAAACTGAAAAGTAAGAAAAACCAGTCTGACTTCCAATATTATAGATTCTTCTAAACTAAGCATATGCCATCCAGAGAAAAGCTGGTTCTGCCCCTCCTCTTCCTTGTTCTCTGGTGTTTCTATCATGAGCTTAGTCACCAGAGGGAATGACTGAAGTTACAAGGCACATGGAAAAGGCAACGAGCATTTTCTTTCAGCCTAAAAAAGCCTCAGTGGAAGATCCTAACTAAAAAGGAGGGGTATGGGGAATACTACGTGTACCCTGTGGTAGAGAAGAGGTAAATGAAATTGAATTTCTCTAAACATGGCAGGGAGTAAGAACTGGGGACCTTTGATTTAGAAGAGCAAGTTGGGTTTTGCTCACTTTAGCTAACCTTTTATGTGCCCATAAACAGTGCTATTGGTATAATTAAAAGTGTTTTAAATGTAGCCCCAAGGTATGTTGGCCTAGATAATTTCATTCTAAAAGAACTATAAGAGATGAAAACAATGTTTATTCTTGGTTTCAGAGAACTGATGATGAAATATGCATCTCGTTTTGATAAAGTAATACAGACGATATAGGTATAGAGTGTTGCAAATATAATTACTACATTGGCTTATTTTGTTTGACAATTCTTTGGCATAAGAGAGGATTCTGTTGGGGGAAGTGGGATTCTGTTATTGGAAAGTGATGGTGGTACAAAAAACAAAAAGCATCCAAAGAACATTTTTCAAAGAACTCCAACACTTGGTCCAGAGAGTGCATGGCAGGTATAGAGGTGGGGGCATAAAAGAGTAGCAGCAAATCATTGCAAGATAGCAAGTGATGCTAAACTTATTACAGGAAAGAAAAACCTTCTGGGGCAACTCAATTCAACTCAACGAGCATTTATTAATTACTCACTTGAGCCAGGCATCATCCTCTAGATTGGGGATACAAAGACAAAAATAAAAGTCACTCTCCTCTAGAGGCCTTTCGAAGACAATGCAGACAGTCTTCAGACAACCACTAAGGGGAAGTAAGAACACTACAAAAATTGCCATGATTGGTCAGGACTGGGTAGAGGCCACAAAGCTTTGAATGTGGGAACTGAGAGAGATCAAGCTATGGAAGTGGTGATGTTAGCAGCAGTGAGGGAAGTGATCAGATTCCAGGGGAAGCAAGAAAACACTCAACACAGAATAAGCCCTTCACTGAGGTCTCTATCAATTCAACGATACTAGGACTTCCCTTAATGCTTCACATATCGTTGCTGTAAACTTCAGCAGAGACTAAGACCAAACCATTCCGAGGGAAGGGTAATAATAAACAGCCCTCATCAGGAAGTTGGACTGTAACTATTCTTATTCCCTTTTTTAATAAAGGCAGTAAGAACTGCCTGATGGACTGGTAACCAGTTCCTTCTCTGCCCTTTACTGTTTTAACTATTTTATGTTGAAATGCCGATTGGAAACATTTTGCTTTCAGGGACTCTCCCTAAAGGTGAGCCAAAACAAAGCCAGACCCTGAGATGCCCAAAGGAATATCTGAGTAAAAGCAGAAGTCACAGATGTTATTAATCATGAATAACTTCTAAAGATGAACTTGAGTCTTGAGTCCAATTTGGGTAGTGGACCATATATTACCTTGAGATTCATGAATCTTAACCTATCTTCCAGGTCCATCACTTAATTCCGCATGTTTTCCAATTCTTTGGATAATTCAGTGATTTCTGCTCCTGTTATTTTCTCCAATTAATCTGCAGTGGCAATACCTCTATTTTCCACTGAAATAATCTGTTTTGGATTCACTCTCTTGATTCATTCAGAATTTACATTATATTCTCCATATTGATAATTTTCTTCATTACTTCGTCCTGAACTTTTTTTTAATTACAGCCTGAGTTTTTTTTTTTGCAAGATTTTAAACTTAATCCAAAGGAATTTTGTTTCATTGTCTCACCCTCTATGGACTTCCCAAAGGCCCAGGCAATTCAGAGAGGGTAAGGTACTAGGTGAGGTTAATTCTGGAACTTCCCTGTGTGGGGAGGTGATAGTGGTCTGTGTAGGAATAATCCATCCCATATCACCTACTACAGAGGATACTCTAAAAAGAGCACGGCTATAATTTACCCCATTTGAGACCTCTTGGTAGATCTGAGATGATAACAAGGTGGCCTCAGGAGAAGAAGATGCCATCATAATCATCTGTTGTCCAGACCTTGCTGAGAACTGAAAATAGCTATGCTGTGTCCTTCCTAGCATTTGGCTAGGCTCTGCATAATCTTCGAGAGGCTTTGCTTCTCTACTCTCCTCTGTCCTTGGGGGATAGTATCCATGTCCTCTCTCCCCCCAATATTCCATGAACTGAGGTACTCCAGCATAGAAAAATGGGGGCGGGGAGCAGGGAGCAGGGTAGTACACCATATCTTACCCTGTATGATAAGGGTAATAAGCTGGAGTGGCTGGTCCCTAGGCAAGGAGTAGCAGAGTGTTTGTTTTACTTTCATTTTTAACTTTACTCATACTAAACTGAAGTTACATATATGTTGCCAGCCTTAATTGACTGGACACAGGGAGGTAAAGAAATTGTGGGAGAGAGATAATTATTCCAAAGAGTGGAATCTGAGCCAAGATAATTGAAGTAATTACTATTTTTGTTTTTTAAGTATTCAAGTATGTAAGTTGTGACACACATAGGAGAAAAAGTCACTTTCAGCAGCCAAAATGAAAGGGGAAATGAACTAGCCATCACTGAAAGGAATTGTTCAAGAAAGTGTCACCTGGTAGCTGACTGAGAGATTGTACAAAATCACTTCAAACCCCCTTGGCTGGATTTTAAACCATTTGACAACTATCTCCCTGTACGTCGAAGGGAAAAATAAATTTGAAGTTCTTTCTAGAAAAAAAAAAAAGGAGGAGCTGTCTACTCTATGGAGGAAATACATTCCAAATAATGATAAGGAGCACAAAAAAAGAGAAAGTGGTGGTTGGTGACTCCCTGCTCAGAGATACCGAGGTAGCTATTTGACAACCTTATAACAACAATAGAGATCTGCTGTCTTCCTGGGATATGTATCCAATTCATAAAAGATAGCCTCCCAAGCCTGGCTGAACCAAGGGACTACTACCCACCTCTGGTGATTCATGTGAACACAAATGATACACACCAGAAGAAACTTAAAATGTATGGACAAAGAATATGATGTCTTGGATAGGAAACTGAAGATCAAAGGGGCATGGACATTGGGGTTTTTTCTAATGCTGCCCACACTCAAGTGACGCAGAAGAGAAAAATTGATTTGAGATGTGAACTGATGGGTAAGATGATGTCTGAGAATCAGATGTGTATAATAGGGATGATAAGACTCTTTTTTTTCTTTTTGCTGAGGCAATCAGGGTTAAGTGACTTGCCCAGGGTCACACAGCTAGTAAGTGTCAATCTGAGGCCAGATTTGAACTCAGGTCCTCCTGACTCTAAGGCCAGAGCGTTATCCACTGCACCACCTAGCTGCCCCAATGATAAGACTCTTAACTAAGAATGCAGTGCATCTAACAAATGTTGGTAAAGATGTGTTAGTTCTATATCTTACAAATCTAATCAAAGTGACTGTAAACTAAAAAAAAATATTTGGGAGGATAAAAATTCCTTAGGTATATACAGCAAACTAGATACCATAGAAAACAGCTATAACGAGTAGAAAAGATTAGAAAATGAAATACCCAAAAATTCATAGGAAACAAAATCCAAGAAAGAGACCAGCGTAAAATCCATGGACTCAAATCTTCATACAAAAATGTAAAAAATTTAGTCAACAAGTAAGAGGCACTAGAAGTCCTAATCCAAAGAGGCAAATTTAATCTCATAGGTATCAATGAGACTTGGCAGAATGAAACTTATTATTGAAATACGGTTCTGGATGGAAAGACTTTATTCAAAAGAAGCAGGTGAGGTAGAAGGAAGTAGTGAAATAGCATCATATATTAAGAAAGTATTTTCATGCGAGGAAATCCAGGACCTGGAAGCAGGGAACATTTGGACAAGGAGAGAGGAACTGGAGTGATTTTTGTCAATACAGTATACTAAGAATACTAAGATCACATGAGCAGAAAGAGGTTGTGTAGTAGTGACAAGAGCCTTTAATCATCTAAGCCATCTACTAGTTCTAATATTCTCTAACAAAGTAGCTAATAACTTCCTGCATTCCTTTAATGATAATTTCATCCTTCTAAAAGTTGAGGAACAAACTAGGAGAAATTCTATCTTGGATCTGATTCTCACTAATATGGATGAACTACCTGTTAGCATATCAATAGTGAGAACATTGTGGAGAAGTGACAACTCCTTCCTAGAGTGTATAACAGAGAAGGTCTGAGCACAGTCTGATATGTAACCTAGATTTCAGAAAGCAAATTTGAATGGTTCAGAGGAAGAGTAGGTAGGATTCCATGAATTAAAACTCTTCAAGGACAGTTAGCCCAGTAGGGATGGAAAACTCTCAAAATGAAATTCTGAAGCCACAAAGGGAAATAATTTCAAAGAGGAGGGAAAATAGGAATTGTCTAAAGAAATGAATGTGGATAAATAGGGAAGCCACCAACCAATTTAGATTTAAAAGAAAAATATAGAGATGATGGAAACAAGGGCAGGTTTCAGAGGATGAACAAAACAGCATCGCACAGTCCTCTATAAATAGTATCAGGAGTGTTAAAATTCAGAATGAACTGAGACTTGCTAAGGACAAAAAAAGGAGTTGTTTTTTAAGTGATATAAAGAGAAAGAGGAAGATCAAAGGATAAGACTGATGCTTGGCAAGTGCCTAATTGAACGAGACACATCTTCAGGCACATTCAACATGTAGATTAGTTGTGCTTTATTTTACACTCATTTGTTATAAGGGCCTTTATTTTGAGGAGTAGAGGAGATATGGGGTAGAGTGGAGAAGTTAGTGATAAATGACACCAAAAAAGGAAGAAAAGTGTCACTGAATTAGAATTATTTAAAAATACACAGAAGAGAATAGAAGAAAGTTCAGAAGGGGACACAGACCACAAAGATCTGTGTTGGAACTAACATGTTAAATTTGAAATATACTTTAAAAAAAAGCTGTATATAGTAGAGATTCACAATTTTATATGTAGTCCCTTTTTCCATTCTTCTTTGTGTACAGAAATATCCATGTTTTGCTAACATTTATTACATTCATAATATATTTTTTATTTATATATATGTAATTTATATGTATAATTATATATAATACATAATTATATATAATATATAATAATTTTAATATATAATTTTAACACTTTTTAAAAAAAGAGCATCTAGTTGTCCTTGATGAGTTTAAGATGATGAACTACACCTTCAGATACTGAAAAAACTGGTGGATATAATAATGATGAGTTATTGTCAATGATATTTAAAAGACTGGAAGAATAGAAGGGGTGAATGTTAGAAGACTAAAGTAGGGCAAATATCACAACTTTCAAAGAGGGAAGAGAACAGAGTCTATCAACTATTGGCCAGTGAACTTCACTTCTTGACTCCTTTCAAAGGAATTCGTCCAATTCTGTGAAAAATTCTAGAATTGATCATTAAAGAAATGTTCACTTATAAAAATACAGCTTGGCTTCATCAGGAACAAGTCAGTTAACAAGCATTTATTATGCGCCCACTATAGGCCAGGCACTGTGCTAGGTGCTGAGGATATAAAGACAAAAAACAGAAACAATTCCCATTCTCAAAGAACTTCTCTTCTATTGGGGAAAATAATGTGTACATATAAACCTCTGTACTAATTAAATATAGAGAGAATATAAAGCAAATACAGGGTAGTTAAATAGAATGTAGGGCGGGAGAGAGAACATTAGAAGTTGTGTATGTTAGGGGGGATCAGGAAAGTGATGCTTGAGCTGTATCTTAAAGGAAATATTCTATGAGGTGATGAGGGAATGAATTCCAGATACAAAATATAACCAGTACAAAGGTAGGGAGATGCGAGATGAGAGATTAGCTTTATTTCATTTTTTGAAAGGGTTACTAAATGAGAAGATCAAGGGAATGAAGTAAATACAGATTTCAGCAAAGCAGTTGATAAAGAATTTTATTCTTGGGGCAGCTAGGTGGCACAGTGGATAGAGCACCAGCCCTGAAGTCAGGAGGACCTGAGTTCAAATCCGGCCCCAGACCAAACACTTGACACTTACTAGCTGTGTGACCCTGGGCAAATCACTTAACCTCAACTGCCTAAGCAAAAAAAAAAAAAAAAAAAAAGAATTTTATTCTTACAGAGAAGATGGAGAGATGCAGACTATAGGATAATACAATTAGAAGGATTCAGAATGAGCTGAATGAGTAAAACTGAAGAATAATCACTTACTGTTCAATGTTAGCATGACTGGAGGTCTACAGCAGAGTACCCTGGGTATCTATGCCTAGCTTTATGCTTAAGACTTTTATCAGTAACTTAAAATCATAAATGGCATATTTGGCAAATGCAAATGACACAAAGCTGGGAGGGATAGCTGAAACACTGGACAGCAATCAGGATTCAAAAAAGATCTTAACAGACTAGATAGAGCATTGGGCTGAATCTAGTAAGATTAAATTAAATTAAAAAATTAAACTAAGATAAAGTTTTACACTTTGGTTCAAAAAATCATCTTCATAAGTATAGAGTGAAAAAGGTATAGTTTAATAGCAGTTTTCCTGGGCAGGGTGGAGAAGATCTAGGGGTTTTAGCAGACTATAAGCTCGAGATAACTCAGCAGAGTGATATAGCAGCCAAAAATCTAATGTGATCTTGGACTTCATTAAGAGAGGCATGGTTTCTAGTAATAAGGATGTGCTAGTCCCTCTGACTTCAGCCTTGGTCGGCTCACATCCAGAGTACGTGGACACCAGGGTTTAAGAAATACACTAATAAGCTGCTCCAAAGGAGGGCAACCAGGATGGTGAAAAGCCTTGAGTACATGTCCTTTCAGGAACAGTTGAAGAAATTGAGAACTGTAAATAGGCCACAGCCTAAGGTTATTAGTAGGGGGAAGTATGATACATGTTTTCAAGTATTTGAAGAGCTGTCCTGTGGAAGAAGGATTCAGCATGCTTTATCTGGTCCCAGGGCAGAAGTAGGAGCACTAGGTGAAAGTTACAAAGAAGCAAATTTAGCATTGAGGTCAGGAAAAAAAAATTCCTGCCAATTAGAGCTATCCAAAAATAGAATGGGAAGGGGGTTCCCACTCATTAGTGGTCTTTAAGAAGCAGCTATATAACCACTTGTCAGATATTGTGAGGATTCCTTTGGGGCGTGAGATAGACCAGATAGCCACTGACATCCTTTCCAACTGTAAATTGTGATGCTGTGACTCTATGAAAGGGAGGTAGCACCAGCATCAAAGAGTACCTCTTTGTGTTCTTCTATTTGGTCTTGTGGATTTTTTTTAACCAGGGTGAATTCCAGCTCAATGTCTTTGAATGTGTTGTTCATCTGTCTGAGGTCATCTATCAGACAATTTTGCCTTGTTTCTTTTCCTCTCTGCATTATATCTGGACTTGAGCTCATAATAAGTTGCTGTGTCATATTTCCTATTGTCAGACTTTTATTCATTCATTTTCCATTTGGATAGATTTTTTGGGTAGATTTTTGAAAGATATTTGCCTTCTTCTTGGTATTTCTCTTGGTTGTTTCTTGAGGGACGTGGGAGGAGCCCAACTCCTTCCACATGTGTCATGCCACCAGCCTGACTCCACAGCCCTGCTGCCCCAAACAAGAAGCATGGGCCTTTTCCCCTCAGTCTTCAATAGGGCTAACAATTCTCTTTGAACAGGGGATTTTTTCCCTACATACTTTTGGTTGCCAGGGTTATGAAAAGGGAACTCATTTGGGGATGAAAAGTGAGTTTGTCTTTGGTGGCTATTCTCTCACCTCCCCTTTCTGTGTTCCTACCTCCCAGTTAACCATCTACCTCCTGCTGCACACTGGCTGTCCAGGGGCACCCAATCAGGTATGTTCTCCTTAGGGAGTTCCCTCATGCTCCAAAATTATCTTTCATTCATTCAGGCAATTGATCAATATTTTTTTCAGCCATATCCTGTGTGTTAAGTGTTGTAGGGAATGCAGATTTGAATAAAATCTGGTTTCTAACCTTCCTAAGTTTATAGTAGAGATAAGATATTGACATAAATACCTATAATAAAGATTATTTTTATATAGATGGCACAGAGTGTTCATTTCTGTCTGGAGTCCTAAGTGTTCATTTCTAGAAAAGGTAGCATTTGATATAGGTATTAAAGGGTGGGTTTAATTTCAAGAAATATGGGAGGGGTGGTGGTGATGAGGGTATTGTTGCTGCAGATTCCAGGTGGAGAGGAGAAGAGTAAGTCATCTAATTTGGTTGCAGTATGTATGGTATGGTAGGGTATGTATATAGGAGAATATAGGAATAAGCTAGTTTGACCCATTTCAAAGGTCCTAGATTGCCAGTGTCTTGCTCTCAACTAGAAGACAACTAGTTAGATGCCTATAGCTTATGTGTAAAATAATCCATAGAGTATTTCCATTTTAAAAGAGAGAATGAGAGGCAAAAGCCTTAACCTAATTAAGCAAATCCCTAAAAATGGAATTTCAGACCTGCATCAAGTAGGTATAAGAAATAGTTTGGACAAGGCAAGTTCTTAGTACTCTAAATCACATTTCTAGAGCTTTTCTGTTTACCCAGAAAGGCAACTTTGCTATTTTACTCCTGATAAAATCCCAACAATCCTAGTGAGAAATAATAAGATCCTTTATCTTTCATTTTTCATCTTCCACTAAAGAACAATTTTCTACCACTCCCCCAAAATCCTTTTTACCTCCAAAATTCGACCAAGATTTTCTAAATGTGGGTCTTGCATCACCATACACTGAAGCATTTCACAGAATGCCTGAAATGTCTGCCTGTAGAGAGACTGAAAAGTCACAAGGTAAGTATTACACCAGACCCAAGAGGTTTTCCAGCTTTCGAACATCCAGTATGCAAGTGTTATTTCATCATTAATTTATAATCACACCTCACTTTTAACCAAGATACATACTCTTCAGCTTAATCACTCATTTTATTTAACAAATTTGGCTCTAAATGACATTTGGTTCTTTCTAAAAGATAAAATACCAGAAATGTCACCACTGATACTCAGAAGAGTTTTATAGGTTATTAAGACAAAACAGATAATTACCTCTGTGTTGTATTGCCCACTTGGCATGACTGTTTGAAGTATATTTAAAGTCTTTATGGAGGGCAGGGTTATTATGCTTTTAATGAGAACATTGAACAAGTCAGATCTATCTTCAGACCCATGCAGTAAATTGACATCCTGGTAACTAGGAAGACAGAAATACCAGCATTGATAAGACAGAGGAATAGGAAAGATGAGAAAATGTACAATTTAAATATAATAAGTGATAAATGTGTAAAAAAGTGGGATAATTTGTTCATTACTCTGAGGGAAGAAATGTAGAAGTGTGATGATTTATCCTAGTCCTTTTAAACACCTATTTAAAGGCTGAAAGGTTTCCAACTCTACCTTTCTGAAAGAAGAGTGGAGTGGTACTCACCTTCATTTCATCCATTTTCTCAGTGTCTAATTGTTACATGTGTTTGTTGGATATGACCAACACTGGTAGTAAACAAGTCAGCACACTGGCTGGGGACATAATGAAAGGATCTATGTTCCCAATTGACTCTGGAGCTCCACAGTATCTGAATGTCCTTTAAAATCCTAAATTCCTTTTGAACTGATTACAGGGATACCTTAAACGGGATCAAAGACCTATTACCAACTAAATGGATGTTTCTTACTCTATCTTTCATAAATTGCATCTAGCCATAGTTCAAGTCAATTGGCTATGGCTTTGATCACAAATGAAAACACACTATGAAGGAGATGTTTTGCTGAGAAAACACACTGCTGAGTCACCTCAGGTCAGTGATAGCTATGAAGACTTCTTGGCGCACAGGACTGAAGAGAGAGTGAAGTGGTTCCTGTTGAATGAGCATCTGAAATGAGAGTGAAACAACCCAAGAGAATCACATCTTCAACTTGTCAGAAGACATACTAAGTGTAAAATCATTGGCTAAAAGAGTGAGAGATATAGAATAGGTATTTAAACAAAACTTTCAAATTTACTGATACATTTTGTTTTGACACAAGAGATACTTCCCAAGGAACACTTAAACCACAATTTCCTCTCTCTCATTGTACCCAAGTACAGGTTGTAAAAAAGTTCGTTTATAAATTGTTAACAGAAAGGGGAATGTGTCCTTTAACTTTGATAATTTGTTTTTCAACAATGACTTTGTATTTGACCAGTGTTATTCTTTCCATGTTGATATTATTTATACTGTAACTACTGCATATGCTGTTCTTTGAGCTCTTGAATTCTTAATATTTATAATTCCTTACAGTGCAATAGTAATATTTCAATATTCATGTACTATAATTTATTAAACCATTTCTCAATTGTGGGTCACAAATATTGTTTCTTGCTTTCTGCTATCACAAATAATTGCATGCTTTAGTATTACAAATTTTTTTGGTACATGTGGGTTGTTTCTTGCTGCCAAAAATGGTATGTAGTCATAGTAGAGGAATCTCTAGGTCAGAAGATATGCAGTAACTTTCCTTGCTTGCATAATTCCAAATTGTTTTCCAAAATTCATAGCTCTACCAACTGTAAATTAGTGTGCCTGTTTCACCACAGCCCTTCCATCAATGTGTTTTCTCATCTTTTCCAATCTTTACTATCCTGATGGAAATGAAGTGATACTTCATGTTTATTATAATTTGCATTTCTTTTGACTACAGTGATTTTGAACATTTTTGAGGTGGTTATTTATAGTCTGTGGTATATAATAGTAATGGAATGCTATTGTGCTATTAAGAAATGAAGAGCAGGAAGATTTCAGAAAAACCTACAGACTTACATGAACTGATGCAAAGTGAAGTAAGCAGAACCAGGAGAATATTGTACACAACAACTGCAATATTGTACGATGATTGACTGTGAATGACTTAGCTACTCTCAGCAAGACAGTGATCCAAGACAATCCCAAAGGACTCATGATGAAACATTCTATCCTCCTTCTGAGAAAGAAGTGATGGAGTTTGAATGCAGATTGAAGCATACTATTTTTCCCTTTATTTAATTCATGGTTTGTTGTTTTTTTTTTTTTCGGTTTGAGTTTTTTCCACAAAATGACTAATACAGAAATATGTTTTACATGATTGCACGTGTATAACCTATATCAGATTGCCTGACTTCTCAAGAAGGGAGTGGGAAAGAAGGAGGGAGGGAGAGAATCTGTAATTCAAAATTTTTTTTAAAATGTTAAAAATTGTTTTTACATGTAACTGGGAAAAAATTAAATAAAAACGAACTCCTGCTCTAGACCATAACCTGAAATTATTTTTCTCCTTTCTCCTTTACTTCTCATACCCAATTAATCACTGAGTCTTTTTTTTTAAAATTCTGAACTTAAGAAATAAAATAAGCATTTCTATAACAAAGGAGAATAGGAAAAAAAAAGGATTGCACATGAAACTGCAAATCTATTATGTACAACTTCCTTTTCCTTTTAAATACATAATAAAATTATCATGTAACTTTCTTTTCTTCTCCCTCTCCCCTACCCTAGAAATAGCTATCATTAGGCACAAATGTGTGTGTGTGTATGTGTGTTTGTGTGTATGTAAAGCCGTATTATACATAATTCTATTTATCAGTTCTTTCTCTGGATGCAGACAGCATCTGTCTTCATAGGTCCTTTGTAGTTAATTTGGGTATTTATAATAGTCGAAATTATTTGGTTGCTCAAAGTTGTTTTTAAACAATATTGCTGTTACTGTTCTCTTTGTTCTGCTCATTTTGCTCTTCATTATATTGTACAGGTTTTCCATGTTTTTCTAAAATCATCAAGCTCAGCATTTCTTTTAGCACAGTAGTATTCCATCATGATTATATACTGCAACTTGTTTAGCCATTCCCCAATTGACGGGTATCCCTGCAATTTCCAGTTCTTTAGAAATAGAATGGTAGATGAGTGGTACAGAGTAAATAATTGATGGGTATCCCTGCAATTTCCATACAAAGAGAGATGCTATAAATATTTTAGAGGATATAGGTTCTTTTCCTTTTTCCCTAATTGTGCCGGCCACGCCGTGCACTCTCCTCCTATAAGGAGCAGGCTGCCAAGGTCATACTACTTACCAGTGTTCGGTGCCCACCCGGATAAACACACAGAGGCGAGACGATCAGGAGGTGCCAACACTTGAGCTTTATTCAGAGGCCATCACAGCAAGGCCAAGCAGGAAGGCCAGAGCAAGAGAGCAGGAGCAAAAGAGAGAGAGAGAGCGAGCTCCGATCCCTACTGTTCCTTAAGTACCTATTTAGCCCCTCCTCCTCAGCCCGCCTACTAGTCATTGATTATAGGATCAGATACCGGAAGGGGATGTCTGGGTTTAGCGCACCAAGGGAGAGGAAGTGACGCAGGAGGCTAGGACCGGATACAGGAAGGAGACGTCTGGGTTTAGTGCACAGACAAGGGGAAAGTACGTGACCCAGGAAGTCAGGCCCAGATACCAGGAGGAGGCGTCTGGGGTCAGTGCTACACAAAGGGAAAGTACATGACCCAGGAAGTCAGGAAGGAGACGTCTGGGGTTAACGTTGCACCTAGGGAAGAGGACTAGACAAAGGAACTCGTTCTCTGCCGTCCCACTCCCACGTGGCACAGCCCCCTGCCTCAGGAGCACGTGCTCCGGCTACTTCCTTGTATCCTGTTCCTTCCCCAGCTTATCACAGCTCCACATAGCACTGCCCACTGCCTCAGGAGCGTGAGCTCTGGTTACTTCTCCGTATCCAGTTCCCATCCCAGTTCACCACAACTCCGCCTAGCACAGCCCCTGCCCCGGGAGCGTGAGCTCCGGTTACTTCCTAATACCCAGTTCCCGCCCCAAGTTGCCACAACCCCCACTTGGCAGTAGCCAACATCAGACAATCCCTCACACCTAATCATCTTGGGAAACAGATCTAATGGTGGTATTGCTGGGTCAAAGGGTATAGAAAATATAACTCTTTGGGCATAGTCCCAAATTGCTCTCCAAAATGGTTGGAGTAGTTCACAGTTCCACCAACAGTGAATAAGTGTCCCAATTTTTGTCACTTTCCCTTTCAAGCATTTTAGCCAATCTGGTAAATGTAAAATGATATCTCAAGGTTGTTTTAATTTGCATTTCTTTAATAATGATTTAGAACATTTTATGTGACTCTAAATTGTTTTGATTTTTTTCATCAGAAAACTGCCTGTTCATATCCTTTGACCATTTATCAATTAGGGAATAACTCGTATTCTTGACTGAATTCTTCATTTGAGACATGAGACCATTATCTGAAAAACTGTCTATAAATTCCCCCCCCAATTTTTGGCTTTCCTTCTGATCATGGCTACATTGGCTTTATTTGTACAAAACCTCTTTAATTTAACATAATTGAAATTATTCATTTTATACATCCTAATGTTCTATATTTTTTGTTTATTCATAAATTATTTGCCTGTCCATAAGTCTAAAAAGAATATGTTTCATATTATTCAAATTTTCTTGTAATATTTCCCTTTATATCTAAGTCATGTATCCATTTTGATCTTAATTTGGTAAATGGTGTAAGATATTGGTCTATGCCCAATATCTGTCAAATTGCTGTCTAGCTTTCCCGACATTTTTTTTTAACCAAATAATGACTTCTTGTCCCCAAAACTTAGGTCTTTACATTTGTCAAACACAAGGTTATTACAGTCATGTAACTGTTTGTTTACTCTGTACCACTCATCTACCTTTCTATTTCTAAGCTAGTACCAGATAATTTTAATAATTACTGCCTTATAATATAGTTTCAGATCTGGTACTGCTAAACTTCCTTTCTTTACATTTTTTTCATTAGTTCCTTTGATATTCTTGACATTTTGTTCTTCCAAATAAATTGTTATTATTTTTTCTACCTTAGTAAAATAATTTTTTGGTAATTTAATTGGGATGGCATGAACATATAAATTAGTTTATATAAAATTGTCATTTTTACTATATTAGCCCTGCCCACCCATGAACAATTAATATTTCTCCAATTATTTAAATTGATTTTATTTGTATAGAAAAAATTTTAAGTGTAATTTTGTTCATATAATTCCTGTGTTTCTTTTGGCAGATGTAATCCCAGGTATTTTATACTGTTTAGAGTTATTTTAAATGGGGTATCTTTTACTGTCTCTTCTTGCAGGGTTTTGTTGCTGATATATAGGAATGTTGATGATTTATGTGGGTTTACTTTGTATCTTGCTACTTTGCTAAAATTATTGTTTCAACTAACTTTTTAGTTGGGTCTTTAGGATTTTCCAAGTATATCATCATATTGTCTGCAAAAAGAGATAGTCTTATTACCTTATTGCCTATTGTGATTCCTTCTATTTCTTTTTTTTCTCTTATTACTACTTCTAGAATTTCCAAAATAATATTGAATAATATTGGTGACAGTGGGCATCCTTGTTTCACACCGGATCTTACTGGGAAAGTTTCTAGCTTATCCCCATTACAAATTATACTTGCTGATGTTTTAGGTAAAGGCTTCTTATCAGTTTAAGGAAAAATCCATTTATACCTATACTTTCAAGTGTTGGTAATAGAAATAAGTATTGTACTTTATCAAAAGCTTTTTCTGCCTCTATTGATATAATCATATGATTTTTGTTGCTTTTATTATTGATATAATCAATTATATTAGTAGTTTTCCTTATGTTAAACCATCCCTGCATTCCTAGTATAAAGCCCACTTGGTCACAATGTACAATCTTTGTAACATATTGTTATGATCTGCTAGCTAGAATTTTATTTAGGATTTTTGTATTCATATTCATGAATGAAACTGGTCTATAAATTTCTTTCTCTGTTTTTACTCTTCCTGATTTAGGTATCAATATAATATTTGTTTCATAAAAGTTGCTTGGCATAACCCCTTCTTTGCCTATTATTTCAAATAATTTATTTAATATTGGAATTAGTTGGTCTTTAAATGTTTGATAGAATCCACTTGTAAATCCATCTAGTCCTGGTGCTTTTTTCTTAGGAATCTCATTTATGGCCTGCTCAATTTCTTTTTCTAAAATAGGTCTATTTATTAATTCTATTTCCTCTTCTGCTAATCTATGCAGTTTACATTTTTGTAAATATTCTCCTATTTCACTTAAATTATTAAATTTATTAGCATATAACTGGACAAAATAAAACCAACTCCTAGTTTTATTTATTAATTCAATGGTTTTCCTGCACTCAATTTTATTAATCTCATCTTTAATTTTTAGGATTTCTAATTTAGAGTTTAGTTGGGGATTTCTAGCTTGTTCTTTTTCCATTTTTTTAAATTGCACATCCAATTCATTGGCCTGCTCTTTTTCTATTTTATTGAATAAGCATTTAGAGATATACATTTTCCTCTGATTACTGCTTTTGCTATATCCCATAGCTTTTGATATGTTGTCTCATTATTGTCATTCTCTTTAATGAAACTGTTTCCATGATTTGTTCTTTAACCCACTCCTCATTCTTTTACAATAGGTTGTTTAGACTCCAATTAGTTCTTATTCTATGTTTCCATGGTCCTTTATTAAGTACAATTTTTATTGCATTGTGATCTGAAAAGGATGCATCTAATATTTCTGCTTTTCACTATAAAATATTTATGCCTCAATATATGGTCAATCTTTTGGTTTTTTTTGGTAAGGCAATCGGGGTGAAGTGACTTGCCCAGGGTCACACAACTAGTAAGTGTCAAGTGTTTGAGGGTAGATTTGAATTCAGGTCCCCCTGACTCCAAGGTTGGAGCTTTATTCTCTTTGCCACCTAGCTGCCCCTATCTGGTCAATCTTTGCAAAGGTATCAAGTACTGCTGAGAAAAGGTATATTCCTTTCTATTCCCATTCAGTTCTCTCCAGTTATCTATCATATCTAGCTTATCTAAACTTCTATTTGCTTTTTTGACTTCTTTCTTATTTATTTCTGGTTAGATTAATCTAGTTCTGAGAGGAGAAAATTAAAGTCACCAACTATTAAAGTACTACTGTCTATTTCCACCTGTAATTTATTTAACCTTTTTTTAAAAAAATTTAGATGCTATAGTATTTGGTGTATATAGGTTTAGTCTTGATACTGCTTCATTGTCTATGGTACCTTTTTTTAAAAATTTTTAGGCAATTGGGGTTAAGTGACTTGCCCAGGGTCACACAGCTAGTAAGTGTCAAATGTTTCATCTGAGGCCAGTTTTGAACTCAGGTCCTCCTGACTTCAGGGCCAGTGCTCTATCCACTGCACCACCTAGCTGCCCCTATGGTAGCTTTTATAATAACGTGGTGTCTCTGTTTACCTCTTTCAATTAAATCTATTTTAGCTTTAACTTTGTCTGAGATCATAAATTGCTACTCCTTGCTTTTTTTTTTTTACATCAGCTGAAGCACAATAAATTCTACTCCAGTCATTTATTTTAACTCTGTGTGTGTCTCTCGTTTTAAAATGTGTTTCCTGTAAAAAGCTTATTGTTGGATTCTGATTTTTAATCCATTCCAGTTTTATGGGTGAGTTCATCCTATTCACATTCAAAGTCATAATTACTATGTGTGTATTTCCCTCCATCCTACCTTTCCTCACTATTGTCCTTCTCAGCCCTATCCCTCCTCACCCATCTAGCTTATTCCTAACCACCCCAGCCCTAACTCGCGCCCTCTGAAAGAGCCCTTTCTCCATCATCTCTCCACACTGCCCTAAATCTTGATCTACACCCTCTACCTCGTCCCCTCCCCTGACCCTCCTTTTATACCCCTCCTAACGCTCACATTGTTCCTGTGCCCCAATTCGATGACAGTGAGGTTCCAACACTGCCAGCCTTCCACTCCCACCTGCTTCCCCTGCATCCATTCTTCCTCTCATGCCTCACTTGTATGAGATAATTACTCCTTTTTACCTTTTTCTACCCAATTTTGTTTTTCAGAATCACCCCATCATACTCAGCGTGGTCCCAACCTTTCTCCAAACTACTCAAGTAATAATGACAGTCTTAAGAATATTAAAAAACATTTTATGTATAAGAAGTAAACAGTTTGACCTTATTGGGTCTCTTGTAATTGGTCTTTAATATTTATTTCATATTTCTCATGAATCTTATATGTTGAATTTTCCATTGAGTTCTGGTCTTTCTGTCACAAATACCTGAAAGTCTTCCAGTTCACTAAATATCCATATTTTTGTCATTCAGGAATATATACAACTTTACCAGGTAAGTTATTTTTGGTCATAACCTCAGCTCTTTTGCTCTCTGAAATATAATGTTCCAAAACCTATGGTCTTTTATGGGGGAAGTTGCTAGGTCTTATCTAATGCTGATTGTAGCTCCACAGTATTTAAAGTGGTTTTTTTTTTCCTTTTCTTATTGCTTGTATTATTTTCTCCTTAACCTGGGAGCTTTGAAACTTGGCTATGATATTCCTGTAAGTTTTCCTCCTGGGATCTCTTTCAGGTGGGGATCAGCAGATTTTTTCTATTTCTATTTTTCTATTTTCTATTTCTAGCTCCTTCTTGCCCACAGCAGCAGCCCAGGACCACATCTGGTCCACATGGCTGTGCCTGGTATCCCAAGATAGCAGAGGGTCTTTCAGTCTTCTGTGCTCAGCTCTTCTACTCCCTCACTTTCTATAAGGTGAAAGCTCCTGAGGACAAATTTCCACCTCTGGAGGTCATCTTTTCTGAGTACCTCTTAAGTTGTCTTAGGAAGACAACTGCTTTATCCCAACTTTTGTTTATTTTTGTCACTCTACACTCACTTTGAGGCAACGTTCTGTCTTATTTGTGGAGGAAATTTGGAGAGCCTGGAATTTTCTGACTTTTTCCACCATCTTCCTTAATTATTGAGTCTTACTAAGTTTTCCTCTGTTATTTTCTTCAGATTTACCTTGCCTATTCCTTTCCATTTCAACAGTTACTATCCTGGTCCTGATTCTTATTACCTTACTATGACATGCCCAATGACTACTGCTATATGCCCCTTCTTCAAGATGGGAAGTTGAAAGTAAACTTAACAAAATACGTAGCTCTAGAATGAATTTGACCTATGTCTTTTAAAGGTAGAGGCTTCTTTGAAGTTATGGCTAGGAAAGGAAGGAAAGGAGGGAAGAATTCCTTTCTAAACATAGGGTAAGAAGAATTATAGGAGATAAAACAGATAATATTAATTGCATAAAATTGAAAAGCTTCTGCATAAACTAAATCAATGCAGACAAAATTAAAAGGAAGTAGTTAATTGGGAAAATTGGGAAAAATCTTTGTAGCAGATTTCTTTGATAAAGATCTGCTATCTATGATATATAGGGAATTCATTCAAATATATAAGATTAAGAGCCATTACATAGTAGATAAATGGTCAAATGATATGAAAAGGCACTTTTCAAGAAAAGAAATTCAAACCAACAATAATCATATGTAAAATGTTACAAATCACTATTAATATGAGAAATACACATTAAAACAATAAATGGTTTTATCTCAATTCCATTAGAATGGTAAAAGTGACCCAAAAAAGAAAAAGAAAATAACAATTATTGGAGAGAAAAGTTGGAGGAAATAGGAGGAAAGTTACGAGTAATGTACTATTAATCAGCTATGAAATGGTCCAGCCATTCTAGAAAGCAAAATTGGAACTTTACACAAAAAGAAACTGAACTATGAATTCACTTTGACTCAGTGATAAAACTAATAGACTTATACCATTTACCCCACCCCCAAATCAAAGACAAAATGAAAAAACCTACATGCACAAAAATCTATAGCAGTACTTTTTGTGGTAACAAAGAACTAGAAAATAAGGGGGTACCCATCAATCAGTGAATGGTTCATCAAATTATTGTATATGAATGTGATGGAATATTATTGTGCCATAAGAAAAAATAAAAAGGAGAAACATGATAAGGCTTATATAAACTTATGCAGCGTGAAGTGAGGGGAACTAGGTGAATAATTTATATAGTGACTATATTGTAAAGAAAAAAACAACCTAGAAAGAATTGAGGCAGCTAGGTGGTGCAGTGGATAGAGCACCGGCCTTGGAGTCAGGAGGACCTGAGTTCAAATCCAGTCTCAGACACATAACATTCACTAGCTGTGTGACTCTGGGCAAGTCACTTAACCCCAATCACCTCACCGCCCCCCCCCAAAAAAAGACTAATTAAGAACTCTAATCAATGCAATGACCAATCACAACCCCAATGAATGAATGATCAAGCATGTTGCTACCCATCTCCTAGCTGAGTGACACACATGGATGTGAGTTTCTTTTTTTCCACTTAATAGTTTTTTTATTTTTTCCAGTTACATGTAAAGATAGTTTTCAACATTCACTTTTTTTTTTTTGGCTTTTCAGTGAGGCAATCGGGTTAAGTGATTTGCCCAGGGTGACACAGCTAGTAAGTGTCAAGTGTCTGAGGCTGGATTTGATCAACATTCACTTTTATAAGATTTTGAGTTCCAAATTTTTTTTTTCTCCTTCCTTCCCTCCCTTCCCCCCTCCCCAAGATGGCAAGCAATCTAATATAGGCTATATATGTATAATCATATTAAACATGATATATATATATATGTATATATATATTTCATACATACAAATATATGGATTTGCTTTGCTTCACAGGACTTATTTGACATGACATGTTTGTGTGTGTGCATGTGTGTGTGTACGTGTTTTAAATTCAAGGGACGGGTTTTTTGGGGCAAGAAGTGAGAGAGACGAAACATTTAAAAAAACACAGAAGAGAAGGAGTTTTAGAGGAGGATGCAAATAAGCAAAATAGCTTTTAAATATGTTAAAAATATTTTGTTTATATATAAATATATAAGCATATAAATAAAATATAAATATATAAATATATTTATATATAAATAAAACACATATAGATATATCATAGTAGAGATTTGAGGTTTCATATGTAATCCTTTTTTCTGTTCCATGTATGCAGAAATTCTTGTGTCAATTGACATCTGTTAAGTTCAAAACAACAAAAATTTTTTTTTAAAGAATGCATCTGATGTCTAGCTTTATCATAAACATTCTCCAATTCTAGTACACATTGTGTATAAAATCTGAAGCAGCATGAGCCTCAGCCCCAGATGGGCACAAAGATCCTCATTCATCATTATGATGAAATAGGGGGAGAAAGACACAGGCTCCAACACTGAAGCTGAGTCATGCTCCTGCACATATTCCATTCCTTTTCACAATCTTTTTGACCACCTCATCTATGCTACCCTGATAAAAAATAAACTAATCCTATTCTTGTTATTTGGCTCACCTAAATCCTCCAGGAGAAGTGCCAGTACAGTTAGCCTCTACTCCATCTGATCTCTGCACTCATAAAGCCTCTACAAGATCCCAGAGGAATATCCCACACATGGCATGGAGGTACTATCAGTGCTCTCTCACACCTCTGGACATCACAGTACCCCATTATCTACACAAGGCTAGCTCAGACCTTGATTGTTGCAAAAGGCTTGTAGCCTATATTATGCAGAGGTAACAGGTAACACTTTTGTTATCAGCTAATACACTGACAGAATTTACAAGAATTCCCATTCCCATTCCAGAAATGAGAATAAAGGAAGTTGGTCTCCTGTTGGAATGGAGGCAAAGAGAGTGTCAAAGACAAACCTGGCTTACTTCTCAGTTTTGCCTGAGGCAGATCCTGATGCCCACATACAGTTATTTTGCCATTAAAAATCTATTTGCAGGTGGGGGAGGAAGGATGAAAGCATCAGTACACACTGGCAAGCCACTGAAAATTTTGCTGGTGAAAAAATGAATCCTAGGTAATTTATGAAAATTTAATAAGGCGGGAATACTCACAGTTATAGCATCCAAGATTTGTGAGATGTGTTCATGAATGAATGATTCAGTGGTTTCATCATAGGATAAAGTTCGGCTGAGAGTGGACAAAGATCGCAAGAATGTCAGCTTTTCGAGATCACCCTGAATTCATGGAGAAAAAAAGAATTGTACTTAAGGTTTTTTTTTTTTTTAAAGCATAGAATATTAGATTTGGAAGGGATCCCAGAGATAAACTAGTCTAACCTGCTTTTTATAGATGTGGAAAACAAGGCCTAGAGAATTTAAGTGTAGCCTCTGTTTTGTGAGGCTCAAATGCCCAGAATGCACATATGTAAGTGATTTGCTTGAGGTCACAAAATTAGGACTAGAAACCTGGAACATAACACACTATCCTTTCCACTATACCAGGCTGTCCTTAATACCTTACATGCATATAATGCTTTTTTTTGTTGTTTTTTTTAAACTTCTGTTTTTAATTTTGAGGTTGAAATTCCCCCATCCACCCCACTTCCATGCATTGAGAAGTCAAGCAATATGATGCCCATCAAACATATGAGGTCATGCAAAACATTTCCATATTAGTCAAGTTGCAAAAATTAAAAAATAAAAAGCAAAATGAATAAAGTGATAAAAAGTATGCTTTGATCTGTACTCGAAGTTCATCAGTTTGCTTCCTGGAGGTGGACAGCATTTTTCATCTTGAGTCCTTTGGAATTGTCTTGGATCACTGCATTGATCAGAGTAATTTAAGTCTTTCACATTTGATCATCTTTACAAAATTTCTGTAACTGTGTGCAGTGTTCTGGTTCTGCTCACCTAACTTTGCATCAGTTCAAATAAGTCTTCCAAGGTTTTCTGAACCCATCCTTCTCATCATTTCTTATAGCACAAGAGTATTTCATCACAGTCATATACCACAACTTGTTCAGCTATTCCCCAATTGATAGGTATCCCCTCCATTTCCAATTCTTTGCTACCACAAAAAGAGCTTCAATAAATACTTCTGTACATAGAGGTCCTTTTGTTTTTTCTTTGATCTCTTTGGGATATAGACCTAGAAGTGGTTTTGCTGGGTGAAAGGATATACAAAGCTTTATATCCCTTGGAGCATAACTCCAAAATGCTCTCCAGAATGGTTGGATCAATTCACAACTCCACCAATAATGCATTAGTGTCCCAATTTGTCCACATGCCTTCCAGTATTTGTCATTTTCCTTTTCTGTAATGTTAGCCAATCTGATAGGTATGAGGTGGTACCTCAAAGTTCTTTTAATTTGCATTTCTCTAATCAATAATGATTTAGACTATTTTTATATGACTATTGATAGCTTTGATTTCTTCTGAAAATTGCCTCTTCATATCCTCTGACCATTTATCAATTGGAGAATGGCTCTTATTTTTATAACCTTGGTTCAGTTCCCTATATTTTGAGAAACGAAGCCTTTATCAAAGAAATCTGTCGTAATCCCTTCCTCCTCCCACCTCCAGTTTCCTTTTAATTTTGGCTGCACTGGTTTTGTTTATGCAAAAACTTTTTAATTTCATGCAATCAAAATTATCAATTTTATCTCCCGTGATCCTCTCTGTCTTTTGTTTGGTCACAAACTCTTGCCTTATCTACAAATAGAACTATGAAGAAACTTTTCTAAATGTTTTAATATTTGTTATTTCATTTGATCCAATATTGTTATGTTAATTACTATTATATATGTATTTTGTTTTGTCCTAAGACTTTTGTGTTGAAATTTATGATTTTACAAGCCAAAGAATAAATAAATATATAACCTTCAGATTTCTCAGAAGATAGAGAATATAATGAGGGGAAATGCTACTACTGACACAATTCAATTTGCCCAGCAAGAAGGATTTAAACTGGAAATAATGATAACCTATATATATATATATAGGTTATAAATTCTAATATGTTAGAATTTATAACAGTCAAGAATGGGGAGTATTAGGACTAGTTTGATGTGGTACCTAGATGTAAGGAAAGCAAATTTTTAAAAATTCAGAGAAAAGACAGGTATAAATAGACACTCTTAAAATGAAAATGGCTCAAGAAGGAGGAGGAGTTTCTAAAACCAAATTCTAATGATACAATTATAAATGATCCCAATTAGGAAGAAACATAGAAGGAAGAACAAGAGAAGGAAATGTGGCTCACAAGGAGCTCTTGGAAACACTCCTGTCTCCCCAAGGCCCTTATACAAAAGGCATGAGGATGAACACACAAAGAACAGTAAACTTAAAGGAGCCCTTCCAGTCAGCCTGTAGAGTAAGCATCAGAAGGGATACACCCAGAATGAGGGCAGGCTTATGCTATGAAAACAGCAGAAAATGCTACGGAGGACAAAAACAGGGAAAGCAGAACTATTTCACTTCTGTTTGTGTTCTCCACCAATTACCTTCAGACTAAAAAGTGAAGAACAAATATAATTAAGGGGGAATTTAAATTAAAGGTAGTAAGTGCTTATGAGCATGGACCAGGTCCTAGAAAATCAAGTATCAACGAAAGAAGACATATGAAAGTGTAGAAGTACCAATCAGAGATGATGTGAAGTCTGCTCATACCTTCCGATCACCATTAAGATAGTTCTGAATGGAATTCATCAACCTTTCTATTATAATCACACCTGGAGGTCCCTCAAGCTCCGACTGTATGATGTTTTCTGTAACAACTTTCAGAGAAGTTCCAGGGGTATCAGAAACGTCTGAGTCTAATAAAAAAAAAAGAAAGGTGAAAGTTAAAACTTCCCATGCTATGGTAAAATAGCAGCGTATGGTAAAAAGAATATTTGCAACAAATACGTATTAAGTTCCCTCTGTGACGAATGGCACTCATGTCCTAGTCCACTAAGATGCATATATGTGGACAGACTAAAATTACAATGAAACAGAGTAGATTAGCACTTCGGGTTGTAGAAACTAAGATAAATAGAGGTTAAGTGACTTGTCCTAGGTCATCTAGCGAGTAAGTATCTGAGGGGGGGTTTGAACTCAGGCTTCCTGACTCCAGGCCCAGGGCTCTATCTACTATGTGACCCAGCCGCTTCTGTTTTAGCAGCATGAACCTACAAAATACCTTGATCCCCATTTTGAAAGTATGTGGGGTATCACCAAAGGGAATGTTACATGATGATAAAATAAGAAGTGGTCCATATGAAGAGACAGAGATAGAGACTGGACCTGTGTTTTCATAAGTTTAAGGAATTCTCAGGTAAAGAATCTCCTTCTGTCAATGCAGATCAGTATCTTCTCTGAAATTTAGAGTCTTGGAGACTAGATGACTGAGCAGTTAAGTAACTTGCCCGGGGTCCCCTGGCTGGCCAGTATATGTCAAAGGCAGGACTTGAACCCAGGTCTTTCTGGATTTGAGGCTGGTTTTCTTCTACTATGCCAGCTGCCTCTCATATACATATAACTCTAATACAAAGACAAATAAAATACGTGCTAAGAGAAATCCAAAGTACAAAATACATTTGAAGAAAGAGATCGCTTCTAACTTGGAGATTCAAAAAGAGGCTTCCTGGATAAAATGGTCCCTGGGGGAGTTTTGAGGCAAGGAAAGGATTTTGACAGATATGGGGGAGGGATGGGGTAGAGGAAGCCATCCTAAGAAGGAAGTACAGAGTAAGTAACAGTAAAGAGATGATAAGGAGAAAAATGATAACAGAAAACTAAGCTGGCTACGACTACAGTTAGCTGGAACGTAAGGGATTGAATAGGAAGGGAAGTAGAGTGAAAAGGGCTGGAAAAATAGGCTGGAGTCCAATTGTAAACAGCTCTGGACACCAGACACAGAAGCATGTACTTCAGTGGCCACTAAAAGTTTCTGATTTAATCAGAGTGATGAATTAACATTACAGGGGTAGTTGTGTGAAGGATGAGTGGAAGAAGGAAGAAACTAGAGGCAGAAATAGTAGGAAGCAGGCTACTAGAGCTTATAGAGGTCTAAACTTAAAGAGTAACAAGAGAAATAGAAAGGAGAGAAAAGATTAAAAACATTGCGGAGGTAGAATCAATAAGCATTGGCTATTAATTGGATGTGGAATATGAGGGGAAAAGAAAATAAAAGGATGACTCCAAAGTTTTGAGTTTGGGTAACTAGAAGAAGGGTGGTACCAGGAGTGGAAACAGAGATTTTGATGGTAAGAAAATGAGCTCAGTTCCAAACATGTTGGGTTTGACATAACAGTAGGATATGTAGAAGGTGGCTAAAAATATGGGAGGGGACTATGGTGCTCTTAGGAAATTCTGCCTTAGGTTGAATTGAAGCCTGCTTTCCTATTTTTTTTTCAGTCACTAATATTTATTCTTCAACTGCCTTTCATGTATCTCGATAGTGATCCTGTCCCCTGTAAATCTTTTTTTTTTTAAAATATAGACTAAACACTCCTAATTCCCTTAACAAATTCTCATATGGCATGATTTTGAGTCCCCTTAACATCTAGCTCTCCCTCTTTGGGATTTGCTTCAGCATGATAATGCCACTCCTAAAACTTGGTGCCTAGAACTCAACAAAATTTTCCAGATGAGGTCTGACTAGTTTGTTATTAGTGATACTGTATACAAATGTGATCTCTTTTTTTTCTGGACACTAAACTTCTATAAGGCAGCCTAATGTACCATCTAGCCCATTTTTAATACCAATTTGTCTCAGGGATGCGCTAAGGCCAAGAATTAGAGGAAACCATAATTCTGCAAGAATTAAAACTGCTGGTCACTAACACAGGGCAATGGAGATGTGGCAGGTGTAAATACGCTAATGCATATTACCAATGATGACATGCATACATGAAGTTAACAAAAGATAATATCCAAGATATGTAACACCAGCAAGGGAGGCAAGTGGATCATACAGTGAGAGCAAGGGTATAAAAGCCCTTGCCCTGCAGTGATATCTACAAAATATTAAAATACCTGGAGGAAGGCCTCCTGTGCACGGGATTACTCAATGGAAGGTTAAAACAAAGACATAGACAAGAAGCATATGCAAAAAAAATGACCCATGGATGGGTCACAATCTGAAGCAGTACAGGAAGACCCTACACCAAAGATACCAGAAATGGATCCAAATCCTGTCGATGGCATTAGACTTTTTTTGTCACTACAGCACATTACTGAATGATTTTGAGTTTGCAGTTGATTGTAGCTACTAGACTGTATACAGTCTACTATGTTTTATTTCACCTTTATCCCTAGTGAAAGAAATCTAGAAAGCAGTAAGTCATTGAATCAGTGTTTTTGGAATTTAATTAAAATCTTCTTCAGACAAACTGCTACCAAGCCACGTCCTATCTAGCTTGTGTTTCTGCAACTGACTTTCTAAAATCTAAGCACAGGAAACTACATTATCACTATCAACTTTCATTTGCTAGATTCAGCCTCTTTCTAGTCTGTAGAGTGATCATCAAGGATATTAAATATAGTGCATAATATTGTTACTTTCTTTTATTTATATTTAGAAACAGGGCCACAAGAGCACTGGATTGGAGCCAAAAGGCCTGAGTTCTAATCCTGTTTCTGCCACTTACTACCTATGTGACATTGAGCAAGTCACTTAACTTTTCTGAGTCTTGGTTTCCTCATCTGGTAAATGCAAAGATTAGCCTAAATGATCTCTAAATTCCCTTCTGGCTCTAAATTTTATAATTCTGAAGGTCATTCTTGTCTTCTTAATTTAGCTGCAAGTTTCCAAAGGATGGGGACCAGATTTGCAGCTTCTAAAGTGGTTAGTATAGTGCTTATACCCAGTCAGTTACTCGACAGATTTCTCAGCTTGACTTAGAGAGGTTCTTTTTTCTCCTTTACCTATGAGATCAAAGTTATTTGGATCCTTCTTAATCCCTTCCAAGTTGCTTAGCTGTAAATCCACACTTCCAGAATCACTGTCAGAACCATAGGGAGACACCATCTCGTCAAGAGTGTTGAACCTAGGAATTAACATAGTATTAAAAGAGAGCAATTTCTTTCCCTTGGGAGGGTAGAATTGTTGAGCTCTTTGTGAAAAATCAATGTTTTGCAAGTCTGAGTTATTCATCTGACCAAATAATGACTCCTGCTCATACGAGCTCAGAGAAAAATGACAATAGAATGTAACAAAACAGGTCGCAGACCTGGGCTTACATCTTAGGTGACACAGTAGAATACTGGACCTGGAGCCTACTGGAGGACCTGAGTTCAAATTTGCCCTTGGGAGCTTACTAGCTGTTTTGACCCTGGGCAAGTCACTTAACTTCTGCCTCAGTTTCTTCATCTATAAAATAGGGATAATAATAGCACCTAACTTACAGAGTTGTTGTGAGGATAAAATGAGAATAATTGGAGCATACTTAGCAAACCCTAAAGGGATATACAAATACTGTCATTACTTGTGTGACTTTGGACAAGTCACAATTTCTCTGGGCTTCAGTTTCCTCATCTGAAAAATAAGAGGGATGAACCTGATCTCTACAAATCTTTTTAAGCTAAGTCTAGAGTTATGATTTTAATTATCAGCTTTTTTTACAAACCCCAGAAGCAGATTCTTATTGTTTCTTAACTTCCTGCGATGCTCCTAAAATAATTTTGTAACCAAGTCACACATAGGAGTGATTTAATAAGCATAATCTTTCCCTTAACTTCTCTCCTTCACTTTCAGAACTTGTACAATTATTTGGCAAATGCAAAGGAAGTCAAATGAGGTAGGAGCTAAATTCTAACAGAGTTCCTGTCTAGTGTTAGTCTCAATAAGGAATGGAATCCTCTACTAAACAGAGGTAATTCAGGGTACAATACTAGTGGTGAGAAATGATCAATTAGTCAGAGTTAGGAAAATTGTTTCACAGGTAAACACACAGGTAACACCGTTTGTTGGGCAAGAGAACACAGAAAGGCTCCAACATCAACAGGTGTTCTAGCACAGGTTTACTTTTGATCCAATCAGACAGGAAGACAGTTTCGGAGGGATTAAATAAGCTTACTTTATTCTAGTCTAGTCTTCTCATAATGGGAGCTCCAACTCCTACAGCATTCCCTAATCACACTTTTCGCAGAGGTGGGCTAGAATGGTAGGAGCTTCAATGGGGGACAGCTGAGGCAAACACAGATTCTCCCCAAGCCTTGCTGGAGGCCAATTAAGGCAGGTACATGCATTACTCTATGCATTACCCAAATCCCAAAATGGTTTCTCCTCTTACTGACCAGGGCCCACTTGATTTATACGGCAACAGACAAAGAAGGCATCTTGCCAACATTAAGCTCACAGGTTAACTTTAGCAATATTGTCATGACCTAGCATAGTGCATGCGTACATTACGTCACCCCTGTATCTCTACTGTGACTGCACAGTAAAAGTTTCTATCGTAATTTGTGGGAAATATTATCTAGGATCCTGGAACTACCATCTAAAACAGAATAACAAAGCCCTCCTTACACACACTAAAATCCACCTTACTTACAAAAATGAAGTACATAATTTTGATAGGTTAAAAAATCCTCTCTGTTTTTTTGGGTCTCTTTTCCGTAAAGTTTGCTAGTAATAAATGACCTCTATTCTAAATTCACTCTCCTCAACCCTTACACCCACTTTTTCTACACTTTTCTAGAAACTTCCAAGCCACAAACCAGTACAGCTGGTGCTTTGTTGGACAATATCTAATCTCCTGATCTCAAACAGGAAAACAATCAAATGAACCTGCCTTCCTCCATATAAAGCCCTTGGTCCTCGTTGCCTGTATTATTGAACATCCATTGAATATCTGTGAATTAAAAACACTGAAATAAAGGCCTATCATTTTAAGTATTAAAATAAAATATTACCAAATTTGACATTTGTAAGGTGATTAGCACAGTGCCCGACACACAGTAGGGGCTTAATTGTCTTTTCTAGTTTATTCTTCCTGCCACAGATCTTATGGCTCAATGACACAGGCAATTCTTCCTGTCTTTCCTTTTCTCTCCCCCTCTCTGTAGTCCTTTTATTTTACTTTTCTTCCTGTGTCCTTTTCTCCCAAAAGTCACGTGGGGACAGAGACTTAGGCAGGTAAATAGAGAACTGCTTGGCATGGGAGGAGGCTGTGAAGCTTTGAGATCCAGCCCTCCAGGGAAACTACCATCAAAGGGGAGGGAATCAGAAAGTGATTAATAGGGGAAAATAAAAGGGAGGGAGCAGAGACTTAAATTACAAAAGATCTTATGAAGAAAATTCAAAGACTTTAAACATAAGCCAATAAATCAACAGGGAAAACATTAAAAGCACAAGCAAAGAAGCCTCCAGATGAATGTTCCTTCTAATTTTTTTTTTTGACAGATGCATTGACCTGCTATCCTGCTATTGTTCTAAACAGAAAAATTTTATACAACCTGATGACCTTGCAGCCCTTTAAAAGTTTTGTTTTTTGTAATATACATTATATGAATATTTCTACTAAAAATGGAAAAATTGTGTAGTTTTGATTATATTTATTATTGAGTAGTACAAAGCTTTTCATATCAGGGGGCTTTGAGTTTATCTTGCATAACTTCAGGTTTCTTAAATTAGCTAATTTAAGTAAAGCAATTACTATAGTCAATCATCACTTCACTATCTGAAAATAGAAAAGCCACATATTTCATTCCTCACAGCCTGCCAGATCACATGACCTAATTGAACCAATCCAGTGGCAGTTGCTAAACCAATTAGAATACAAAGAGCTTCAAGAAAGAAAAGCAAAAACAACCATGTAAATAGTGACTCAGAATCAGCAATGTTTTGAAAAGAAAGTTTCATTTGTGCTGCAACAATTCAGTGTGTGCCAGAGCATCTCAGTCACTGGCTGGATGTACACTCATGTAGTTTATTGGGAACTTTGCTCCAGACTGAGTAAATCAGTCCAGACATCTATGAATAAATATTGCAAAATGAAGTAAAAGATTCAACACTTAAAAAGACAGAGGATCCTGTGGAATTTAAGGAGAACATAGGAGAATACAAAATGCTGTCCCCAAGTGGTTTAAAAGAGACATGAGAATTATTAGAGCAGAATTTATGGACTACATAGCAAAAATAATTGATAGAATAGAAAAATTTGAATCTGGAATGATACGACTCACCAAAGAAATAAAAAAGAGAAAAATCAATTGGGTATGCAAGTACACAGAAGTGAAGGACAATCTAGAAGAAGAGAAGAAAAAACATTAAAATAAATTATACTCTCTATCCAAACAAAACATGCTGACCTAGAAGACAGGCCAACTTAAGAGACAACCTGAGGATTATACATCTACCAAAAGAACATAAATCAAAAAACCTGAACACTAGAATGCAAGAGATAATACAAGAAAACTGCCCAGAACTTCTGCACACAGAAAATGAAATACCCGTTCAAAGAATTCACAGATCACTTCCAGAAAAAACAAATAACAACAACCAAAAAAACCAAAAGTGCAAACTCCAAGACATAAAGTGGTTAAATTTACCAACTCAATTCAAAAACAAGAAGTTCTGCAAGTGACCAGGAGAAAGACCTTCAAATGCAGTGAAAACGAAATCTGAATATTATATATATATAAATATGTTTGTATATAGATAGATAAATAGGAGGTAGTTATGATGGGGTGCTTGAGCCCCAGCCCTAAGATCATGTCTCTGGAAGCCTCCCAATTTCTTAGTGGGCTCCTGTCCTGTGAGAAAATTTTCCCTTGTTGCAGAACACGGTCTTATCAGAACAGACAGAAGGGTGCCTGGTCCAGAGATTTTTGTCCCTGGCTGGCCCAAGGACTCTTCCTCCCACCAGATCCCCAAGGTCCATGTCTCTGGCAGCTAAACAAAAAACTGCCTTTTCTCCTTCCTCGTCTGGTATACTCCCTACACTTTCCCATCCATAGCTCCCAAAGACACCTGGACCTTTAGATTACCTAATTAGCATCCCTGGCATTCTTTTCCTATGCCCCTTTTCCATATAAACCCCAGCACCATCCTAAGTCTCTCAAAGGTTCCCTTAAGGACCCATGCCCAATTTTGCTTAAGCATTAATAATAAACTTTTTGCCACTTCACTAAGCGAAGGCTTGAGTGTGAATTCATTCCAGGCAACCTTGCCTTGGCATTCTTGGGGTGCCAGTACCCCAAAACTTCTTCAGTTAGGTAGTTTAGTGGATAGAGCACTAGACATGGAGTCAGAAAGACCTGAATTCAAATCCAGCCTGACATTTACTAGCTGCATGAGCCTGACAAGTCATTTAACCTCCATTTGCCTTAACCCGATGGAGAAAGAAATGGCAAACCACTCCAGAATCTTTGCCAAAAAAATTCCATGGGCAGTATGGTCCATGGGGTCATGAAGAGTCAACACAACTGAAATGACTGAACAATAATATAGGTAAATATGTATACAACCGACATTTATGTAGCAAAGCACTGTCTATACATGATCTTATTTGAGCTTCAAAATAGCCCTGGGAAATCAATTGTGTCTCCATTTTAGAACTAAAATAGGGAAACTGAGGCTCAAAGAGGTTAAATGATTTGCTCAGTCACACAGCCAAAAAGTGTGAGAGGAATTTGATTAAGAACTTAGTTAAGAATTTAGTTTTTAGCTTAATCTCTGGATAAAGTAATAAAACTTCTATATTTCCTGAACCTCAAATTGGGACACATTATCTGAAAAAGAATATTCCATCAGGAAAGCTTTAGAAAGCACACTTTCTTTACTTGCAATTGGGACTGGTCTGTAAACATGTGAAAAAGAATGGTTACCTTAGATGCAGTTCCAAGCACAAAAAGGAATTGGAAGTAAGAAGTAGTGTAGATGCCTTCTAGGTGACAAAAGAAGGCACCCATTCTGCAATTAAGAATTTCTCTCAACTATCCCACAAAGCACCAAAAGCGCAGTCAAATAATCAAGAGTTAATTTAACCCATTGTCTTCCACAGAATCCCCCTTTTCTCATAGGACCTTTCACTCTCATTTAACAGTGTGGTGCAATGGGAAGAGCCCAGGCCTTGCAACCAGGCATCAACATTTGTTAGGAGTTGACTCCTACATTTCACTAGCTGTGACTTTTAAGACTCAGTTTTCTCATCCATAAAATGGAAAGAACAATCCTTGTACCGACTAGCTCCCAGCGGGTGGAGTCTTAGGGAAAATGCTTATGTATGGAATAAATGATTTCCATTTCTGTACAGCATGAAGATTTGCAAACTGAGAAGCAAGAGAATTGAGGTGCGTCAAGTAATTAAAATAATTAGAATTACATAGCTGCTATCCCAAACAAGGGTGCCAAAATTTCGAGTTTCCTCATTCCTCTCCCCATTTCTTGCCACAGAAAGCCTACTACTATCCCTTTAAAATGAGCTATGCGAAGGCGAATGAATGACAAGCCCACCGGCCAATCAGCAGAAGCCCCGTTTCTGGTTCGGGTCCCCGCCTCTTCTAGCCGGTTTCCTGAACCACCAGGAGCTTAACGGTTGCTACGCGGACTGTTCCATGAAGGCTCGCTCCTAGGGGTGGACGGGCCTCGACGCACAGCTTGTGAGCACATTTTCGGGACCCTTATCGAAAGATTCACACCAGAGCTTTACGAAGGTGGATAAGAGATTCTGATTAGAGATAAACAACCTGTCACTGGAGCCCATTCTCGGGAGAAAATACTCTGGCATAACCTCTCACCTCCGCCGTTTAGTCGGAACCACTTTCTTGGGCGGAAGTCTGCGGCGCGCCAGGACCAGGGCTGGAGCTCGGAGGAATGGCGGTCCTGGGTGAGACATTGGGCATGGCCCTGGTCTGGTCTCGGGGAGGTGACCCAGGTCCGCGTCTCCCAAGAGGGAGACAGTGGAAACTGAATGTGCTCCGCACTTGAGCTGGAAAGGCTTGTTCTCCCTCCCTTGCGGAACAGGGTCATCTGCACGTTCCGGTTTCGCGGGGGAGGGCAGGGAGGAGGGGAGGGCAGGGAGGGATTCGCAGGCACTTTACGGGTCCCCGAGCGGCCCATCCCCAGCGGGATGTCCTCCTTCCGTGGGTGCGCGCGGGGGTGGGGGCGGGGAGGGCTCCGCTGAGAGGCGGGGGCTGGGGCGGGGGGGGGGGGGGAAGGGGGACGCGTTAGCGTTGACTTTGGGGTGGGGGATCGGAGGAAGCGTGATGTGGCAAACGTGTTTGGGGCCTCGGGCAGAATCGAGGAAGGCAGTCCTGTGCTCCTGGCCGGACTCATGTTTCAGCGATGATTTAAGGTTAGCGAAAGGCTAACTCGAAGTAGGAATCAGGGAAGTCGGGAGTGTTCGCGTTATCCCCGAGGCCTGGAGAGGTGAAGTGACTTGCCCAGAAAGAGTAGGAAGGGTAGGAGGCTTAGGTGGTACTCAGGAGGTGATTGGTTAAAAATGTTCATTCATTCCCTCAACAAGTCTTCATTCCATTCATTCCTTCGATCAGTCAACATGTATTAAACAATTACTACCAGGCACCGTGCTAAGTGATAGGACACAGAAAGAGGCAAAAAAAAACAGTCCCTGCCCTCGAGGAACTTAGAGTCTAATGGGGAGAATTCCAGGGCCTGCTGCATTGCCGGGCTCCAGTCTTAGGCCCCAAGAGAGAAGGACCTAGAGGCCATCTAGTCCAACCCTCTCGTTTTGCTGATGAAGGAGCTGAGGTCCACGGAAACTAAATGACTCTCCCCTGGTCACACATGTACTAGGTAGGAGCTTTTGACACTGTTGATCATCCTCTTCTTGATAGCTTATTCTCTTGGGATTTTTGGAACACCTCTTTGTTCTGGTTCTTCTCCTACCCATCTGACCACTCCTCAGTCTCTTTTGTTGGATCTTCATCTTGGCCATGCCCACTCACTAACTAAGGAGAGATGGTGTCCCACAGGGCTCTGACCAGGGCCCTCTTTTCTTCTCCCTCTATACTATTTATTTCTTTTGGTGATCCTATCAGCTCCCGTATATTAAGTTACCCTTTCACATCTCCTTAGGAGCCTTAACCTCTCTGCTGATCTGTAGCTGCTTATTGGACATCTTGAACTTGATGCCCTGTAGACATCTTACACTCAATATGTCTAAAACTGAATCCTCATCTTTCTCTTCAAATCCTCACTCCTTCCAGACTTCTATTTCTGTCAAGAGTACCACCATCTTCCCAGTCACTTAGGCTCACAACCAAGGAATCATCCTCAATACCTCTCTTGTGGCACCCATATCCAATCTGTTGCTGAATCCTATCATTTCTACCTTCATAACATCACTTGTGGATGCCACCTTCTCTCCTTTGACACTGCTACTGCCCTTGTGCAGGCCTTTATCATCTCTCACCTGGACTATTGTAATAGCCTTCTAGTTGATTGGCTTGCCACAAGCCTTCCCATTCCATTCCATACTCCACTCAGCTGTCAAAGTGATTTTCCTAAAGTGCAGATCTAATCATGGCAGACTACTCAATAAATTCTAATGACTCACCGTTGCCTTCAGGACCAAATATAATAATAATAGCTTACATTTATATAGCTCCTGTGTGCCAGCACTGTGCTGAGCAGAAACAACCCTGGAAGTAGGTATTATTATTAATCTCTGTTTTATAATTGAGGAAACTGAGGCTGATAGAGTAAATGACTTTCCTAAAGTTACACAATACTTGAGATCAGATTTGAACTGTAGTCTTTTTGACTCCAGGACCATTATTCTGTCCACTGCTTCATTTAGTTGCCTCTAGCTATATAAAACCACCGGTATTCAAAGCACTTTATAACTGTATCCCACTTTTCCAGTCTTCTTAAACCTTATTCCCCATGATCCTAGGATACTGACTTCTTTACTGTTCCTTGAACAAGACTCTATATCCCATTTGGGAATTTTTACTGACTGTCCCCGAAACTGAAACGTTCTTTCTTAATTCTGCTTCCTGGCTTGTTTTAATTCCTAGCTAAGATCCCACCTTTACAAGAAGTCTCCCAATCTGTCTTAATTCTGGTGCCTTCCCTCTGTTGATTACTTCTGATTTTTCCTGTATATAACTTATTTGTATGTAGCTGTTTGCATGTTCTCAATCATTGCTAGGTGCTATGGGGACTGGAAAGTTGAGTGAGCCTTGGTGCTTGCCCTTTGGGAGCTTATGGTCTAGTAGTGAGGAGAAGATGAGTACACCAATAACTAATCTATAAGATAGAATGCTGTAAGTCATAACAATTACCATTGGTATTAGAAAGGGGAAATTATATTCCCTGGTAGGGAAATAATGGAGAGGTAACATTTAAGCTGGTCCTTGAAGTATCAGTAGAATTTCAAAAGTAATAATAGTTTACAGCTATAAATACTTTACATTTCTGATCTTATTTGACCGCTGCAACAACCATATGGAGTAGGTAGTAATGTAAGTTGTATCTTTGTTTTACAGATGAGGAATGGGCTCAGAGAGGTTGAGTAACTTGCCTAACATTACAAAGCTAGTAAATGATGGGACCAGGACTCCCGCCTCCCAGGAGGAGGTGGGGAGGGAACTGTGGAAGAGAATATTTCAGGTGGAGGAATCCCCATGAACAAAGGAGCAGAGGAAGTCAGAGTCATGTTCAAGGAATGACTCTTGGTGCAGCTTGGATGAACTAGGAATTTTAACAACTGAGGCAGATTGTTTTGGGAGTGGGGTCTAGGACATAATTGCTTTTGGGAGTGGTTGAAGTAGTAGTTTAAGTGGTCTAGAAATAGGTTACAGGAGTTGGGGTTGAAAAATTGGGAAGCCAAGGCTAATAGTAGGGGTCAGTAATTGGGATAAAGAAGGGAGACTGAATCAGGTACTGAATTTATTGGGGAAAACAGGAATCTCCTTCCCTTCTGTTCATGGATAACAAGAATCTGGACAGAATGAAGGGAACTTTAAAGGAGAGGTAGTTGCTGAGTGATGGTAACAGAGGAAGGTTCTCAGAGTGGCACTGGGAAGTGAGGAATATGCCAAGTTTTACCCCTGGCCATATATGTTTGAGTGAGAGTAGAGCAGCCAGCTTTGGACAGGGCACCTAGAGATGTGATATCTTTAGAAGAAGATTAGGTTTAAGGAAAATGATAAATACTGAAGAAGCTGTGGGAAAATTGGAATGCTGATGTATTGTTGGTGAAGTTATGAACTGATCCAACCATTCTGAAGAACAATCTGGAACTATGCCCAAAGGGCTATAAAACTGTGAATATCCTTTGACCTAGCAATACCATTTCTAGGTCTGTATCCCAAAGAGATCATACAAATGGGAAAAGGATCCACATGTACAAAAACATTTATAGCAGCTCTTTTTGTGGTGGCCAAGAATTAGAAATTGAAGGGATGCTTATCAGTAGGAGAATGGCTGAACAAGTTGTGTTATATGAATGTAATGAAATGCTATCTATGAGAAATGGTGAGCAGGCAGATTTCAGAAAAACCTGTAAAGACATATAAACTGATGCTGAGTAAAGTGAGCAGAATCAGGAGAACATTGTACACAGTAACAGCCAGGTTGTGTGATGATTGACTTTGATAGATTTATCTCTTCTTAGCAATGCAAGGATCTAAAACAACTCCGAAAGACTCATGATGGAAAATGTTGTCCATATCCAGAAAGAGAATTGTAGAGTCTGAATGCCCATTGAAGCATACTGTTTGTTTTCTCTCTCTTTTTTTTTTAAATTTCTTCTTTCTCATGACTTCTCCCATTGGTTCTAATTCTTCTTTACAACATGACTAATGTGAAAATAGGTTTAATATGAATGTATATGTTGAGCCTATATCAATTTACATGCCATCTTGGGCTGGGGCGAGGGGAGACATGGGAAGAAAATTTGAAATTCAAAATCTTATGGAAATGAATGTTGAAAACTAAAAATAAATAAATAAATTTATAAAAAGAAAAAAAGAAAACTAGGTTTAAATGAGATAGGAACCAAAGATGGGAAGGTTAGAGAGGGAGAGATCTAGAATGAAAGAAGTTTGGTGACAGTGGAGAAGTGTGCCATGGGGCACAGTGGAAAAGTAGAGCAAAAGCTGAATTGTAAGGGAATGGGTTTAGTACTATGCCTAGGACATATATAGTAGGTGTTTAATTAGTGATTGTTAATCCATTAAGGGGTATCAGGGGAAAGGAGATTTTCTTTTTTTTTTTAACTTATTTAGTATTTTATTTTTCCCCAGTTACATGTAAAAACAATTTTTAACATTCATTTCTAAAACTTTTAGTTCCAAATTCTCTCCTCTCCTCCTTCCCCATCCCCCCACACCCCATTGATAAGGCAAGCAGTTAGATATAGGTTAGACATGTGTAGTCATGCAAAACACTTCCATAATAGTCATGTTGTGAAAGAAAACATAACCAAAAAAAAAAAACCTCAAGAAAAAGTTTTTTTTTTTTAAAAGTATGCTTCAATCTGCATGCCCACACCATCAGTCCTTTGTCTGGGGATGGTTAGCATTTTTCATCATAGGTCCTTGAGAGCCGTCTTGGATCGTTGTATTGCTGAGAATACCTAAGTCATTCACAGCTGATCATCCTATAGTAGTGCTGTTACTTTGTACACAGTACATTTCACTTTTCATCAGCTCATATAAATCTGGAAAAGGAGATTTTTCACCCAGAAAAAAGGTGCTTTGAATTACAGGGATCTGAGAGAAACAGCATGAATTTTATAACTATGGTACATGGGGAAATACCAAGTATAGAGATATTAAAATGGCCCCAAGGCACTAATTAAAATGATGTTTAGATGCCCCTGCAGATCTTGACCGAAGTGATGCTCCTTTAGTTAATTTGATTGGTTCTCTAGATGGCAAGCTATATGTGGATTGTTTGACCAGAGATATATCAGCTATTGCTATAGTCCTTGATAAATAGAGCTTTTTTGTGTGTTCAGTGTGAGAGAGACCAGAGGAAGGTGTAACGCAACTACATCTTGCCTTCCAAGAAGTTTTCAACTGGGGAAGATGATGGATAATACTAATGAGAACCATCTGTGTTGATCTTGGCCATCTTGTATGGCCAGGTTCTCTAGCCAAGATAGTGTTATAGGGTCTGGTTTTCTGCCCCCTTCCCTTTTTTTTTTTTTTTCGAACAGGGACAGTGTTGTTTTTTTTCTCCCCCAGTAGGAAAGCAGCCTAAGAATGAGATGTGATGGCCATAGGATCCTAGATGTTAGCAGCCCCAGGCCAGTAGGGAGGAGAGAGGTGTCTCCGATAAGCTTGGTAGTCTCATGTTGGTTCCGACTCTAAGATATGTGAAAAGGGAGTTTGTGAGAGATGTTGATGATGGAAATCTAAGGTGGAAACAGACTGGAGGGCTCTTAATACCATTCTGGTATTGAGAAGCCATGAAGATTTTTGACCAGAGACTAACATGATCAGAGGGTATTAGGAAAATCTTTGTTATTTGCGAAAAGTTACTTCCCTCCCTACAAAAGTATATACTCTCCACAAAAATTCTCCCATATCTGTCTTGTATAATCATAGCAGTTATAAATGTAAGCAGCCTGTTCTGGGTTATTAGTAACTTTAAATGGCATTAGGATAGGATGTGGCTTATTTAATAGTTGTTATTAAAATAAATGCTTTTTTCCCCAGGTTCCAACACCATCTTACTTGTGGCCCTAACCATCACAGTCATCCAGGCCCTAACACCCAGCCACTACCTCACTCAACGTGATGTTGAACGATTGAAATCCTCTTTGAGTCAGCCATTTTCAGATTTGGAAACTGCGTTCTACTCCATCGTGGGGCTCAGCAAGCTTGGTGCACAAGTGCCTGATGTAAAGGTGAGGTTAAGACTTTGGTTTGCCTCCCAGTTTTTAAAGGCTCCTTCATTCCTATCCTCATTTCTTTTACTGGAGGGTTTTTTTTTAATAAATATATATATATATATATCTCAAGCTTAAATAAATAACAGCAAGAGTTAATTCAGTTCAAACATTTTTCATTTCAATACAGTAAGTATTAAGTGCCTATTTCAAGCTCGGTATTATGTAGTGTGGGACACGAAGAGTATGTGATTTTGTACCTCTAGGAGCTTATAGTCTATTTGGAAGGCAAGATATAAACACTTAAGAGCATTACTAGTAATACAAGGAAATAGAAGATAACTACCAAACGAGCAGGTAGTAAATAAATGCCTTGGATTCAATGTTCTAAGAAGAGAAAGATCACCTTGAGGCTAGTGTGATCTAAGAAGGCATAGAAGAGGTGGTATTTGAGCTGGACTTGGAAGGATCCATAGAATTCAGAGAGGTGGAGGGAGAACATTCCAGGTGAGAGAAATGACGTAAGTAAAGGAAACATCCACAAAACATGTTGAAGGTACGGTAAATAAATAGATTTGACTGGAGTAAAAAGTTTATTCCCAAAGGCTATAGAGAGCCAGTGACAGTTTTGAGAAACTCTAAAAGGAATAATCCGCCAATATTCTGATGATTACAGGATTAAGGCATTTTTCCTTTATTGATAACGTGTAGCTGCATGGGAGAGAAGCACTATAGATTTCAAGTTTTGTCTGGATAGCAAATATCTCTCCTTGGGAAGAAGAAAACAGAACTTTTCTAAATCTTGGGGAAACAACTTAAAATCACAGAGTTTAAAATTTTAGGAGATTAAGGAGTCTAAAGAAATGCTCACAAAATATCATGGATTCATTCAACTACAGACTATTGAGGCGTAGCAAATTCTACGGGAGACTCCAGAGAAAACAGAAAGATAAAATACTAAAATACTAAAAGATAATGGATTATCAAAAATTACACAGACAAGTAGTACAAGTCTTTTGTTCTATCTAGAGGCAACAAATTTCCCCTCAGTTTCTTCAGATTAGCCTTCATAGTAACATCAGGCTTTCAAAAAGCATAGCAGATAAGCTTGGCAGACCTAGAGCCCTATTCCCACATTCTCCACTTTTTGTGCATAAGGGAAATAAATCAACTTCGATATCAGGACCTCTCATGAGCATGAGATGGCAAACATCCCTAGTTATGGATAATGAGCCCCATAGAAATCAAGAACCATGAGGCAGAACTCATGTCTTTGGGAGGGATTAAAATTACTTTGCAAAGGCAAAGGAGAGGTAGCAGTAACTAGGAGCTATGATAATGACGTAGGGTTTTATCTGATACCTAATCCCAAGGGCTAAGATGATAACACAGGTAGAGGATATGAAGATATCTCAAACTCTCCAAGCTTCCCAAAATCTAGCCAGGTACCGAGCTATCCAAATTGATCCTCTCTTTATTTTGGGGTCATAATAATTATCTCTAAGATGCATAGGAGAAGGAGAAATGTAGGTATAGCTTGGCTGTCCTTTCTTTGCTAATTAGAACATCTAATTTGTCTAATCTGTGTATTATTCAGCGATATGAAACAGAGCAGGATTTCTACCATCCCTATGAAAAAGCCCATGCTTACCACAGTGGATATTTATTTTAAGTTTTTCATATGTTGGTGAATGACATTGACAAAGGTATAATCAGTCTCAAGGTTCCAGAGTTCCTTTGTGGCTATAAAGCAACTTTGTGCATTCTCTTTGCTAAAGATTGGCAAATCTTTTTCCTCAGTCAAACTATCTGCATTTGCTTTTTGTTGCTTTGCACCTGAGGCTTCAAAAGATCCAGGCAAAGGTGGCAGATGGCCCCTTAGGAATGGGGACAGAGTTGAAATGGGAAAGCCTTGGCAATTTACTGTAGTGTTGCTAGTAAGAACCTGATATGGACCCTTTTAGCAGGGTTCCAGGGAAGTCTTATATTGATGGGCTTTCACATAGACCTAAGATTCGTCTTGTTCTTTGGGCAAGACATCTTGTTACCTGAATGTGGAAAGCTTTGACTCATTTCATTAGTGTCTTACAGTGATTCAGTGTAATGTTTTAAATTGTAGCTCAGAGAATTGTCTTGCCATTAAATAAGTCCAGTTTTCCTGTTAGTGGTAGACCTTATACTCATGAGAACTGTGGGTAAAATAATCTGGCCACTTAAGACTTAACTTTCAGTATAAATTTTAGCTATCTTATTTAAAATCTATTTTATCATTCAATTATAACTATGGAATCAGGGTAATATGGGCAGGGAAAACATTTTTGGATGTGGAATAGCTTACGGATTTCTTTTATTGTTTGTCCTGATAATATGGACCTCTGCCCTTGTTGATAAGGGCACTAAAATTAGGAGTAAATTCTTTTAAGAGTCTTTTGCTAATTATAACAGTATGTGATTTTATGCAAGTATGGCTTTCGTATATCCTGAATACATATATACATAAAACAACTCATATACCTTCATAGGAGTAGTATTTAGATATTTATTAAATTAATTTGTACATTTCTAAAAAGTCCCTACAGCAAGAATAAGCTGTTCTCTTTGCTCTTACAGAATTTCCCACATCTTGGGCTTGGCAGTGGTGCTTCTCATGAAGTATTGTTGGACTGCACAGGAAAATTTTTAGAGCAAGCCAACTTTGAAAAAAAGTTTCAATAAGCTTCTCCTTTTTACTTATGTGTACCATGTCTTGGTGAATAGGAACAAGGTGCAAGATTAAGTACAGCCATATGCTGTAGGTGCTTGGGTTAGAGTTTGCCAGTCTCTAAACATCTTTCTCAGTTTCTGGGACTTAATCTTGAGGTAGCAGTATCCTCAAGAGTAGATCTTAAGAGACCAGTTCTTAGGGAGGGGAAAAAAAAACAACACAGATGTAGCCTGTGGTTCAAGAAGGGCATATTCGATACTCTTAATTGATGAACTCATCTCATGAGAAAAAATACAGGGGGCTTGGCCATCACTACTCTTAGGATGTGTACAGGAAAGTTATTTTGCCCACCACTGTGAATTAAAAAATATTTATGAAATGAACATATCATCCTTCGTAGGTCAGAGGATTTTATTATAAAAGGGGAAGAAGGAAGGGACATACTTGTTACAGTATTAAACTTCTGTCACATCTGGTTCTGAAAGTAACAGATTGACCTTTTTTAGTTATGTAAGGTCAAGGTTACTTTAACTTTGTTTGATTTTGGTTTTAAAGGTCAGAAATATTTTTAAATAGCTTATTTATACATTATTATTTCATATCATTCAAAGGTTGTAATGTCAGAACTTGTGGTCTGATAGATGGGAAACCTTTGGTTCATTTGTGGGTCAGGTTTACCTTTTCCCAATCTTCACAAGACTGACCTTCTCAACAATCAATATCTACTTGGAACTGGTTTAGGAATGTGCAATTTAGCACTTCCAAATTGGTAACACTTTGGATATTCCTCTTACAGGATGTATTGCTAATTTATCAGTAAGCATTTATTAAGTACTTTGTATGTGCTAAGCACTGTGGAAACTGACAAAAAGCAGAAAAGTTCCTGTACTCAAAGAACTTGGGAGGAGGGGGGCCTGACAACGTATACATATATAGGTATTTATGACATGTATACAAAGTAAATACCAAGATAACCTTGGAAAGGAATGTACTAGCACCTGGGGGTACCAGGAAAGGCTTTATGCAGAAGATGATGCTTGACCTGAGTCTTGAAGGGAGCCAGCAATTTGAAGAGGTGAGGTAGGGAAGGAGATGATACCAGTGATGGGAGACAGCCAGTGAGAAAGGAAATGGGAAGACTGGCAAGTAAGCCAGTATGGCCAGACCACAGTGTTTGTGAACAAAGTAAGATGTCTGATTTCAGAGGTAGGAAGAGGTCAGATTGTGAGGCACTTTACTTAATTATTTTTTTTTTTGTGGTTTTTTGTTTTTAAATTTTGAATTATCAACAATCACTTCCATAAACTTTTGAGTTTTAAATTTTTCTCCCCCTCCCTCCCCACCTCCCTCCCCAGGATGGCCGAAATCTGATATAGGCTATACATATACATTCCTATTAAACATGTTTTCACATTAGTGATGTCATAAGTAAGAATTAGAACCAATAGGAAGAACCACCAGAAAGAGGAAACAAAACACAACAGAAGAAAAAAAATAGCAAATAGTATGCTTCCATCTACATTCAAACTCTGTAGTTCTCTCTTCTTTGTGGATAGCATTTTCCATCACAAGGCCTTTGGAGATGTCTTAGATCCATGTATTGCTGAGAAGGGTTAAGTTTATCAATATTAGTCATCGCACAATGTGGCTATTACTGTGTACAACTTTCTCCTGGTTATTCTCACTTCACTCAGCATCAGACCATACAAGTCTTTCCAGGTTTTTCTGAAGGCAGCCTGTTCATCATTTCTTGTAGCACAATAGTATTTCATTACATTCACATACCACAACTTATTCACCCATTCCCGAGTTGAAGGGCATCCTCTCAATTTCCAATTCTTTGCGACCACAAAAAGAGCTGCTATAAATATTTTTGTACATATAGGTCCTTTTCCCATTTGTATGATCTCTTTTGGATACAGCCCTGGAAGTGCTATTGCTGGGTCATAGGGTATGCACATTTTTATAGCCCTTTGGGCATAGTTCCAAATTGCTCTTCAGAATGATTGAATCATTTGTGAGGCACTTTAAATGCCAAACAAAGGAGTTTTTATTTGATTCTAGAGGTAATAGGGGACCTCCTGGAGCAGGGGTGGGGAACTTCGGTCCTCAAGTACGGCCCTTTGACTGAATCCAAACTTCACAGAACAAATCCCCTTCATAAAAAGATTTGTTATATAAAACTTGGACTCAGTCAAAAGGCCCCACCCAAGGACCTGGAAGACCTCAAAGCCACAGGTTTCCCACCCTTGTGGGCCTGGAGTTTATCAAGTAGGACTGGTAACCTGGTAATTTCTTGTGCTATAGGAAAGTCACTTTAGCATGTTTGTAAAGGGTAGATTGGAATGTTGAGAGACTTGAAGCAGGGTAGCCTGTGGCTGGCAAAAAGCAATGAAGGGGGCAGCTAGGTGGCGCAGTGGATAGAGCACTGGCCTTGCAGTCAGGAAGACCCGAGTTCAAATGCAGCCTCAGACACATGATATTTACCATCTGGGCAAGTCACTTAACCCCAATTGCCTCACCAAAAAAAAAAACATCGAAGGCCTGAATTAGCGTTGTGACTCTGTGAGTAGAGAATGGGAGACTTTTGGAAGAGGTGTTTTGGAGATAGAATTAACATTTGTCATCTTTGGGTATATTTCCACAGTCAAAGTGAGATCATAGCTTTATAATGAGTAAAACAATTTACACTCCCAAGAAATTCCATCTCACACAGTAAGTTCCACTGCTTACAATTAAAGTAAGATGTAATTACACATCTATATAAGGTATTTGTTTAAAGGTGTAGCATAATACATGACAGCCATTAAGATTAATTCAATAGGGTCCAGATTTTTCAGGGAACAAATCCCCACGTTCTTTATCACATTTTAATAACATTCTGTAATGTATTGGTTCTTGTGAACTGTACTCTTTTCAAGCTCTGCTCTGTGTTCTTAGAATTGGCTCTGTCTGCTCTTAAAAGAATCTGATCTGATTTGAATAAATTAAGTATCAAAATAATGCAAATAAATTGTTGTAAAGTACCATTTTCCCATTGGTGGGAGAGGTTGAACAAGACACAGATACCTTTAGTCATTTTGTATAGAAAGGCTAATATACAAAAGTATAAATTGTATAAAATCCATGTATCCTTTGGTTACTATTGTTCTGAAGTTTTCAAGTCCAAACCCAGTTTTCCAGCTCCTGTTGGCGCCCCCCCATCTGTGAAACCTGATGTCAGTGTTACTTAAGTTGCCCAGTTTTAAGGTTACTTCATGATTTTAGCTTTCCTTTCCAGACCTACATCAGAATAGCAGCATTGGTGAAATTAAGCCTGAAAATCATTAGTAGTCTCCCTAACTTCTTGGAAAAGAATTATCTCTTTAGGGACATTCTCTTGATTTAACCAGTTTCTAACAGGGAGCAGCTTATTCAGACTGATTCCCATCAATTGACATTTTTCCACAAAAAAATGAAGCATTAATCTTTCAAAATATTTCCTCTTTCTGCTGGATAGCAAAAATTGAAGATGGTAGTTATTAGGAGGAAAGAGGTAACTTACTAGTATCAAATAATAATAATTCACATTGAACACATTTTGCTTTGAGAGGACAAAACATTAAAATGCCCTTTCCTTTATGGGGTATAGCACCTCATTGGCATTTTTATCTTACGTAAGATAAATGAAATTATTTATAATACAGGGTTTGGGAGAACTCATGTGTCCTGCAGTCTTCATGAGAGAAAATAAAATAATAAGGCTGGTTGCAGACATTTAAATTTCTTAATTTCCAAATTAACAATTTGAAGTAAATCCAGAGTAACTTCAATGTAAAATTCTTTACAAATTCAGGTTTATTCCTTTTGTACTCTGTAAGTTCATATTCAAAATATCAGGCATATATTTTCTATTTCTGTAGAGTCATTAGTTTAGACTCCATAAATCTTAGTAACAAGAGAGTCTTTTCTTAACACAATTTTGTTCTCATAATTGGTATAATTTCTTCCTATGTCCCTTGATTGACCAAATCCTGGAAAGGTAGTGCCTTCTCCTCAAATTTTTATCCTTTGTCACTTATGAGGGTTAATCCTACAGACTTAAAAGAGGTTATAAAAACCCCAGCAAGTTCTTGCCATTATTCAGCCGTATAAACAATACTATCCTTTTCTGGAATCCTTCCTAGCTTTGCTCTGTCAGGCTGTCAATAAAAACCTAACCATTTGGGCTTTTCTTCTTGTTATAGATTAAGCTCTTGTATTTTTTTTTCCCCTTTGAGTCATCCCAAGTATAAAACTTCCACTTTTCTGGAGCTAGCAAGACCTAGGCCTCTACAGTATATTCAGACAACAAGCTAGTGTACTTTTGGAGAAGACAGGACAGGGCAGATTTAAAGTACTTCTATTCTTTTGTACCAGATCCCATTCATCTTCCATTTAGCCTGTATGTACAGTAGAAATGAAGGCAACCAGTGCTGACAAAGGCCCAGTAGCTTGATCATATAGGAAAATATACAAAATAGATACTGTTGGGTTCATGGCTCACAAACAAGAACGACAACCATCAGGACCCTGTGTCTTCTTTCCTATAACTAACCTTACGATAACTTGAATGAATCAGTGGTAAGAAAACAGACAGAGATGGATAAAATTCTGGCAAGCAGGACCTTAGGGGGAGAAAGTCAGCAAACTTGTGCCTATAAAATCAACAAACAATAGAACCTTTTCCTGGGGAAGACCTGTGTTTTCTTGACAGGACTAATAGAACCAGAACCACAAGAGTAGAGGACAACCTTAGTTACTCAACAGTCTGGCAAGGCTTTGGCGGTTATAAAAGCAGCAAAGTCTCCTCGAGCCAGAAATAGAACAGATCAGGTACAGATGACAGAAAGTCATCCACCCAGGGTCATCTCTGAGGCAGGGGTGGGGATCTCCATGAAGGGCCAACCTTCAACCCAGAGCAGCTACCAAAGCTGCAAAGCCACTCATTTTGAACAGCTTCTATTAAGAAAGAAATCAGACAAACACAATCCATCTTGGAGGATTCCTTCTCAGAATTGTGTGTTGGTTAAGCCATTCAGTCTAAGGCGTCTGTGTATTCATTTTCTTGCAGAGATTAAATCTTTCTCACTTAGAGTGGGCCCAAAGAAGAACCATTAAGGTTCGATTCCTGCCACTGCCACCCCCCAAAGCCAGCATGCTGGGATCAGAGAACAGCTACGGCATCTGACTTCAGTCCCAGGACTGTAGGAGAAATATTCTAACAGGCTTCTGCTAACTGGCCAAGACATGTTGTCTTCTTGTGTCTACATGGGAGAGACTCTCATCTAGAGAGTAAGAATCTCTCATTCTTTGTACTAGTAGCCCAAGCACTGGCCTAGTTTCTGGCACATACTAACCGGGCATTTAATGGACATTTGTTTATCGATCAAGACTAGGCGTAGAGCCCAGATTCCACAGGACTAAGCTAAAGAATGTAGAGTTTAAATAAGATAAGTGAGACACCCATATGCAGGGTAGCTTTAGAAAGGGAGCCTGGGAGACTAGTTAGGCTATTTCAGCAGTCCAGAAACAAAGTAATAGTTCGCATTTATAGATAGTTTCAGGGTTTACAAAATACTTTCCTCACCCTGAGCAAGATTGATGGCAACAATGACAATAGAAAAGAAGAATGGAAGCAAGAGACATTAAAAAAGGATTAATTGACAGGACTTTACAGATTTACTTGACAGATACTGGAGGGAGGGGGAAGGTTTCAAGGATGTTTTTAATTTTAATCCTGAGTGACTTAAGGAACAATAGTACTATTTTTTAAAAAAAAATTATTTTTTTTTAGTTTTCAACATTCACTTCCACAAGATTTTGAGTTCCAAATTTTCTCCCCATCTTTCCCCTCCCCCTATCCCATGATGGTGTGAATTCTAAATACCCCTTCCCCCAATCTGCCCTCCCTTCTCTTATCCCCTTCCCCTTCTATTTTCCTTTAGGGCAGGATAGATTTCTATACCCCTTTGCCTGTATATCTTATTTCCCAGTTGCATGTAAAAACAATTTTTAACATTCATTTTTAAAACTTTAAGTTCCAAATTCTCTCCCATCCTCCCTCCCCACCCACCGTCATTGAGAAGGCAAGCAATTCTATATAGATTATACATGTGTAGTCATGCAAAACACTTCCATAATAGTCATGTCATGGAAGACTAACTGTATTTCCCTCCATCCTATCCCTCCCCCTGTTTATTCTATTCTCTCCTTTGACCCTGTCCCTCCTCAAAAGTGTTTGCTTTTGATTACTCCCTCTCCCAATCTGCCCTGCCTTCTATCATCCCCTTCCCCCATCTGTTTCCCCCCTATTTTCTTGTAGGGTAAGATAGATTTCCATATCCAGTTGAGTGTGTATGTTATTTCCTCCTTAAGCCAAATCCAACAAGAGTAAGGAAGAATGATAGTACTATTGACAGAAATAATGAAGTCAAGATTTTTTTTGTTTTGTTTTTTTAAAAGACATGAGTTTGGCTTTAGACATTTTAAGTTAGATTTGATGGCAAAACATCTAAATGGAATTATCCAGCAGGCAGTTGGAGATGTAGGAGTAAGTTGGCTACACAGATATGTGATCATTGTTGAGTTTGGTTCTGGACAAACAGGAATTGCATGTTCTGGTAAGCGTGCTAATATTTTGTAAATGGGTTAGAACTCTTAATTCAGGATCTTGATATTCATAATTTACTAAACATTGCCTTATGGAATTTATAGATTGGTTTAGAAAACAGCCTAAAAATGCTTTGGGGCTATTGATTATAGTAAAATGTTGCTTCCTAAATTATACATTGTCTTTATTTTATGAAATATCTAGAAACTATGGTATTAAAGATATATATGTGATAGCAGCAAATTGTGCCAAGGTCTCAAAGCTGTTGAATTTGCGTTTAGCCAGTTGTTTGGACTGGACCCATCAAATTGAGAGTTATATCCTATTTGCTCCCACTTCATTGCATGGGGATGACATGCCTCATTTTTCATCTCTTTCTCTTTCAAGTGGTGATAGAGATCTCCAGGCAGAGTATTGTTTTGCTTTTTGAAAACAGGTGAAAATACCTACTCCACCAAAAATGCCAGGTACACACAAGAGTTTGACATTTTTAGCAAATGTTGGCAAGTGAATACATGAATTAAAATCGAAAGGAGTTATAGGAGTAAAGAGAAAGCCTTGTAGAATTCACTTGAAATACAGTGTAAGAAGACTGTTCTCACTGCTTGTCTGTCAGTTGACTGGGACTTTTCAAAGTTTAATGCTTTTGTAAAGTCTGATATGTGCCCTTCTTAAAGATTGCTGTTTCTATTATTAACTTAAGAAGCAGCAGTTTAAACTATAGTATCTTACACAGTGGGAAAAGACACAGAGTTACTCAAATTCACTTTAGCACATAACACATAAAAAATGCATTGCATTGCTCTCAAACTTCTAGCTGATGTAATTCACACGGATCAGTTTTAGTATCTTAATAACCAGATGTTATACTACAGCTTTTCCACAAGATGGAGACAAAGCACATGCTTCGTAAACTTTTTACACACAGGAATTTGTATGTTGCAGGAATTTGTTTCTCTTTCTCCCTAAACTTAATTTTCAATTTTCTAAAAGGTTTTCTTGTTTCCTTCCTTTCCACAATTGTCATTTTTTTCTACTTAGTTTACTCAGAATTTTAATGGAAATTCAAAGGTTTTTTTTTTTTTTAGATTCTTGTTAATTGCTAAGCCATTTTTATTTTGTATTTTGGGGTTATTGGTTTTGTTTTGTTTTTGTGGCAATTTTGTAGTAATTGGGGATAAGTGAGTTATCCAGCATTACACAGCTAATAAGTGTCAAGTATCTGAGGCCAGATTTGAATTCAGGTCCTCCTGACTCCAGGGCCGGTGCTCTATCCACTGTGCTACCTAGCTACCCCCTATGCCATTTTTAAAATTTGTTTTGGGAAAAGGCTCGTGATGGAAAATGCTGTCCACATCCAGAGAAAGAACTGTGGAGTCTGAATGCAGATTGAAGTATATTATTTTCTTTTTTTGTTTTTTCTTTCTTGTGGTTTTTCCCTTTTGTTCTGATTTTTCTTTCCCAACATGACTAATGTGGAAATATGTTTAATATGATTGTACATGTATAGCCTGTATTAGATTGCTGTCTTGGAGAGTGGGGAAGGGAGGAGGAGGAAATATTTGGAACTAAAAATCTTATAAAAGTGAATGTTGAAAACTAAAAATAAATAAATTTTTAAAAAATTTGTTTTTGGAATAACTAGAACATATATTATATCTTCACAAACCAAAATATTTAATGATGTTATCTGTGTATGTGAGAGTACCACCTTAGTATTTCTGACTTTTAACTCAGTGTGCATCATGAGGTAAACAACAGTTCTATTTTCTTTCAGTGAAAAATAGATGCTCATAGGATAGAATCATGTGTAAGTCAGTGTAGAGATAATCTATTATACACGATCTTGGAATTTTCCCCATCCCTCTTAAAATCACTACTTAGTCTTGATTTCTTTTTTTTTTCTTCAGCAAGCTTGTACCTTCATCGAGTCCAATCTAGATGCCAACAATCTTGACTCCCTTTTCTATGCTGCACAGTCCAGTCAGGTCCTTTCAGGATGTGAGGTAAGTCAAATCTCTTCAATCTAATATTACAGCCATTGAACTACACAAACCTCTTTTGACATCCTTCATGTTATTGGGGTCTGGGGGAAGAATTGCTTGGGGTTTAAAAAAATAAAAGTATTATTGTTGTTATTTTTTCCTGGAAGTTCTTTTTATAGCATTAATGAAGAGTTCAGTTCTGTTTAGTTTTTGCTTTTTCTTTTTTTGTAATATGAAGCTTTTTTTCCTGAATTTTGACTTTTTACATCCTTATCTGTCTTAGAAAACAAGTGAACAATCCTTCTTGTAACAGTTTTTCCCCTTGCTGTTTAGAGAAACCTTGATTTTCTTTTCTATCCCACCTTTTTTCTTGAAACAAAAAGAAAGAATAATATATACAAAAAATCCCTCCTCACCAAATTTCTAGAATGTTTATATTCCTGAATGTGGGACAGCAATTGTGCAGAGAAAAATGACTGTCCTTGCTAGGGATCCAGAAGCATTAAAACATCGGTGTGGGTGTGCTGGCAAGTTTGATGCCTTTCCGGTGTCACTTTGCTGTGACCAGAGGGGAGAGACCCTAGATTGCCTAGTTGCTTATACTGGATCTGAAATCCTCTGTATTTCTACTATTCTTTCATAGATTTCTATTTCCAATGAGACCAAAGATCTGCTCCATGCTGCTGTGAGTGAAGATTCATCAGTCTCTCAAATCTGCCATGCAGTTGGAGCCCTCAATGGCTTTGGCCTTCCTTTGGCATCTCAAGAAGCACTCAGTGCTCTCACTGCTCGTCTTAGTAAGGAGGAAACCGTGCTGGCGTGAGTCATTGTTAGGAAGCATTTCTTCAGCTCCTAATAACCTGCAATACTATTCTTATCACTGTGCTTAAAAAGTTGAATAGACAAGTTTTGCCCTCTAAGAGGAAGAAAATTACTAAACCAAGACGTGGATGGACAATAAGGTATAGAGTCAGAGACAGAGGTAGGAGGGATAAGTTAATCTCATGGGTAAAGACTAAAAATAAGAGAGAGTATGTAATTGACAATAATATCGATTTACTAATAATCACCAAGTATTTTCCTTACAATAATCCTGTGAGCTCGGTATAATTCAAGTTAATAATTATCATCCACATTTTACAGAAGAAGGTTTGATTGATTTGTCCAAAATCACACAGCTACAAAGTATTAGAACTGAGTTTTGAACCCAGGTTTCCTACTTTAGGACCAAAATTCTCTCTGTGACATCACATTGCTTCTCAGTGATTAGTTATAGGAGTCAGTTCTTTGTCTAGTCTGGCTGTACTGAGGACATTCCAAAAAGAAATAAGGCAAGATTTTAGGAATTCTTTAAATGAGATAAAAGTTGCTGGTGGCAGTTGCGGGGTGGGGGAGGGAGGTGAGAAAGAAAGTAGTGAATGAGGAAGGGGTTCTGTATGGCAAATAGGCTACTGCCTTGAAAAAAGTATCTTCAATAGTAGTGGCTCATATTCTAATTTATTTAATATTTAAAGCAATCTGACTTTTTGAATGGGCTGTTTGTCCCCTTTACAAAGTAGATTTAAGGGAAAAAAGAATTTGAAAGTTGCCAGTGTTGAATATTATAAATAAATTGCCCTAAATTGTCTGTTTTGTGTTAGTTTGCTTAGTACTCTCAAAAAGGAAGGAAATTGATGACTAAGGAATAAGTGTTTAGTAAGGCTCATGACAAAGCTGTTACCCTATAGCCAAGCAGATTTATTTTCATTTTTAAACTTCCTTTGAGAACTTCACAGCGTCACTATGACATATCCCAAAAAAAGAGGAAAGTTGTGTTTTAATTGAAAAATCCTTTTCTCTCACCTTCCTAGCTTTTTTCTGAGCTTTGTATCTATTATTGGAAAACACTGAGATCTTGGTCATGTTTAAAATTCAGTTTCATTCCCCAGCTGCACCATAATAATGATCCTTAAAGACTATATTTCACATTGACTCTCATACTTTCTTTTAGTGAACTACCACTTCCTTGTTTTATAATAAAACATTTCAGTGGAGTACGTTTTCCAGGAAACATGTTAGAATTGTTGTGAAGTTAATGGAGATCATTGAGCACAGGAAAATCTTTCACCTTGCATTCTCTCGATATTGATTTTATAAATGGTGATTGAACTCTAGGCAAGACTCTGCCATTGGTCTGGTACCTAAAAACAGTGAGCTCATTTGATCACCAGATGGCCTCAATTTTCCCTTTTTATCTAGAAGAGCACCATTTACATTTTTTGAGGTACTTTATACCTTCACAGAGAAGATTTAGATGTGGAAGGGAGACTTAGAGAATGTCTAATCCAGACTTCTAATTTTGTGGAAGAGGAAAATGAGGTTTAGAAAGATTAAATGGCCTAGTTGCCCAAATAAATAGCAGAACCAAGATTAAAACCAGTTCTCCTGACTTCTAGTTCATTGTTTTCTCTAATGCATTGTGTTGTTTCACAAAGGCAACATTTGTTATTGAGTTAATACTCTGGGCATAGCATCTTGCTAAGATTTGTGTGGCATTCAAAAATGTAAGTCAGTCAGTTTGCTGTCTGTGAAAAATTAACAATGTAAGAGATATCTTAAGATAGTATGTAATTAAGAGTTAAATTAGAGCCATAGATGAGAAATGCTGTGAATTTAGGGGAAGGAGAAATTACTGTGATTTGGGAGGAATTCACCCTTATCCAGATATTGGGGAAATTTTCCATCTTTTCCATAGGAGATGAAATATGTGAATATTGTTACCAAGAGTAGATGTAGAGCTTGCTTTCTGCCTGTTCACTATTTTGTTCTTGCTAGCACAATCTGAGGATGAAGGAAGAAAGGAAAGAAGTTAAAATACAAGTCATCATATGGTGCTTCTTGTGAGCAACTCTGATAAGATTTGTTAGAGGAAAAATTTGTCTACAAGTTAGGGATTATCCATAGAGTTAACACATACTCAGTCCCTCTATTTACTTGGGTAATTGAAGATCATGTAGGGGGATTGAATATATAACAGTAGACTCATGATCTCATTGATATGACTGCTTTCTACTGCAAATACAGTTTTTTCATGCTTTCTAATCCTATGCAACTTCAGTAAATCATTAAGCATTTGTTGTATCTGCTATGTGCTAGGCACTGGAGTTATGTATACAAAAGTGATAGAGCCCCTACCTTCAAGGGACTTATATTCTGCTAGGTTGGATGTATTATCTTCACAGATAAGTGAATACAAGGTATATACAAAATAAATGCAAAGTGATTTAGAAGGGAGGCTGCTGACATCTAGGGCAGTTGGGAAAGGTCCCAAGAAGGAGATGGCACTCACATAGACCTATGGGGAGCTAGTTCAAGAAGTAGAGGTGAGGAGAGAGAGCATTAGACTCAGGCCTAAGAGTCAACCTGAGCAAGGAGGCAGGCATGGGGTAAGGTATGATCAGCCTACAAAGAGAGATTGGAACCAGGTTGTAATGTACTTTAAATGCCAAATAGAAGAGCTTATATTTTATACTAGAGGTGTTTGAGAGCCCCTAACACTTCCTGAGCAGGGGTGTGGCATCATCAGAGCCACACTTGCCACGTGAGTTATCCATAAGGATCCATCCGCCTAATGGCTTGGAAGGTTTGAATATACTAGTGGAAGTGAAGTGGATGATACAATGCTGTTTAATTTGTGCTCCTCTTCCTAATACCTCCAGATGTTTTGTATTTCCTTTAGCGGCATGTGGCTAATATCTCCTTGGGTGTCACAAAGTACCTGTGAGTTAGGGATCATACAAATGGTGTATTTGTTTGACTGTTGAGGAGGTAAAGGCACCAAAAGGCCAAGTTACCATCACATAAGTCCGTCTAGGATGGTTCTTGGATCTCTTGCTTCCTTCTGGCGCTCTTTCTGCTGTTCTTATGACTTGTTCTACTTTGTCACAGAGTGGAACAGATGGGGGTGGTGCAATAAGAAAGGAAAATAACTGACACTGTTCAGGAAAGGAAAAGAGTGCAGCAGTAGAAGGTGTCAAAAAACAACTTGTTGGTTTGTATTTTGGATGAATGGTTTTGCTAATATCTACCCAGGATAATCTAAGATATAATAGGCATTGAAACTGGGTTTCTCAGATGGGGAAGCAGTATGGTTTACTGGAAAGAGCACTGAACTGGGGTCAAGAGACCTGCGTTCTAGTCTGGCTCTGTCATGAACCAGCTATATGACCTTCCCCTCCCTGAGCCTCAGTTTCCTTATTTGTAAAATTAAGGAATTGTATCATTTGGTCTCTAGGGTCTTCTTTAGCATCTTATGATTGAGTTTGATAATCACTAGATTCTGTTTTTTAATTAGATTAGAAACTATTATTTTGTTTTTTGTTTAAATCAGATTGTTTCGAATAATAGTATGCGTGTATATCTGAATAGACTTGCTCACTCCAGACTTGCCTTTTTCTACTCTTACAGAACTATTCAGGCTTTACAGACGGCATCATACTTATCTCAGCAAGCTGATCTCAGTGGCATCGTAGAGGAGATTGAGGTAGGTACTGAGCATTCCACCTTGGATCACCAGATAATCCGTCTGAAAATTCTCCAAATAGCCAGCCAGAGTAAAGAATGATTTGGTTTAGATATTTGTTTTACTACCCTATACTTCTTGAGAGAGAAAAGGGGATTAATTGAGCTGGCCTATACTTGTTGTGTTTACTTTTAATGCTTGACTGCAAGCAATTATGAAAAAACCTTCAAGTTGGAAGGGACCTCAGATTGGGTCAGCTAGTCTAGTATTTACCTAAAGCATAAATACCTTCTGTAGCATCCTCGATAATGATCAGCTTCTGATTGAAGAGCTAGAGCTGGGGAACTCTTTGGGGCCTTTTCCATTGTTGAACAACTCTCATTGTTTGGAAGTTGTTTCTTATATAGTGAGCTGAATCTTTTTCCCCCTGATTTCTACCCACTGGTCCTAGTTCTTCCCTTCTGGGACCAATTGTATGGTATAGTAGGTCAGAAACTGAATTGAGACTCAGCAAACTTGCATTAAAATCCCAGTTTTGTCATTTATGACCTATCTGTATACCAGGCAAGTCTTTCTACCTCCCTGGGTTGCAGTGGTTTCGTTCTTAGCCTGATGACAATGTTGAAGTAGCTGTTTGCTAAGATCCCTTCCAAGTCTAAATCCTGTGTTCCCAAGTCTAATTCCTTTATCACAGGATGGCTCTTTAAATATTTGAAGACAGTGTCTGTGTGTGTCTGTCTGTCTGTCTGTCTCTCTCTGTGTATATATGTATATACATATACATATGTATATATGTGTATATATATATATATATACACACATATATACATATACATACACATACATCTCTTACATCTTTTTTTTTTTTTAATCTAAACATGCTCAGTTCTTTCCACTAGTTCTCCATCATTGTTGCCATCCTGTGGACAAGCAAAGGACTTGTCATTATCCTTCTCAAAATATGGCATTCAGAAAACATAAGACTCCCTGTGGATTCTGATCCATCCTTAATACAGTGGGATTCGTTACCTTATTTACCCTAGACTGCTATTAATGCAGCCTCAATCTTGTCACTTGTATTTGTATAAGATTAACATGGCACTCAAATAGGCTTTTATATTTGTCTCTTCACTTTCGTTTTCTCAGATTTGGCCCATCATTTCGGTCTTAAATTTGGAGCTCTTTGGATCCCTATTGTAGTGGGATATCTGCAAATGGAACCACCTTCAGATGTTTTTCATCCTTTTATTTCAGTGATCTCTGTGTTTAGGCTATGACTCTAGGTGTTTTTCAGCTTGAAGATTCCATATGTGTATTTCACTTTTACTGTCTTTAATCCCAGCAAGGCAGTTTGTTCTATTTCTCTGATGCCAGGTTGCTGTATGTTGGATAAGGAAAAATTATTTTCCCTATTAATAACAGTACATGGTTACATAACTCTTTACTTTTTTATAAAGTACTCTCCTTAAAACAATTTAGTGAAGGAGGTGGAAGAAGATAATATGATGTTAATTTCCCTATTTTATAAATGAGGAAACTGAAGCTCAGAGAAGTGACTTGTCCAGGTTCCTATGGCTCGCAAGTGGCACAGCCAGATTTTGGGTCTTCTGGTTCCTATGTTTGATATTCTTTCAATTCAAGAAATATTTAATCCAGTACCTCCTATGTATAGGAGGTATATCTATGCACTGCTAGATACAAAGACAAAGATGAAATAATCTTTGCCCACAAGCTTCTATTCTGCTGGGGGGATGCAATAAGTACACATGGTACGGCAAAAAGATCAGTGGCAGAGGATCTGGGTTCAAATTCTGCCTGTCCCACTGTCTCTGTGACAGTCAGCTAATCTCTCTGGTTCTCAATTTCTTCATTTGTAAAGTGAGAGAGTTGGGCTAGATTACCTCTTAAGCTTCTTTCTGAATCTGAATGTATGATCCCAAGGAAATACAATCTGGTTTGAGAAAGAAGGGAATACTAATAGCTGAGGAGATCAGGAGAGACTTTCTGTATGAAGTGACCCAAGTTGAATTTGGGGGGAAGGTAATAATCTTACAAGGCAGAGGAGAAGGCAGAGAATGAATTCCAGGTATGGGGACGCCTCTGCAAAGGTATGGGGATGGATGGAAAAAAAGATTGGCTCTTCCAAATTCCTGGTGCTGCTTTTAAGTTGTGCATGAGGACTGTCTATATTGACAGATAGTTATCAGATGATCTTGTGATTGCTTGCTTTCTTGAGGGACACAGTAAGTTTGCAGGAAACTTCTGAGATTCCTCAGAGCCCAGTATGCTCATATTTGTAGAATAATGATAAGCAGCTTTGTTTTAATTACACATACAGTTTCTTTCTTTGTATTTGACATATTTTGGTTGTGTCTTTCTGTGGTAGGACCTTGTTGCTCGTTTAGATGACCTGGGTGGAGTGTATCTACAGTTTGAAGAAGGCTTAGAACCCACGGCATTATTTGTTGCTGCCACCTACCAGCTCTCAGACCACGTGGGAACAGAGCCACCTTTTAAGGAGGTATTAATTAGACAGTTAACAAAATATAAGACAAAGAACCTTTTATCTACTGATGCCAGATGAACTTTTTTTTTTTTTTACACAGATGAAGGCTAACTGTTAGAAAAACATGATCACTTCAAGTACACATTGGTAACTTAATGCACATGTTAATAGGAGCCCTGGTCAGAATTGTGAAGTAGATGAAATTCATACTTGTTGATCCTTTCCCTTATCCCCTGTCTCTACTTATTTCCTTTGTATTGTTCTGTGACCCTCCTTTTGCTCTTCTGCCTATGGCTCTCCTCCAGGGAATGTTCTCATGCTTCAGAATTACTCTTCTTTCTTACTAGTTAAAATACCCTTTCCCCTGATTTGGATAACCTCAGCTAGCTGTTAGGAAACAATGTGGTTAAAATAATCCCTAATAATCATTGAATCCTTGTTAGATGGAGCTTCAGATGTCATTTAGTCTATTCATTACAAAGAGCATGAATCTCTAATGCAGTGGTCATCCAGCCCCTACTTGGATACATCCAGTGATGAGGAAAACTATATCCCAAGGTTCTTTTCCTACAGCTATAATTTTTACACATTTCTTCCTTATACTGACCTAAAATTTTCATTAGTCCTGGTTGTGACTTCTGGAGCCACTCAGAAGAAGCCTAATTGTTCTTCCATATGACTTCTTTTAAGTACTTGGAGACAAAAACCAAACAAATATGATTTGTATATATGTTTCATGTTGTTTATCCGTTTCACTGTTCTTGGTCTTGCCTCCTCCCCATTCTCACCCCTTGGATTCTGTCTACAGGTATTTTCTCCTTGCTATATAAACCCAGTTCCTTCTATGGATTCTTGTGTGACATAATAATTTTCTTTGTCCTCATGCATTCTAGCTGGCCAGTGTTCCTCTTAAGTTTGTGTAAATAACAGGTGATCTTAATCCTTGAATATGTTTCATTTTTTAAAGAAAGACCATGACAATTCACATGCCTCTGTCATTGGTAGAGTACATGTAGATAACTTTTAAGCTGGGCTGCCTTTGTGCTTTTTGCCTATTTTAGCTCATCCTTACTCAGAAGAACAGGAATCTACAGCCAGCTGCCCCTCTTTTGAAAGTTTGCCAATCTCTGCCCTGGGGTATTTGTAAGAGCAAGCTTTTGTTGTTCAATATTTAGGAGGAGGGATTTGAATTAGATATTGAAACTTCCCCGTTGCTATGCATTGTTAAACACTGTAATCTTCTCTAGAGAATTTTTAGGAAGTAGTAAACAATTAGTTGTCCAGGATGTTTGGATTATAGCCCTGCTTGAAAATCTCTCCACATTTCTTTCCAGTTTGAAGATTCTGCCTTATAGTTATTCATAGTAGTTTCATTTATATAGAGAGCTTTTCTCTTCCACCTGAAAAAATTAACAAGCCAGAGTAGCTCACCTACTTTAAAAGACCTTTTTTAGTTCTTTCTGTGAATGATAATGGAGAAAAATATGCTATAGAGTCATAGAGACGATTCGGAACATCTGTCCTCCAGGGTAGAGAAAAGACTGAATTGATGAAACATATTCAAGGATTAAGATCTTATGACTTGGTTTTTCCAGAACAGGTGTGTGACCAGAGGAATTAATCCTGTTGTTACTTTTTGCAGGGCAACTCTAGTGAGTAGTCACAGACTTTAAGGTGTCAGAGGCCAAGTGATAAAAAAATGTAATTGATAAAATTACAGATCATGGTTTAACGTTGACTGAATTTCACTGTCAGGAACAAAAATTTCTTGTTAGATGGTGAGATACGCGTGTGTTATAGTTTGGTGGAAGGAAGTATTTCTTCTTTATATATGGCAGCTCCATAATTTTTATAAATACCTTTTATTCTTAAATTAATCATTTAAAATCACTTCCTGATTTTTTTTCTTTAATCTAGTACATTATTTCCTAATGGGTAGCAGTTTAAGTTCCTTTCAGATGTAAATCTCTGGTTTTGAAAGTTCTTTTAAATAAAAATATAGCCCTAGTTTGTCTTATAATGATGGAATGGGGAGAAAGAAAGGTAGTGGAAATAGGAAGTGAAGGGATACGGATTTAGTGAACAATATATACACTCCTGTGATTGCTGTCTCATGTCCACAAGCATTAATTAAACATCTACCATACGCCTGATTCTGTACTGAGCACTGGAGATACCAAGAAAGGTATCTGATGAGGGAGATAATATACAAACAAGTACAAGTCAAGCAGTTGGAGAGGAGGACAGGAGGAAGAAAATTTCAGGCCTGCCAGTAAAAATGTATTTTATCATATACTTATGCGTGGATATATTTAATCTTAGGGAGTCGATTTACCTTTATCTATACCTTTGATAAGTAGATCGGTAATGTCACTAGTATAAACTACACAGTAGTGGATTTTTTCTTTTAAAATTTCATGTCATCCTAGTAATAATCTGCAGAAATATTTTAGCTTGCACACATGATAAAAATTGGACCAAAGCCATCATATGTTTCTGCTTATTGTGTTCCATTTATAAATTTCAGTTTATGACCAAAAGACCTTTTATGCCACTACCTAGAAAATGGAGGAGTGACTTTAGAAGGAGTTGACCTAATACCCCTTTGAAGCTGACAAAAAGAGAGGAAGCATATTTCACATATTCTTTCTTACCTACTCATTATCTTGGGATGTTCCCTTTTTCCTTCAGGATCAAGTAATCCAGCTGGTAAATGCCATTTTCAGCAAAAAGAATTTTGACTCTCTCTCTGAAGCCTTCAGTGTTGCTGCTGCCTCTGCTGCATTTTCTCAGAATCGCTATCACCTTCCTGTTGTCATTGTTGCTGAGGGGTCAGCTTCAGTATCTCACCAGCAACCTGTTCTCCGGGTAGGACTTTCACAAGTCTACTTAGAATCCGTATTGAGTCCTATTTCAGTGGCACGTTTTTAGAAGATTGCTTTACTTTATAAGGACCACATTGAATAGGCAGTCATTGGCCTCATGAAGGTGTACATGGTATTTAGGATACCACTTGATTCAGTAAGGAGGGAAACTATGCATGGATTTGCACCCTTGCTCTACAAATGCCTAATCCTTGTATTTAAGGTTAATTTTTCAAAGGATTTTAAAATAATGCTAGCTTCTGTTGTTTGAGTTAACTGCATACATATTTCATTTCTATGCCCATGATAGCTCAAGAGGCCTTCATCTGTAAGAATACACTCTTCAAGAGCGGAAGGAAACTCTAAAGGGGATATAGACTAGCAGGGCAGTTTTGTTACCATTATGTTAAATTTAATGTACACTTTTAAAAAAGTTGTATGTTGTAGAATTTCACAGTTTCATATCTTGCCCTCTTCTGTTGTTTATTGAAATGTTCATGATTGATATTTAACATCATAATTTTTAAATTTTTTCTTAAAAAGTAAACAAAGATGTACTCTCCAACACCAAATTCTTGCAAAATATATTGCTTTGAAATTTAAGATTCCTAGATTAACTCCTGTGTAATCTTAGAATTTATTAAATAGAATTTGCCAAAATAGATAATTGAGTCTTTTTCATTTGAGGTAGTGAGGGTATAGCTGTCTTTCTTCTCCTTAAGTACCCATTGCTATCACCCCAGTTTTCATTCATTAAGAGACCCTGCAGGATTCTATCACTGAATAATCCTAAAGTATAACTTTGTTATGTAGAAGTTGTGGCAGCTAGGTGGTACCATGGCTAGAGCGCTAGACCTGGAGTCAGGAAAACCCAAGTTCAAATATGGCCTCAGACACTTAACTAGCTGTGTGACCCTGGGCAAGTTACTTAACCTTTGTTTGCTTTAGTTTCCTCAACTGTAAAATGGGGATAATAACAGCACCTAGCTCAGGGTTGTTGTGGGAATCAAACAAAATAGTATTTGCAAAGTGCTTAGCTCAGTGCCTAGCACAAAGTAGGTACTACAAAAATACTTATTCTCTTTACCCTTCCCTTTCCTAGAAGTCATATGACATTAAGTATTAGCATCCCTTTGACATCCTTTTGAATATTTATTTATTTATTTATTTTGATTGAGCATTTTCAAACGTCTGTGGTCTCAAGAAGAATGCTTTTGAATATTTCAGGTCCAGCTGGGTGGGTTGACTGCAAACCAGAAATAAGCTAAAACACTCCAAAGAAGTTCCTTTTATGGTATTTTCTAATATATGTTAAACAGTCTAGGACCCATCTATGTATCTGCAGTTGTCCCAATAGCACATCTTCCAAAGGAATTCTGCTGTAGTTTTTAAGCACTCTGGTGTAGCTTCTGTTCAAGTCCTCATACTGGTGCCTCATTACAGTATGGTAGTGACCCTGGAATCTTGAAGGCTTTGCCACTGAAACCCAACCTAAGTCTTGCCACTCTGGAAAAGGTTTAGGTAACAGGTCTCGTAATGGACTGAATACCTTTCATCCGAAGACTAGCTCAGGTCGGTTCTAGAAAACTGGCTACTTGGGGATGAATTTTTTTTTTAGGTGTAGCAGTTGCCAAGTACTGTCATTGGATAGAGAAGGCTTACATTCTATGTTAGTGGAGTTTCTCTTGAAATGAAATAATGAATTCCTGAAGAATAATATGTGTAATACAATGACAGCATGGTGTGGTGGTAGCTGATCTCAGAGGTGAGAAATCCATGTGCTGGTCCTTGCTGTGCCATCCAATCCAGTGTGTGTCCTTTGACATTTATCATTAACTAGGTCTCAGTTCCCACATCTGTATAAATGAAAGGTTTGGACTATGTGATGTCTAAGGTTCCTTCCAGTTCCAAAAGCTTGTGATCCAGTCCATTATTTACTATAAATTTTATCATTCAGGTCAGCTTGATTATATTTGATTTCTGATGTCAACTTATAGTCAAGAATTTTCTTAAGTAAATTCACCTGAGCAGATCTATTCCACAATTGTTTGAAAGGGGAAAAGGGAAAAAGAATAAGTACTTAATAAGTTCCAGGCACTAAACACGGGTGTTTTACAAATATTATCTCATTCAATCTTCGAAACAGCCTTTTGATTTCCATTTTACAATTGAGGAAGCTGAGGCAGACAGATTTAGTGATCTTGCCTAGAGTCACGCAGCCAGTATGAATAAATAAAAAGTAATCAGGTGATGCAAACATATAATTTTATATTTCTTTCCAGCTGCAAGTTACTAATGTTATGTCACAGCCATTGACTCATGCTTCTGTCACACTAGAACGTGCTAAGTCTTCTTCTACTAAGAACACAGTCTTACAGCAGACTGCATTCACTCCTGCAGGGTAAGTCCCTAGACCACTTTGCTGGCCTTTTAGTATATCTTTTAATTAAAAATAAATAAATAACAATTTCTTTCATTCAGCAATCATTTATTATTGAGCATCCATCATGTGCAGAGTGTGGTGATGAGCACTCAGCATACAAAGGTGTAAGATGTAATCCCAGCTTTTAAGAATCCTTTACTGGAAATAAGATATTTGCATAACAATTGTAATACAAGGTACACTGATAGAATATAAGGGAAGTACAGAGAATTACAGACTTTACCATATGAGAAGTCCAGTGTATTAAAGGCTTAGATTCATTTATAACATTACTTCAGAGCATGTAGAGATCATTCCTGGACCGGGTGGGATAGGGGGAGGTAGAGATATGGAGCATCCAATAAAAGTTACATGGAGGAGAGAGCATTTTATATTATTTGGTATGCTTATTTACTTTTAATAGTTAGCAGGAAGTTACAGTTAGCTAAAGGCAGAGGCAGTCACTGATATGGCATACTAAGAAAAAAGGCTATAAAACATTCTCTATGGACCCAGGGTGTTATTCTCCCATAAATACACAAAGTGTCTGGAGTAAGAGTGGTTCTCCACATAAAGTACATTGATAGTAAGGCACATACACAGTAAAAACATGCAGCCAAGGCAGCTCATGAGGGTCTTGACATCTTTTCCCTTCTCCTGGTAGCATCACACTGTCCCCTTTTCCCGGGGTCTGTTTTGTCTCTACTGGTCAGGTAAGTCAACTCAGTTCCCACGGCCTGCTCTTTCCACTCCTGGCTAGCAAAATTAACTTGAGGAAAAGGCATTTTATCAGGGTTTTGAAGAGAGCAAAGGATTTCAACAGCTGGTGTTTTCTTCTGTTACCTGTGTACATTTTACATCTGTCCAACAAATCCTCTGTTCTTGTCTTAGATTCTGAGTTCCTAGGGTTGTGGGACTTGATCATATGGTATGTACCATAACAAAAACACTTAAGTCTGATTATGATAAATATCTGAGTATAGCATTCCATGGAGAGGGAATGGTATAAGCAACAACTTAGAGGTGGGGAATTGTAGTAGTCTCCTGGTTAATGAAAATAGCCATTTATTAGTATCATGATCATAAAACCAAATCTAAGCTTATCTTTGGCTATAGAAATTCTTTGAATAAGCCTTCATTCTTATTTTACTTTCATATTTGGTTTATGGGTACAAAAAATCCTGGGCTTTATATTTTTTTAAAATTGTCTTATAAAATTAAAAACATAGATCGCAGTATCATAGATTTAAAGCTGGGAGGGATCTTCAAGGATATCTAGTCCATGTGTCTCATTTTGCATATGAGGTAAACGAGGCCTGGAGAGGTTAAAAGACTTGCCCAAGATCACACAGGAAGTAAGTGTCAAGAGCTGGGATTTGAATCCAGGTCCTTTAACTCCAAATCCAGATCTTTCTCTACTGCCTCCCTTGCTGGTTCCATCTCTTATTATCTACCTTTTTGGGTAACTGAATGTTTGCAGTCGATCACTTTGTTGTTTTAATAGCTTAACCAGCTTTATCATTATCAGACTTAAGTGTCTTTGTACTATGCTATGTACCTTAAAATCAAGCCCCGTATTTCTAGAAGCTAAGAATCTAAGATGGAAAGGACAGATTCATTGGACAGACATAAAATATGCATAGGTAACAGAAGAAACATTTTTTTTTAAATAACAATTTGAAAAACAAAATAATTAACATAAATAGGAAAAGTATGTAATGTGTACCCAATTGTAAAAGAGGTCCACAGGAGTTACATGTTTTGCTGGTTAGATTCAGGAATTTATCTTCTTTTTTAATTAGTCATGGAAGAAGTGAATTTTTAAGAGCTGTTATGAAAAAAGAAATAGAGTTTCACATGATAGGGGGCATAGGATATCGCAGATAAAGTATAACCTGGAAGACTTGGGCAAAGCAGATTTGTTTGGGAAAAAATAGAGGAGGTGGGATAGAAAGCAATTAAAAGAAGTGAGATCAACTTGGGCAACCTTGAAATCAGAGGGAGACCCTTACTCTAGTTGTTATTGAAGTCAACAGTTAATAGTACCAGACTGTTGTATTAAAGAGGTAATATAATGTGGTAGAAAGAGCTTGGGACTCAAAATCAGAAGATTTGGGTGAATCGCTGGCTCTGCTATTTCCTGTGAGATCAGAAACGAGTCATTTAACCTCTCTCTAAACCTATATTTCATCCTCTGTACAAATGAGGTAAAAATCTGTTCTGCTTATGTTACGGGCTTTTTGAGCGAATCAAGAAATAATGAGTATAAAGCACATTATGAAATATAACTAAGAAAGTTTTATAAAGCATTATTATCGTTGTTGTTATTAATGACCTTCTTGAATAAGGCTTTAACAACTATGCTCCAATTCACATAGAGATGGTTTTGATCTGAACTTCATGAATGTCAAGCCTGCCAGTGGTTACTATGACTTCTCTATCCACGTTGAAGGTGATAGCCGCTACATTGCAAATGTTGTAGAGGTGGGTGCTTTTCTTGTCATTTCTGTTGCTGTGGCAGTGTTGAAAGCAGTGTGTAAACAGGAATAAATCATTTTTCATCTAGAGGATTTTGGCTTCATCCTCTGACCAAGCCAAAGCAAGCCTATTGAAGAAAGTTAAATATTTGAACTGTCATTTGACAGTCTGCCAGTGTTGTATTATATAAAAGAATTGAGTGTATGTGCTTTACAAGTATTGTGGGTGAAGTGGCCTTTTTACATCAGGTTAAATGCTTGTTGATAGCTAAGCATGCATTGAGTGATATGTGATAGACGTTGAGAATTTGCATATAATGTACAGCCTACAGTCTTTTATAATGAGAATATGTTTTAGACTTTCACATATTTAGAGCTGTAAAAGCAAAAATTGGCTCATTTATCTAGTGATAACAGGGAATGAGCTCTCCCCAATATGTGAATTTTGTGTGTGGGGGGGTTGTTTTGTTTTGGATTTTTTTGGCTAACAAATACTTTTAATTTAACATTCCAAAAATGCCAGGACATAAAAATTGAACTTTGTTTTCAAGATTTTTTTTTTTAATTTTAATTTATTTTACCCACTCATTGAGAAGACAAGAAATGATACCCATTATACTTGTGAAGTCATGCAAAACATTTCTACATTTGACATGTTGTGAAGGAAAAAAGCAAGAAAAATTAAGAAAGTGAAAAAAAATATGCTTCAGTCTGCACTCAGAGTTCATCAGTTTTCTCTCTGGAGATGGATAGCATTTTTCATCATGAGTCCTTTGGGATTGTTGTGATCCCAGTTGTTGGGATCGGTTGGGATCATCACATTGATCAGAGTGGCTAAGTCTTTCACAGTTGGTTATTGTTACAATATTGCTGTTATTGTATACAGTGTTCTCCTAGTTCTGTTCACTTCACTTTGCATCAGCTCATATAATTCTTCCCAGGTGCTTCTGAAACCATTCCCCTTGTCTTTTCTTATAGCATAATAGTATTCTGTCGCAGGCACATACCATAGCTTGTTCAGCCATTCCTCAATTGATGGGCTTTCCCTCAGTTTTCAATTCTTTGCTACCACAAAAAGAGCTGCTATAAATATTTTTGTACATATAGGTCCTTTTTCTTTGATTTCTTTGCAGTGATACTGGGTCAAAGGGTATACACAGAGGTACTATGCCTTTGGGCATAGTTCTGTATTGTGCTCCAGAATAGTTGAATTAGTTCACAGTCCTACCAAACAGTGTATCAGTGTATCTATTTTTCCACATTCCCACATCATTTTACTTTTCTGTCATCTTAGCCAATCTTGTAGGTGTGAGGTAGTAGCTCAGAGTTGTTTTAATTTGCATTTCTCTAATTATTAGTGATTTAGAACATTTTTTCATATGATTATTGATATTTTGACTTCTTTCTCTGAGAACTGCTTGTTCATATCCTTTGACCATGTATCAATTGAGAAATGGCTTTTATTTTTATAAATTTGGCTGTTCCTTACTTATTTGAAAAACGAGACCTTGATTAGAAAAACTTACTGTAAAAACTTCTCCTGTTTCCTGCTTTCCTTCTCATTTTGGCTGCGTTATTTTTGTTCAGTGCAGAAACTTTTTAGTTTTATGTAAACAAAGTTACTCATTTTACCTCCTGTGAACTTTAGTATCTCTTGTTTAGCCATAAACTCTTCCCTTATCCATAGATGGGCAACAGGTAATTTTTTTCCATGCTCCCCTAATTTGCTTTTTTTATCACCCTTTATGGCTATATCATTACCCGTTTTGAACTTATCTTGGTATACTGCGTGAGATCATATGTGAATTTTGATGGTAACTGAAATTTATGCCTTTCAAATAAACATCAATACTTTAACTTTTTTGTAAAACTTCTGTATGCACACTTTCTTATTAGAGCGTAGACTCAATGCTATCATTATGGTAAGTTGTAAGAGCTTAATAAATGCTTTATCTAGTTGTGTGCCAGGCACTATGCTAAATGTTGGGAATATTAATACAGTTATCAAATATTTTTAAAAACCAATATCTCTGATTAAAGCTCGTGATAGAATGGGTAATAGGGAAACATGAAGGAATACATACACACACACACACATTTAACTACTCTATGTGTGTGTGTGTGTGTGTGTGTGTGTGTGTGTGTGTGTGTATGCTTTTTGCTTGAGGACCAGCCTTGCTAAGAATGGACAGGGTCAGACCTTACCAGAAAGTTAGCATCCAAATACTGAGGGTTTTTTGGACGCAGCAATATACAAAAATCTTCTATTAAGGTATACAAAGGTCATAATTTGCAATGAAATCTTGAATCTTTGAATTAGTGAATTAAGCAATGGTTTTAAAGGTTGTTTTTCCTCAAAGTAAGGTTGAAAACCAAATGATTTCTTAGAGTCCTTTCTAGCTGATGGAAATGAGAATGGGGAAAGTAGTCAGGATAGCTGTTGATAAATCTCATTTGTGTTTTAAGAAGAATGAGTTTTCCTGATAATCCCTAGGTGCTGTTCCTAGTTTTATGCATGATTTAGGCATGTCATGTTTTCACTGTCCCAGTTTTTCCTCTTTAGTGAGAAACTACCACTTAGAAAGTGGTTTCAAGGACATTCACCTAGTTCTCTGGGCTCTCAAAATTCCACTATAATTGCTAATGGTGAGCATTTATCTCTCCAGAGAATAGTTTATTCATCATTGAATCAAGCCTAGTATTTGTAAAGTGCTTTTGTAGTAGTTAAAAAAAAAAACCTGAGAAATAAATGCACAATAACAATAATTACCAGTAGCTATTATTAATGTAAATACTAATGACTTCCATTTAAGTCATTGCCATCACTTTTTAACCTGATGATGGAGTTGCTATTAGCATCCTGCCTGCTGTATTCATCAAAGTGGGACTAATTCTTATTTATAAGGGCTGACCTCTGCTGCACGTGTCAAATTTGCTTTCTAATTGCAATAATAATCTCACTTAGAGCATCAAAGCCAGCAGCCTGGTCCTGTTTAATCTCTCCCGAGGTGTTCTGAGTTGGCTGGAGTGCATTAAACACTGGCAGCTTTGCATGAAGGCCCATAATAGTACTCATTGTTATTGGGCAGGTTGTCAGGGGAGCCATGGGTTTTGGAAGCTGTCATTAGCATTAATTGCCTCTAATGCACCATCATTTTTGACAGTGATGAACTAAACAGGATGGTTATTACTCCCAGCAGAAAGGTCACATTTCCTGGCATTAAGATATTTTTGTGATGTTTATGCCATATACTATAGTCACAAAAAGGGCCAGTGTGGACCAGCCCCCAAATCACCTATTGAATGAAAAACAAGCTCCCTTTTTTTCTCGTTAAAGCTGTGAAAAGGACATTTTATAGTTTAAAAGAAGCAGCTAACCATCAGGAAACCTTTTAAATCTTCTTAGAAATGAGTCTGCTCAAGGGATGATATTGATGGTTTTTGTTTTTTTGGTGTTTTAAGAGTAGAATTATTGTGACTTTCCTTTAAAATGCATTTTCAATTAACCATTTGTATGTAAGTTTTGGAAACAAAGAGCTAGGAGTCTTCATTTGGTGCTAAAACCCTAATATTATGAATGAGCATTTCTATGTTGGTGATGGGGGAAGCTATAACTAAAAATTTCTTTAAATAAGTGCTGCTAGTGTTTAAAGGTTAACTTAAGTTTGATGTGACTTAACAGTCTGCCCTTTGGTACATTTTTGGGTGTGATTAGGTTATTTAGAATTATTTATTCTGATACCACAAAATGAATGTCTTTGTATTATACTACATTATAATTTATCCATGTTCATAAAAGGCAAAGAGGAGAGATGAAAAGACCTGTCTTTCCACCCCTTCCAAAAGAAGTGGGAGTTCATACATGTGGAACATTGAATATAATGCTAGATTTCTTCAATGTGATGGTTTGTTTTACTGAAAAAAATTTCTCTTAAAAAAACGTCTTTTGTTATAAGGGATGACTGTGGGGGGGTGTTATGGAAATTCTAGGTGATTTGAAATTGAGATAACAATAATAATCTTTTTTAAAAGAATATATGATCAGATTAGATGGAAATCTAGAGAAATGACTTCATCTTCCCCATACCACTTATGCTACCTGTTTGTAGAGCAAGTCATTAAATCTGTGTTTCTTTAATAAAACGGGCTGTAATTTTTAAGAGTATTTTTACAATTCCCGATACTCTGCCATAGAAACAAATATTTTTCTCATCACTGCTACAAGATTTTTACTAAAATGTTTCCCCTAACTCCAGTGCCCTATTCTACTGAGGATTTTCTCCCTTGTGTTCTGATTGAGGTTAAGACATGGGCATTAAAAAGATTCCCTGTTTCTGTCTTTGAGATTTGAGGAATTCTTTGATCAGGAAAGAGTTGCCTCGGTAGAATAGGAGGCCTGGGGAAAGCTGTTTCTATTAGTCATGTCAGATACGATAACTAACCAATGGGACTCCATTTTGTGGCTTTATTTTCAATTAGAAGTGTGGGAATTAAGAAATTAATGTTCTTTTTGATACGACTAACAGTAGACTTTGTTTATTTCTTTCTTATATTTCACTATAGCTCAAAGTCAAGGTCTCCACTGAAGTTGGCATAACAAATGTGGATCTTTCTACTGTGGATAAAGATCAGAGCATTGCACCCAAAACTACAAGGTAAATACAACAGGGATATATACAAGGCCCTTAGAGCTGCCTCCTCATCTTCAGCCAGCTGAACTTGGATGGTAGTGTCCAGAGAGGGGTCCCTGCGAACATCCTACCTCTCATGATTTCACTGCTGTATTAATAGTCTTGTACAATGTAGCTGGCTGCAGTTCCAGTCTGCATCCCAGAACATGCTGTGGCTGTGTGTGGTAGGTCTTGGCTTGCTGGCAGGCTGAGGCTTATTCTAGTCTTGATGCCCCAATATTCCTCACGGGCATTGAGAAAATCCACAGGACGTCCTGAAACTGTTTTCTTTTGAGAATTTTCAAGCTCTGGGTTGAGCATAAGCCGAGATTTTGTTTTCTAGAAGTAGCTCCAGAGACCCAATAGCTATTCTGGTTGCCCTCAAAGCCATTTTGGAGTGTCAGGCTTTGTAATCCAGAAGCCCAACAAAGGTTTTAAGTATAGTGAAATAGGGAACTTTCAAGCATTCTTGGTGAAAAGATCAGAACTAAATAGAAAATTTGACTATCAAATATAAGACTCAAGTGAAGAATGAAAAGGTAAACAGGAAAGAGAAATCATAAGACTTATTAAGGTTGAACTGTTTATATTCCTGCATAGAAAGATGATATTTGTAACTCGTGAGACCTTTGTCAGTATTAGGGTAATTGGAAGGAAAAATTATTTGTATGTATATAGATAGATAGATAGAGGGCGCAGGGTGAGTTGAAGATGAAGGGATGATAATCTGGAGAATAAAATTAAGGGGTGATTGAGGATTATATTGGGAGGAGAAAAGGAGAGGTAGAATGGGGTAAATTACCTCACATAAAACAGACAAGAAAAGGCTTTTACAGTGCAGGGGAAACGGGAAGGTGAGAGGGAATGAGTGAATCTTATTCTCATTGGATTTGGCTTAAGTAGGGAATAACATATACACTCAATTGGGTATGGAAATCTGTCTTACAGGAAAATAGGGAAGGGGACAAGAGAGCAGAAGGATGATAGAGGGGAGGGCAGATTGGGGAAGGGGGTAATCAGAAACAAACACTTCTGAGGAGGGACAGGGTCAAAAGAGAATAGAATAAATGGAGGGCAAGATAGGATGAAGGGAAATAAACTTAGTTTTTCACAACATGACTACTGTGGAAGGTTTTGCATGACAAAAAAAAAGATTTTCTGATTTCTTCAAAATCTTAATTTCTTTTAGTTCAGTAATATTCCAGTAGAGATATGCACCACAATTGGTTAAGCCATTCCTCAATAAATAGGGACATTCTCTTTCCAAAAAGAAAAAAAAAGTTGTAAGTAGTGAAGTTTATCTGTGTGCTTGTCGATTAGCAATTTTTCTGTGACGCTAAAGATATAATTACCTTGAGGATGCAATGAATGTTTGTCATAGCACTTTGAAAAGTAGAATGTGCTATATTAGGGTAAGAGGTTCATATTTTTATAGGGAAACATGATTTAGTCTCCAGTGGCATTTGCCTCATCTGACCCGATTATATTAGCCTGAAATCCACGAACATAACTGTGAGAAGAACAAATTTTCCTGTTTGGCTTCAACTTCTGAGCAAATTATTTAAGTTCAATATTAAGTAGTAAAACAAACTGAGGGTTTTTGCCCTGAAAAAAATAAGAAAAGGAGAAAAATCCACGAAGTACCACATAGCTCTGTAGTTTAAGTCCTTGGGTCATATTTCTAGGAACTTGTAGAAACAACAGTATGACTACTTCTACGTCTATGGCAGAATGCCTCTAAAGCTTGTCTTGAGAGGCAGATGGACAGAAATAAAGTTTTTTCAGTTAGGGCCTGAATTAGTTTGGAATCTAAATATACAGCAGTTCCACTGGCCATAGTCAGGAGACTCTTTAGTGAGACATTTTGTCATCACTCTAGGAAACAGGTAAGGACAGTTTGCCCAAGGACAGCCATGAGCCTCTTTTTTACCAGCCTGTTCTCCTCATCCCTCCTGCTTCACGTAGTACATGCTAAGACATTCTGATGTGATTAATCAATCAGTAAACATTTATCCAGTACCACCTATGTGCCAGACACTGTGCTAAGTTCTGGATTAATTAGGTTGATGATATTTTTTTTTCTTTTAAATTTTTATTTCAGGGCAGCTAGGTAGTGCAGTGAATAAGCTTCTGCCTTGGAGTCAGGAGGACCTGAGTTCAAATTTGACCTCAGACACATGACACTTAACTAGCTGTGTGACCCTGGACAAGTCACTTAACCCTGATTGCCTCACCAAAAAAAATTTTTTTAATTTCTTTTTAACATTCATATTTTATATTTTGAGTTATAAATTCTCTCCCTCCATTGCCTGTCCCACCTATAGAGAAGGCAATCAAGATGATATCAATTACGCATGTAAAGTCTATTGAAACATTTCCATGTTGTATTGGGGGAGGTGGAAGAGTGGGGGGCTGCCTCTTCCAACAAAAAAAAGAAAGAAAAATTAAAAAAGTTAAAAAAAAAAAAGCTTCAGTTTACACTCTGAATTCATCAGTTCTCTCTCTGGAGGTGGATGATAGCATTTTAAGTGATGACATTTTCTGAAACAAAAATGTCTCGACTCCCAGGCTCTGCACTCATTTCTGTCACTTTCTGCTATGGGCCCCAGGTTCCTCCTCTGAGTTGAGCTAGATCAAGGTGAAGGTGTCAGACCCCTGTCAGATAAATGTTTGTATAAAGGCTCAAACTAAAATACATAGGATTACAAAAGAAATATATTGAAACAGTTTTCAAAATATTTTTTAAAAACAAATGCAGGGGCAGCTAGGTGGCACAGTGGATAGAGCACTGGCCCTGAAGTCAGGAGGACCTGAGTTCAAATCTGGCCTCAGACCAAACACTTGACACTTACTAGCTATGTGACCCTGGGCAAGTCACTTAACCCCAATTGCCTAAAAAAAACAAAAACAAATGCATAAATTCCAGGTTAGGGACCCCTGAACTAGATAACCTTATAAGGTCCCCGTTCACAGATTTTTTTTTTACCAGATGAATTAGTATTAGTATCAGTATTAGTACCCACTTTGGATACTTGGTACAGATTGTCTGAAAACTTAACTTGTTGTCTTTTTCTCTTTTAGGGTGGCCTACCCAGCTAAAGGAAAGGGCTCATTCACCGTTGACAGCCACCAGAACTTTGCCTTGTCCTTCCAGCTGGTTGATGTAAACACTGGTGCTGAGCTTACCCCTCACCAGGTCAGAAAAAAGCCACATTGAGCTTCCAATGTCACTTTTCAGCATAAATTCTTTTTTTGGGGGGGGGGGCAAGGCAATTGAGATTAAGTGACTTGCCCAGGGTCACACAGCTAGCGAGTGTTATGTGCCTGAGGCCAGATTTGAACTCAGGTCCTCCTGACTCCAGAGCCAGTGCTCTATCCACTATGCTACCTAGCTGCCCCCCAAATTTTTGAATTTATATTCTAAACTGGTATTGCCCTTAGCTACCATCTCTCTCCACTTGTTAGGTAAGTCAGGTGTTTGCTGACCTGGGTGGTTTTGGGGCTCCCTTGATTACCTTTTTATGGCAATTGATTGACATTGGCTGAACTTCCCTATAAAATTATTATAATTGTTGTCAGGGTCATTTCTCATGATCAGGTTTTCATAATCACTATTACCTATTTGAATATCTAAGAATTGAATTGTTTCTATTTTATGCCATATTTATGCCATTTTATTCTATTTTATGTCTTTTTCTCCTTGTTCATCTTTTTACTTATTCTGGTCTTTGCTCTGAATAGTATTGGTCTATACAGAGGTGATTCAAGGATAATTAAATAAGAAGTCTTTTCCTGTGTGTTAAAATATATTTCAGTTTTGTTTTTTGTGGTGTCATTTGGTATTCCCCAGGTCCAATGTCTACTAATTTATCGAAGAAAGGGTTCGTTATATAAAGGCATAAGTCAAGTAGTCTACATGTCTTTGTCCTTTCTCATTTTTTTGTCCTGGACAAAGTTTTCCCATATATTTCTCACTGTTCTCCCTCTTTTCATCAAAGTCATCAAGTATCAGAGTGTAAGTTGATTTAGTTTGGAGGATTTTATCAAGATCCTAGAATTTCTCTACCTTTTATATTCTGTAACTGAGAGTAGGGCCTAAATTGCAATTATTTTTAAGATGGTCTTTTTGCAAATACTTATAAGTATAAACGATATGAAATGACTCAATCACATGAAGTAAGGTTTCATGCTGTCTTTTGGCATACACAATTTTTTTTTAATTTTATTTTTTTATTTACTTGCCTCTCCTTGTGAGCTATCTTCCATTTAGCTGCAGCTTCTTTTGTTTTGGTTTTGTTTATGGTGGTCATATCTAGATTGAAGAGATTCAACTCCAATGGTAGTTTGTCCTACTCCATGGTCACTAGATAAGGGTCTCGCATATAGAGTGCCAGCATTCACCTGGATAAAAATGAAAGGGCAACAACAGAAGAAAATGGAAAGAGCTTTAAAAATTATCATAGTAAACCATTTTCATCCTTAATAATAGTGGAACTAGGGGCAGCTAGGTGGCGCAGTGGAAAGAGCACTGGCCCTGGAGTCAGGAAGACCTGAGTTTGAATCTGATCTCAGACCAGACACTTGATACTTACTAGCTGTGTGACCCTGGGCAAGTCACTTAACCCCAATTGCCTCATATAAGAAAATAAAAATTAAAAAAATAGTGGAACTACCAGACTTGAACTCTTAACATGAGTCCCAGATGTACTTTCCAGGGGAGGCAGAAATGTTATTAAAGAGAACAGAGACAGGAAAGCAGCCATACTGAATCCTGGGTACATCGATGAGATTTGTGCTGGTGGTGGGCGACACAGATATGGTTGTGAGAGTGTTCAGGGGATCTGTACTCAAGATATCTGAAGGAGGTGCAGATGCCAAAGGCGTAGAAAAAATATAAACCTTGTTAATGTCAAAAAAAAAAAAAAAAAAAGGCAGCTAAGAGAACATCAACAAGTACAAATCTTTTGCCTAATTTTCCACCTATAAAAAATTTCTGTGCGTCATCCCTGCATGAATCAAGATTATCCTTGATGGGGGTATTAGTAGGGAACAAAGCAGGCTTTAGCAATCAATATTCAACAATAGACCACATCTTTACCATTTTGCAATTAACTGAGAAATGTAGAGAAGATGAGTCTTGATAAACATTTACCTCAAGGAGGTAAAAGAGCTAAAGGTTCCAAATACACCAAAATATTTATAGTACTTTTGCAGCAGCAAAGAACTTTAGCAAAGTGGTTGGCCATTAATTGTGAAATGACTAAACAGTTTTGGTGCAGAAAATGAAATGGAATATTACAGGATCATAAGAAATGGCAAGAATTCAGAGTAGCATGGGAGTACTTACATGAATTGATGCAGTAAAATAAACAGAACTGGGAAAATTATATATGTGATAACTGTATTAATGTAAACACAAAGAAGCCAAAAAATGAAATAAAATGCTATGTAATTATAACAACTAAGCTTAGTACTGGGAAGAGTTAAGGAAATGTACTTACCTCCGTTCCCAATGTGAGGGACTATGAATGCATACTATTACATATACTGTCAGGCAGTATAGTTGATGTATTGGTTGGATTTTTAAATTTTTTATGTTTTTCTCTTTCCTTTAAAGTATTTGTAACAAAGGATGGCTTGCTGAGTAGGGAAGGAAAGGCACATGTCTGCAGAAGAATGTGATATGAAAAGTAACATAAGATTAAATTTTTTTTTGAGAGATTCAATTTAAAATGCCTTTAGTCCTAAACAATCATATTTGATATTTTGTGTGAATTGACATTGGTCATGGTGACCTTATGTAGTTCTCCATATTAGGAAATAGGATTAGCCTGGATGAATGGTATTTATGTTTTAAAATAAGTTATATTGACGCTTTTTATTTTTACATCATTATCATTTCCTGATATATCACCTCCTCATGGAGGTCTTCCTTATAACAAAAAAAAAATTTAGTAGAACAGTATGACACTGTGATTGTGTCTAACAGTGAAACTACCACTAAATTTAAATCTAACAAGTCTAGAAAATTGGAAATGAACTGATGAGTCTTGCCTCATTTCCCTTTCTTTTCTTACCCTTCAGTGGAGAAGTTTATTATACAGTGAAGTAACTAGAAGAAGAAAGAAAAAGTTGTAGTAATCAAGAGCTTGAATAATTCTATCTCAAATCTCTGTGAAACTGGTACCAGGATAGTCTGTCTACTTGCTTCACTCTGTTAGGCTTCTCTGTGACAGATCACAGGGCTGTCCTTGTGATGATGGAGCCAACAATTCAGTCTTGTTGACTAGATATCAGACTCAAGGGCATTTTGGAAAATCTCAGTGAAAGGTGGCTTTGTTGTTCCCCCCAGACATTCGTCCGTCTGCACAACCAGAAAACCGGTCAAGAAGTGGTGTTTGTTGCTGAACCAGATAACAAGAATGTGTACAAGTTTGAACTGGACACATCTGAAAGAAAGAGTGAGTTTGACTCTGCCTCTGGCACTTACACCCTCTACTTGATCATTGGAGATGCCACCCTGGAGAATCCAATCCTCTGGAATGTGGTATGTACCTCAGTATCCCCAGATCCAATACTGATGACCCAACAAGGAAATTACAATAAGACCGTTTCTGTACAGTCTGATCTTGACACTCTAGGCAGGATCAGGTTGTCCTTTCCTGGATTATAGGTAAAAGCAGGACCTAAGGGGAAATTTTTATCCTACTGGGTGCCAGAGATAAGGATGACTTTTAGGTAAATAGTCTAATTAATTCAATTGCTCAATTATTGAATGCCAGTTATGTGTAAAGCACTGTGCTAGGCACTTTGGGGAATACAAAGGTGTATAAGAGAAACTTTGTCCTTAAGGAACTTGCTTTAAGGGGTTGGGGTTAGGGGAGGAGGAATAACATGAATAACCAACTGTGTGATATAAGATAATACACATGTTAAGTGCTGCATGAGTGATGCAAAGTACTCAAGGCATTCAGAGGAGGGAGAGATCATTTTTTTTATACTGGGAATTATCAAGCAGAGTTTTGTGTAATAGGAAAATATTGATGAAGGGCTTACTATGTGCTAAGTGCTGGAGGTATAAATACAGAATTGAGGCTGTCCTTGCATTGGGAACCTCCCATTTTAATGAGAAGTGATGGCATCTGTAGGAGGGGTCAGCTGGCAGGCTGTTGGAAATGTCAGGTGGTCTTTAGTTCCTCAGCGGGGGAGATGGCTGGGCCCCTCTAGGGGCTGCTCTTGCTGAGCCCTCCAGATGCCTTTTGATGTGTGAGCAGCTGGAGGCTGAAGTAGGAACAGGGAAATGGCTGTTGAGCTGGGTTTTTGAAGCACAGATAGGCTTTGGAAGGAAGGAAGGAGGTGAAGGAGGGAAGAAGATGAGCAAAGGCGGAAAAGTACAAGGCCCATTTGAGAACAAGACGGTCAGTTTGGCCAGATCACCTAAGTTCAGGTTGGGGAGTAGAGGGAGGAAATACAGCTAGAAAGGTAGATTAGGGCCAGATACTGGGAGGCCTTGGATGGTAATTTGTCCTTTATGACTGATAGCATTTTAAGTGATGACAGTTCTGAAACAAAAATATCTCGACTCCTAGGCTCTGCACTCATTTCTGCCACTTCCTGCTGCCTCTGTGGGCCCCGGTGAGGCCATTGTATTTTCATGCTCCGTCTAGGCCTTTTATCTATATCTTTTCTACAGTGGGTGCTCCTTGAGGCAGAAATTCCAAAGCACTCAGTTTAAAAAAAAATTTTTTTTTCGATTAACAAGCATTTATTTGCTGGCCCTCCTACATTCTCCCCAGGTGAGGGAGGGAAAAAAAAAGAAAACCCTTGTAACTAAAATGCATAGTCAAGCAAAACTAATTCCCACATTGACCATGTCCAAAAATATGTTTTAGTTTGAATCCATCATCTCTCAGTCAAGAGATGGGTAGCGTGCAAAGCACTGTTTTGAAAATGATTTTGTTCTTTAAAAGATATCTTTGATTTGTGGGCTAATCCCCTCATTACTTTTGTGTTTTTGGCTCCAGCACAGAAGAGAATTGATTAGTTAATTCTCTGAAAAATTTGACCTCTCTTTTCCATCCCTATGTCTATTGCAATTCCATACATTTTTTTTTGTAGGCTGATGTGGTAATTAAATTCCCTGAAGAAGATGCTCCCTCCACTATCCTGTCCAAGAACCTTTTCACTCCTAAACAGGAAATTCAGGTATGTGTTAAAAGGGAGAAGACTTGGACTTGTTAAGCAATCACTGGGGAAAGGAGCCAGTTCTAGCCAGTGGGATTGAGGGGCAAAAAGGCAGTGAACCACCAAACTTGCTCTAACCTTGCTGTTGATGCAGTGATGATGCTGCCATAGGGATCTCAGCCCTATCCCTGAGAATACCACGTGGTACCCAAATGTTATTGATCTGCTTAGGATGCTCTCCTTTTACATCCTTATAGTGAAGGTTGGGATGGCTTACAAATGGAGACGGGCATGTGTTAGTGGCATAAATGCAGGGTTGGAAGTCAGGAACCCTCAATTCTAGCCTTGACACTTACTGTCTAGCTATATGACTTTAAGCAAGTCAGGTAACAACTTTAGACCTCATTTTCTCTTCTGTCAGACAGGAGTGAATAATACCATCCTTGTTTACTTTAAATTATCAAATGAGACATTAGATATCAACGTACTTTGAAAAGTTAAAAGCACTTTACAAGTATCAAGTCTCACATTAATGATGAGGCTTAGGGAAGAGAGTAAGTCCATGAGCAGTGGTAACAGCACAAGCACATGATCCTTAGCAGAATGTAGCAGAAGAGAGGCTTGGGGAGGAAATATAGCAGTAGGAGCCTTGGCTGGGTTGCTTTGGGAGGCAGTTAGATTGTCTGGCAAGATAGAAATATAGCAACAAAAAAATTAAGAGGAAGAAAGATGTTTGAACCTGTAAGAAAGATAAGCTGAAAGAGAAATAAAGAACCTGTAATTCCTATAGACGCATAGCAAGGAAATCACCGTGACTAGATACTTTAGTCGTATTAATAATACCATTTAGAACCAGTTTAGTTCAGCGAAAGGCAAAGGGAATAGAGACATTCAGTAGAAATTTGGCCACAGCAGGGTCCAGTACATCTTGGAGATCAAAGAGCTCTCAGGTCACGTATTTGGCCACCTGCTTTGCATAATTTGTGGATGTCCTCTTGATTGATTGCTTCCTCTGGCAGAATCACTCGAGAAAGGATTTACTGAATTGTGCTCTGGGGACCATTTAGTTCCTTAAGGAGGAAGTTTATGGTTAGAAAGAAGTTAGAGGAAGTTTTTATGGTTAGAAATTAAGCCTGAGTAAAGTTAGGGTCTAGTTGTTTTGTCGTTATGGTAACTTGACACCTGAGGCACTTGACTGTGATAACCATCTTTAGCGCCATCTGTAGGGACATTGGAGGGACCTATAGGTCATCCAGTCCAGCCCCCTTAACTGAGCCCTAGAAAAAAGGAAATGTGTCAATATGACACATAATAAAAGGAGTCAAAGTTTATTATGTATGATAGCCACCTCTGTAGGAAAGGACATGTACTAAAGTGTTTTTGCTGTATCTTCTGTTTTCAGCACTTATTTAGGGAGCCAGAGAAGAGACCACCTACTGTAGTGTCCAATACATTCACTGCCTTGATCCTTTCTCCCTTACTTTTGCTCTTCATTTTGGTGAGTAGACACGAGTAATGTAACAATTTGTGTTTAGAGGATGAGTCAAAAGCAGCAATTCTGCCGAAGTGTACTTGATGTTCTTTTATGGCGCATAGTTTAAAGGCAGCAGTGATGACTTAGAAACTGTGAACAATCCAGATTCAGTAAGAAATGATATCCTATAATGTAACGTCTATAGTAGACATTTACTATGTAGGATGCCAGGCATATAAAGGTGAAATATGATGTAATCCCTGCCCTCAAGGAGCTTATAATTTAGTAGGGTAGATATGACATACACAAATAATTGTGACCCAGATTAGGATGTGACAAATGCAAAGAAGGAGGTAGAGTGCTGTAAGGGGGAAATCACTTTTCAGTGAGGGTGATTAGGGAAAAAAATATCTATCTTATGTACAACAAACATGTTTCATGGGAGATATGGTACCTGACCTGGGCCTTGGAGAATGAAAAGGATGTCTTTATGTAGTAACGTAGAGTTTCTGCACATAGACCCTACTATGGTATGTGTGGAGGTGGTTGGTAAGAAATAAAGTTGGGATGATAGATTAGAGTGAGAATTATGAGGGCTTTAAATGTCAGAGTAAGGGATTAAGATTTTATTAAATATAGTAGGCACTGGAAGAGTTAGAGGTTTCTTAGTAAAAGAAGGACATGATTGACATATGGCTTACTCTGGTCACAGTGTGAAGGGTTAAACTAGAGGAGAGCGAGACTGGAGGCTAGACCAGGTAGGTTAATCAAGAAATTACTATGATAATCTAAACAAGAGGTAATGAGGTTGTCAGGGAGAGTGTTGGCAGTAAGAAGGTAGAGGACAAGAGACGTTGCAGAGGTAAAGTCAACAGGACTAGAGAGCTTCTGATATACTAAAGACATGAGAGAGGCCAGAGATGACTGAAGTTTTGAATCTGAGTGATTCTTTTAATAGAAGTAGTGATAGGAGGAGGGGCAGGTTTTATGGGAAAGATTATTTTGTTTGGACATGTTGAATAAGGTGCTTATGAGACATCCAGTTGGACCTAGTCAGTGTACGGTTGGAAATGGAGGACAGGGTAGACATCTGGGAATCATTGCATAGGGCTGCTAATTGAAACAATGTACACTGAACAAAGTCATCAAAGGAAGGAGTGTTAAGAGAGAGGGGGAAGAGAGGCAAGCATAGATAGAGCTTTGGAGATAATACTTAGAAAATGGAGAGGGGAGACATAGAAATAGTTTAAGAGATGTTTGGAAACGAAGGCAGGGTCTAATGTGAAATTGAGGAAAATAAGAAATGAAGAAAGGCATTGAATTTATTGATAAAGATCAGGAGTGAATGGGTAGTAAGAGGAAATGATGAAGGGATAAGATATAACTATGACTTTAGGGGTTAACAAAGTTGAACGAAGGTTTGGGTTGGGTTTTAGTATAGGGCAGGGCTTCTTAAACTTTTTCTACTCGAGTCCTCTTCAGCACTTCTTAAACTGTGGGTCTTGGGTTCTCAACCCACAGTTTAAGAGCTGCTGGATAGGGGATAATTGAACAAATGTTCAGCTGTAGAAGATTGGCTAAGCAAACTAGAAAGTACTATGTAGTTATTAAAATAGCTGGTGGACTATATTGATAAGTTGAATTGCGTATATATAAAGGAAGCGAAAAAAGCAGAACTCAAAGTAATACATAGAAACTGATTGCAGCTATATAAAAATACATCTGTACACTGACAAGGATTAGAAGAGAATTTGAAAAGCAGTAAGTAATGTTCCTTACAATCTTCTACAAATTTACACGATCTAGGTAGTTAAATAAAATCTAAATGACATTACATTTCCAAAAACTTGAATCAGGGTATGAAAAGCTTGCTAGTGGTCCTCATTGTCTTGTATATCCTGTAGAGCAAACAGCACAACTTTGGTTTTATAGCAGATCCTACAACTACGGAGTTTGCCTTTACCCAATATTTGGGCGTTTTTAGGACTGGAAGCAGTTTGTGTGATGCAAGTGACTGTCTAGCTTTTTCGGTTTTGTGATTTTGTAACTTTTTACTCAAGTAACTTTATGTCTGAAAGTTGGGATGCCTTGCCAACAAGCATAGTGAACTAGTGGCATGCCTATGATGGGGTGACTTAGGACTATTTTTTGTCACTGGGAGAAACTCTCATTCTTTCCAGATTTAACACAGGTTTTTAAGCCCATTGGGTTGTGGAATGGATTAGTAATGGCACTGACCATGTGTTACCTGTACGTTAATGTCTTTTTAATGTGTGTTTTCTCATCTTGCAGTGGATTCGGCTTGGGGCCAACATTTCCAACTTCACCTTTGCTCCCAGCACTATTATCTTTCACCTGGGACATGCTGGTAAGTGCCCCAGACAGCTAATTCTGTTTCACCTTTCTGACATTCAAACTGCACAGGCAAAAGCCCTGTTAAGTGAACCCACAACCTATTAACTATAATGACTTAATAGGATAACATTTCTTTCTTCCTCCTGGCCTTTTAGAATGGTTAATATGGTGATAAACCTGTTAGGTCCATCAGCTTATAGCAGGCTTCTCCAGGCAGCCCATTTACCTTCATTTAATAGCCATGTTCATTTCAAGAGATTACTTTATTATATCTTTACACTGAACCATCTTCCTAGATGAAGAGTGTTGATGGAGTTCCCCAGGGCTATCCACACTGCACTGTTATTCACATTTAAGGAGGTAGTATCTGCCCACTTATTCAAAAGAAGCCCACTTCAGAGCCAAATGAACTGATTCTACAGTGGGAATTTAGCATCCAAACCATGTATAAAAACACCATTTTATCATATAGGGATTTATAAACCAATTTTATGACTTTTGTCTGTGCCCCTCATAGAACCTCATGCATACTTCTTTCTTAGCAGCCTTTGTCATCCTCTTCCTTCTGGCCAAGAATGACTAGATTGAGATTCTGATGGGCCTGCTGTGATTAAAAAATAGATATATTTAGTCTTGCCAGATCAGGCTAGAAGGAATCTGAAAATGCTAATGACCCTTCGTCTCCATAAAAGGCTCTTAATTTTCAAAACACTGTCACATACATTTTCTCATTTGATTCTCACAAGTCTTCTGGGAGTTGGATAAGGCTAGGATAATTACTTTCATTTTTCGTCGGAGAGAACCAAGATATAGGTAGGCTAAATGAGTTGTCTAAGTTCACACTGCTAAGTGGGGGTCCTAGGTCTCTGACACTAAGCCACCCTTTGTCCTTTCCACGTATTTTTTCAGTTGTAGTATAGTTAAGGGTGCTATTTTTAAAGGTGTCACTACCATAACAAGTTTTTGATTTCTTTTGGTGTCTGACATTCATATCCCTTCTCTTAGCTATGCTTGGCCTCATGTATGTCTATTGGACTCAACTCAACATGTTCCAGACCCTGAAGTACTTGGCCATCTTGGGGAGCATCACATTCCTGGCAGGCAACAGAATGCTGGCCTATAAAGCAGTAAAGAGGTAAAGTGGGGTGAGGTGGGGGCATTCTGAAGGAAGACAAGAGCCACGAAGGGGATTGGTATCTCTTTATAAAATAATCTTGTTTTATGTTCTTAGTTACATCGGCTCTTTAATGGCCATCCTCACTGGGGGTTTCCACCTGGACCTGTACGATGACTTTTGACATTTCAAGCAGACAGTAGTTTGCCTATTTCCAGTGGGCAAAAGAGAAGCTAGTCAGTCAGCTGTTTTCAGGGTGAATCCCTGTTGGTATCAGTGCAGGTTGGGAGGTGGGGAGCATGAAGAAGGCAGCACATGAAAAAGATGAACTATTCAGTTGCGAAGAAAATGACTAGAGATAATTTGCTTCTTGGATTGGTATAATAGAATTAGCTTTGATCACGTGGCTTGGTGGATAAGGGCTATATATTCTAAAAAGGTATATGTCTTTAAATATATAAGGCAGTACTTGTCACTTGGATCCAACCTAGTAGTAGAGACTATAATCACTTTATGCCAGAAAGGGGCCATTTACTGATCAGCATTAAGTATATCGAAGCCTCAGCAATTTAAGTCTCTAGTGATTAGAATGAGGATGGGGAATAATTACTCTATGATGATTAAAAGGGTTTAGAACATCTGGCATGAGATTTGCTTTAATTCACCACATATAAACATTCTCTTTCCTTCCTCTGCTGAAACTGAGAGGTTCCTTTTATGCATAATGTCAGTTACCCTGCCCTCTGAACTCAGTAGAATTGCCATCCTGCTTACTACAGAATTACAACAGATCATGTCCGTACCCTCACCCCTTTGGTCCAGGGAAATCTTGTAAGATTCTCCTTCAGAACTTGAGACACTTTGCTTTTTCATCAAGTCCCTTTCCCAGAAGCAGCTACCTGTTCCTCCAGCCCCATGTCCTCCCAATGGGAGCCCCAACCTTGAATGTCCTATAAAGAGTCTCCACAGTACTGACTCAAGGTCTTACCTCTTACCATGGAGGTACCACCTCTTTGCCATGAGGAAAACAAGGCATTACAAACTCAAATTCACCTGCTCCTTTAATTGCCAGCCCTTGTGGTAATTCCAGATAGAGGGCAACTTGGATTTCCAAATTGAACTAAAGGCAGACATAACTACAAAGAATTCTTTCTATATGGTTTGTCTCTGTTAGAACTTGCATTTTTCCAGCCAGCTAAAGACTGTCAGATAAGGATAAAAATCATGTTTTGTGGGCACTGCTTTCCCTCTTCGAATTCACTTGGGTGTATGTACGTGTGCGCACGTGCGCGCACACACACACACACACACGCACTAATTTGGCCACCAGTTTAGCAAACCAGAGGCTGACAAACACAGAACAGAAAGTTTTGCCGTTGCCAAAGTTTCTATTGTTAAGTCTTCCAACTGTCTTACTGTGGAGCACTGAGCAAAGAAATATATCTGGACTCCTTATGGTAGTCTGAGCTCCACCAGGGCTTCCCTTAGCTCCAGCACTTGCAGCAACCTCATTTTTTTTTCACCTTCCCAGCTCCTTCAGATACCTTCATTTACCTTTGCAGTGCCTTTTGATGGGAGCTGAGTGCTCCAAGCAATTTTTGAAACAGACTAGCATTCTCTTGTGACTTAGTATGTAGAATCCCAGAGATAGCAGAAATACTTTAATTATGTGAAAATACCACTCTTTTGAAGGTGCTCTGGCAAACCAAGCAGGAATGTGAAGGGAAGTATTTGACTTAGGGTTTGTACTTCTTGACTTTGCTGTTTGATACTGGGAGAAGGCTGCCATACTGACTTGGGAGAGACAATTAGATTCTAACTGGAAAATAAGTGATACTAATGGAAGCCCTGGTGGTGTGTGTGCCTTTTCTTTCTTCTGCTTAATTCTCCTCCTCACTATCCTTTCTTGATTCTCAAACCCTCTTTCCTTTGGCAGGATCGCTGCAGAACAGAGCAGTAGATTGGCAAAATATAGGACACTACGGTAAACCCAAAGGGGGGGTCTTACTAATGACCAGCTCTTCCCAGAAGTAAGGGCCCTTTCTGAATTTACCTGCCTCACGCATGTTGGTTGTTCCATCTAATTCTCACCTCCCTCACTTCCTGGGCCCAAGCAGTATTATTTGAAACTTCTTTCCAACCTGCTGGATAAATCTGGGACTCTGGAACATAACAACCCCACCCCTGCCCCAGATAAGCCTGTTTTTTGGAGGTCTCCACATTACCTGTACCAAAATGGTCCCGTGTCTCATGCCTTATATGAAGGATGCTATGTCTCTCCTACCCTTCATTTTTATGAGGTGTTCTGTGCCTTTAAAGAGGTTCCTTGCTGACCACAGTATAGTAGAATTCAGCTCAATGTAAGTGGGATCAAACTTTGACCACCTTCAAGGGGACCCCACTCAATACCGAAAGGAACTCTTGTGAATCCCAAGGACCATGTTAGGAAGAGATGCCAGAGTATTTGAGGTGACTCTTTTCTGTGATAGGTGTTTGTGAAAAAGAGCAGTCAGTGCTGACAAGGGCCAGATTTAGTTAGTGGGACCCCGCTGTTGTGGGCTTATCCAGGTAGTGTCTTTCATCCTTGTCATAAATTTTTGGCCACTTTGCAGACTTAGATCACGAGTCTCGTTGAACTATATGATAAGATGAAGTGGACACCAGAATAAGGATTGGTGACCACAATAGCAAGGTGACTAGATAGCAAAACTGGAATCAGAAAATAGGTTCCTAGAGTTCAGAAAGTGTCCAGGAGTGGCCTGGTCTGCTTCCTGTGATTCCAAAATAGCCAGTTAAAACCCTTTCTTCATTTTTAGGTCATTGTTAATGAGACCCCTTTCCAGGGATCGGGAGTGATTGTTTGACACTATTTTTGATCAGTTCCAGTAGGCTTGTAACTAGAAGGAAAGTTATAATGATGATTGCATTTAAGAGGCCTACCTATGGTTGTTGCTTGTATTCAAAGCTGTTAGACCCCGCCAGACTGAAGCAGCATGGTTTTTGGTCACTTTTTCCAAAAGTGGAGAAATCAACATAGAATTTGACCTCATGCTATTTTATGAACCTAATCTGCTTTTCCTCAACCCTCAGTGCAGAAAGACAACTCTTGGTTTTGTCATAAAGTCTGCTTCCTCTGTCTGAGGCCTACTTGGGAAAGTATTGGTATTGAAGTCCCTGTTCTTTCTACTACATACTGATTATATTTAATTATAAAATGAGGCATTGGTTTGTTTCTCCCATATTACTTATGTTTAAGCCCACATAGATTTAGGGAAAGAGAAGTTAACTTGATCATTTGGACTTAGGGGATTTTCTGAGGTTGGGATTTTAAGAAAAAGCCCTTGGTCTTTATGTTTGTATCCTTTTGAGTCTGGATTGGCAGAGTATTTCCTGTCCTTACACTCAAAAGGGCAAAAATCTGCTAAATCATTTTGGGAGGGTTACAGTGCTTTGTACATAGTAGGCGATCAATAAATGTTTGTTGGTTAATTAATTGATTGGAGTTAGGGTGGAGAACATCAAAGCAAATCGTCAAGCCAAGGGAACAATCAGGAGTCGAGGTCAGGTAACCAGCCTGGGCTCGGAGATCCGGAGAGCAGGATCTGGAGTGAAGCAGAGGCAGCAAACAGAAAGCGAGGACAGGAGCACAGGAGATCAGGATCAGGTCGCCAATGCAACTTCAGGAACACTGGAGAGCGGAGTCGGGTTGCTAAGCCAAGGTTAGGAACAGAGATCATAGTCAGGAGGGGTAGGGGAAGCATAGAGACAGAATTTTAACTTATAGTTTGGGGCGGGGGGAATGCAGATCATCAGCAAAATAAAGAGTACCTAGAGGCCCTAAATACCTGGCTGAACCTAATGGTGCCTTCTCCACTTCACCCTGGCTTGAAAAGCTAATCTCTATTCTCAGCCTACCTGCTTTCCCCCAGGGCTTTAACATGCACTGAGAGGTGATAGGAGAAAGAAACTTCCTAGGACTCAAGGATATTACCTTTTTGTCCCCTTGTGCTACTCCCTTTCCTCCTCCACTCCCTTCTTCTTCCTTTCTCTCCCCTCCCCCCACCACATTTCTCAGTTATTCAGTGGAAATCAACCTACCACCCTTGATTCTTGGGCAAATATTTGAGTTTGAGGCATCAGCAGACAGTTTCTAGGCAGCATTTCTTAGCTACGAAATCATTTTGTTCACACCTATACTTCTCATTAATCTCCCTCTTTTATTGCTTATCCTCTCCTCTCCCCACTTTCCCACAAACTGGGTAGAAACATTGGGCTTAAAAGAATGCTTGGTTAAATAAGGGTGCTTTCATTGCATGCATATGCTGCTGTCTGCATGTCAATTTCCATGTGAATACATTCCATCTCTTCTAGTACTTAGGAAGGAGGGATGGATTAGAAGCCAAACCAGAAATGGAGAGGCCTCTGGATATGTTGAATTTGGCTGCCCCTTTGGTTGCTTGTGGTTTCCTAAGGAAAGACTGTTAAGTGTTCATGTCTACCCTTGGAGTTTGTTTCTTCATTAGATTCCTAACCCTCTCTGTAACTGAATCTTCACAATGTTGAATCCTCAGTGCTCTGTAGAACTGCAGAGTAGAAGATGGCATTCTTCTGAGCTTCTCTTTGTCCCTGACAGAGCTGAACTGATTTAATCACTTGAACTTCTATACTTCCCTTGTAATGTGGCCATAGCCAGGGTTGGAATTGTTGCCTGTTGTGCTTTTGCAAACTGAGAAAAGGGCCACAGGGAAGGAGGGATCGTGATTACACAGTAAAATCTCGAGTGTTTCTCCCATGAGATTTTGTTCCAGTGAGCCAGCTTCCCTTCCTAAAAGCCAGGCTTTCCTTGGGTTGGAAGCATAGCTGGTCCAGTGGCAACTTGTAGGGGGTTTTGAAGCCCTTAACGCTTCCATGCATAAGACATTGTTTGGCAAGTTGGAGTCAAGATCCAGGCCAAATGTTCTTTAACCTTTTTTCTGTTCCCTTGCTTTTCCTCTGGTTGAGATTCACCCTGTATTTGGGGGCTGTATTGGATGTAGTGTCACTGGCAACATCTTGTCTCTTCATATTTCCACATCTCATTCTCCATATTTGTTCATCTTCTGTGTCTATGACCTTAAGAACCAGGATCTTTCAGTGTCAGAGATGCTTGATCACCTGGTTGTTATTAGGTAGGAGCTGCAACAACAGATTACAACCTGAGATAATTTTGCATTTCTCTCCCTCTTCTTTCAGAACAACACAGTAGTACCAGAAGGAAGAAGGAAAGTCTAAAAACTTAAAAGAATGTTCCATGGAATAGAAGCCAAGGAACAATTTACATCCTGGAGAGTGGAACATTGAACCAATTTTTGTTTAAAACAAACAAACAAAAAAAGTCCAGGATCTTATGGTTGTACTTTTGCTTGTCTTTTGTTTTTTCACTCTCCTATTGAGCAACTCTCTGTGAGCCTGGATGTTCGGTTCCTTTGGAATTGTGGCCATCAGCCATCAAGCAACTGTGACAGATTTCTTAAGAATGCCCAGATGTTGAGTTTTGGAATGTTTGAAGTCTAATTATTGTGATTTGCAATAAAGAGTCTGATGAGAGGAACTGAGACCTCTGAGAGTTTTATTCAAATATTTCTGGGGTGGTGGATTTCTAGTGTGCGTATCACATAGTAGGTATGTAGTTCAGTTTGCTTGGCAAAAAAGCTAAGCAAGTTGACAGGAGCATTACTTTTGGCAATTCTGGTCATGGTCTCATATAACTTCTCACTTGTTCTCGTGTTAGCATTGGGAGTTTCCTTTGTTTTTACCCAATGTGATTCTGTTTCCTAAGTGAACACCAGCTGTATCTTGGGGTCTAGTATCTAACTTTCTTCAGCATCTAGGATTTCTGCTTTAACAAATATAGCATGTAGTTTGGATGAGTGGGCAGATACTGTCCAGGGTCCTGAAACAGGAGAGGCCATATGAATTCTGTAATCAGGCCCACTTCTGATCAATAGAGGTGAGATCATAGACTCATGCATTTAGGGCTTTAATGGACTTTGGAAGTCATCTAATCCAGCCGCCTCACAGATGAAGGAACAAAGGCTCAGAGGGATGTGATGTTACACAGATGGTGAGTAGCAAAGTCAGAATCTGAACTCGAATTCTCTGATTCCAAATCTCAGGCTCTTTGTATTAAACCACAGTAAACCACTTTGCAATTGTAGTCACCTTCCCAAGAACAAGTGTCTTGAAGCTTTGAGCAGGGTTGGCCTTATCTATCTAAGTAGAATAATATGATGTAATTTCAGATGTGTTGGAAAAGCCCCCTTTGCCCAAAAACCCTTTCATAAGACCTCAAATTCTTCACTGTTAACCTTTCCTGAAATTCCAGCATTTAAAAAATTCATAGTTCACCAATCATTTTGAATGGCAGTTTAGAATTATGCTTAAAAAATGACTAAGTGGCAGTGAGGTGGTGCAGTGGATAGAGCACCAGCCTTGGAGGCAGGAGGACCTGAGTTCAAATCTGGCCTCAGACCAAATACTTGACACTTACTAGCTGTGTGACCCTGGGCAAGTCACTTAACCCAATTGCCTTAAAATTAAAAAAAAAATGACTAACATATTAACATCCAGAGAGTCCACTGCTAGGCAGATCAAAGACAGAAGTAAAGAACCGACATATCCCAAAGTACTGATTGATTTTAGTTCTTTGTGGTAGCAAAGAACGGGAAATAAATGACCATTGATAGGACAATGGCTAAACGAACTGCGGCACATCGATAGAAGAGAAAGAAACAATTTGAAAAATTTAGAGAAGTAAAGGAAGCCAGTATAGTGTGATGGATGGGGCACTGGAACCCTTAAGACCTTGAATCCTGCCTCAGACATATAGTAGCTTTGTGATGGTGGGTAAGTCACTTCACCTCAAGTACCTTCTCTGTAAAGTGATGTGGTTGAACTTGATGGCCTCGAAGGTCACTTCTGATCTAAAATCTGATCCTGTGACTTACATGAACTGATAGAAAGGATCAAGTCAAAACCAGTAAAATAACATGTACAATAACTAACAACATAAACAACTAAAAAATAGAAACTGAACACTAATGATTAATGACCAACATAGTCCCTGAGAAGAGTAGAGAAAAATACACCACTCTTCTCTCTTTGCAAAAGTGGGGGATTATGGATGTGGAATATATTGGCATATTCCGTCAGACATAGTTCATGTGTTGGCTTGCTTTGCTTAATTACCTTTTTTAATCTTTGTTTTAAAGGATGACTAGCTGAAGGAAGGAGGAAAGGATATGCTTAGAAAGGTGGCATAAAAATAAGATTTAAGTTTTTGTTTTTTGTTTTTTAAGAAAATGAATCCCTCTCCCCCAAATAAATTTGTGTGAGTTAATGGGTCATTTTTAAAAAAACAAATAACTTTGGATTACTTGGGCTATTAAATCATTCATATTTCAGAGTAAAATTTTTTAATAATCAAATGTATTTTCTCCTAACATCCACTGAGAGCAATTACATTGAGAACAGAAATGTTGATCCAGGGGGTTAAAGAGAGGCATTTTGAAACCTGAGACACTTGGGAAAAGCAGGCCTGGGTAGGATAATGGAGTGTGCAGGTTAAAGCAGCATGGGTATCTCTGGTAGGTTTATTTTTTTGGATCTTGTTTCCCTTACCAGAAAAAGTATCGACCTTTTATTGCTGTGTGTTGTGCCAAATCACCTTATTCCTTTTAATTACAACTTCCTTTGCTCTTCCCTTTAAATTATCTTAGGCTGATAATGAAGCATTCTTCTCCTTCTTGGTAGAAAGGCTTTGGACAAGAGGTGCAGAATTTATAGGTAGCCAAGGTGTTGATTTATTTCCTTGACTATGCCTGTTTACTAAGAGGGAAAGCTTTTTGGGGGGAAGGCAGTTGGTGGGTAGTGAGAGCAGTACAAAAAAGTCTATATGGAAAGGAAAGGAAAAAACATCAACGCAACAATGTAATCTACATAAAAGCAGAAGGAAGTTCAGGAGACCTGGCAAGCTGTATAGTTTTGTTACCACTGTGTTAAGTTTAATGTAGACTAAGAAAAAAGCAAACTGTATAAACAAATTCATGGTTTCATGTATAGCCCTCTTTGTATATTGAAATGTTCATGTTTTTGGATGTTTAAAGTTCATAATAAAAAAAAATGGTTTTTAATCCCAGAAAATGCCTGGACCTTGTTCTCTCTGTTTCTTTGTTCCATCTGCCTAGCCACTGCCTCTTTTTTTGTTTGTTTGTTTTTTGGTGAGGCAATCAAGGTTAAGTGACTTGCCCAGGGTCACACAGCTAATAAGTGTCAAGTGTCTGAGGTCGCATTTGAACTCAGGTTGTCCTGACTCACAAACCAGAACTTTATCCACTGTGCCACCTAGCTGCCCCATTACTACGACTTCTTTAAGGTCCTCAAAGCTTTACCCTCTCTCCTGGCTTCTGGACACCTGATGCTATCATCTGATTTACTGATATGATCTACAGATGCTTATACCATGGCATCTACCCTGTCAACTCAACATTTGGTAAGGCCCTTCTAGGCCTTTCTTTTGACTGCCCTAACTTTCTTTTGTGGGTCATCTCCCCCCAAATCAGAGTGTGAGCTCCTTGAGGCCAGTGACTTTCACTTTTTCTGCTCTTCTTTCTAGTGCTTGCATGTAGTAAACATTTAATAAACCCTTTTCCATTCTTTTATTCATGTCCCTGGAATAGGAAGCAGGCTTTCAGGTAAGCATAGCTGTGCCCAGGGCACTAGCACTGCCTGGGAACAGTATGTAAGTCTTTCTGTATTTAGCCAATTAGAAGGAGCTGTCTCAGTTCAGAGGTATACCCATCTGTGGGACTGTTACTGCATGTTTCCTGAAGGACCAGTTCTCCCCTTGAAAGTTGTATATTCCACAGATTTAAATGTTTGTTTAGAAAAAAATAGAAGATAGATCAAAAACAAAATGGTTCCAATATCCAATAGTGGGAAAAATTCCCTCCATATGTTCATAGGGAAAGGTTAAGGCTTATAAGATGCCCATTAGTACAGTTGTTAATTGTAATAATTATACTTGTATAATTATACATTGTATTATATAATTATTGCTACATTATAGTAATAATTATATAACAATTCTAATTATTATTACATGACATAATAATTATAATTGTACTTATTGCTCCTAGACTGCCACCCCTTTTTTAAAAAAACCGAATGTATCTCATAAACTCAGAAGTAGTGTGGGTTCCAGTGGCCATTATTTCATTTGAAAAACTTAGATTGAGACCTTCCAATTTTGCTACTGTAGGTACAGGCCAAACCGACCAACCAAAAGTGGTTAGAGAGTGTTCAATATGTGTGGAGTATAAGAAAGGGGATTATAAAAGATGGACCTGTGAGCTTTGTGATTCTGACTCATTGATTCCTTGCAGTACTTCTCGAACTTTTCCTCACTGAATTCTCTTTCTCAGCTCCCAGAAATGTCTTGCTTCCTCTCAGTATCCCTCATGCAGTCTCTTGAGATTGTTCTCCCTTCTTGTTTTCGTTGCTGCCATCAAGGAACCAGACACAGGATGCTGAGTGCTCCCATAGTTCTTACCTTCCACTCTGTCTTTTCAAGAGTGGGGCATTAATGGGTGGTTAGTGTCACAGGTCTTCCTAATTTGATCCTTCAAGTAGTTCTCAGGGGAAAAAAATGCTTTCTAGACCATATGATTTCAACTTCGAAAAGAAATTTGACTCCTATTCTTCAAGACCACATATAGACTAAGAAAAAAGCAAATTGTACAAAATCATAGCCTCATATAGAACCCTCTTCTGTTCTTTGTATACTGAAATGTTCATGTTTGTGGATTTTTAAAGTTCGTAATAAAAAAGAATTTGTCAAGGCATGGCTTAATTCTGTTTCTTGGGCAAGGTTTAAGATTTGGAAAAGAGATTGGGTTTGGGGATTTTGTAAGTGAAATGGAAACTGCCAGGCCAAAACAAAGTTTTTCAATAACCTCATTTTTATGTCCTGATGCTCAATTATAATGTAGATTGATTGTGGCCAATAGATCATTGGACCAATTTGATCTTCCTCTGAAAAGATCTAAAGAGGTTTAAAGAGAGTGGGACATTGGTGGATGTATATATACGTATATATATCTGGAACACTGCTAAAATTACTTTGCTATTTTTCTCAGCAATACAACGATCCAAGACAATCCCAAAGGACTTGTGATGAAAAATGCTGTCCACATCCAGAGAAAGAACTGATAAGAGCCTGAATGCAGATTGAAGCATGCTATTTTTCACTTTTTTTTAAATAGTTTTCTTTTGGTCTGTTTTTTCTTTCATAACATGACTAATATGGAAATGTTATATGTGATGGCACATAAATAACCTATATCAAATTGATTATCATCTTAGAGAGGGGGAGGAAAAAGAGGGAAGGAGAAAATTTAGAACTCAAAATCTTAAAAAATTGAATGTTAAAAATTCTCTTCACATCTAATTGAGAAAAAATAAAATATTTTTAAAAAATTTTAAATTATTTTGCTATAACTTTTTGTTACCTGAGGAAGTAGAAAAAACAAAAACTAATGGGTCTAGGGTCAAGGAGATCTTGATCTCCTACTATCTGTGTCTGACCTTGTCAAGTCAATTAACCTTTCTAGGCCTCAGTTTCCTCCTTTGTGAAATAAGAGAATTTGGACTCGATTTCTTAAATGTCATGACGGTTCTGAGATATCTCACAACTTATTGGTCCTAGATATGGAAAAAGCTATTTCCACTAGTCAAAATTTAGGTTAGGCATTTTGGCTTTCCCTGAAAATACTTGACCTTTATACTAATTCAAACCCGAACAAAGTGTCTGGTAATTTGAAGTTGTTTTCCCCCCAAGATAAATTTCCTTCATTGGTTTTTACTGCAGATGAAATGCTCTTATGCCATTATCTGGCATCTTCTGACTCTTACCCTGCCTTCATTGCCCTATTACTATGATCTGCTGGGGTAGACACGTCTTCATAGTCTGTAGAGGACAGGAAGTAACAGCAATGGATTCGAGTGAAAAGATTTCTTGGATTCCAATACTGACTTTGCTCTGAGCTTCTTCTGTGATCTCATTCAAATCATTTTACATCGTTTTGTTTTGGTTTCCACATGTGAAAAAATAGGAATGGAGAATAATAATGAAGCTATCAATATTCTCTCAGTGATGCAAGTAATGAAGTATCAGTCTCTAAAGATTTAGAATGGCACTAAACTAATGTAAGGACCTATTGTCACCAGCATGTGCTTTGAGGTCTAGGTTTATTTTTTTCCCCTAGTACTGAGGATGAAGTTAGCCTGATCTCTCTGTGCCCTTTCACTCATTCAACTATACCCCCTGTTAATCCAAGATACGGACATCTAAGATAATTGGCCCATAATTAGAGCATGGTGCCTGGCCTTGGAACCAAGAGGAAAGATTGCTTGGAGTTGGACCTGTTCATCATGGGGCTCCATCCAAATATACCACCACTGGATTACCTTAGAATTTTAAAGTTGAATAAGATTTCAGAGGTCATCTAGCTGCTTAAGCCATCTAGGTGGAATAGTAGATAAAATGCTGAACTTGGAATCAGAAAGATCTGAGTTCAAATTTTACCTCGGGCACTCACTAGCTATATGATCCTTGACAAGTCACCTGGCCTCCCTGAACTTCAGTTTCCTCATCTATTAAACAGATAATAATGCCTGCCTTACTGAGAATTAAGTGAGATTATATATATATATATATGTATATAAATTGCTTTGTAAACTTTGAAGTGAAATATAAATGTTAGCAGTCATCATCATCATCATCATCATCATCATCATCATCATCATCATCTAATACAAACAACCCACTTCTATAGACAACCTCATGACAATATCCCCAGCAAGTGACCATCCAGTTTCAGTTTGATGGGAATTTAATGGGTAGCTTGTTTGGATAGGCTGTTTTTTGGAGAGCTCACTGCTTTACACGTCAGCTCCTTCCCTTTCTGAATAACCCAAAGTTCCTTATATTTGGGAAGTTCATTATTGTTCAGTTGTTTCAGTCAAGTCTGACTCTTTGGGACCCCATTTGGGGTTTTCTTGACAAAGATACTGGAATGGTTTGCCATTTCCTTCTTCAGTTCATTTTACAGAAATTTCTCCTTGTACCTTCTAAATGGGTGAGAGAGGGGAAAGGAGAGAGTTTGGAACTGAAAATAAGACAAAATTGAATTTAAAATTTTTTTTTTTCTTGATTTTATAGACAGCTATCAGATAGCCTTTGCCTCAGTTTCCTCGATTGTAAAATAAGGATAATAACAGTACCTGCTACACAGAATTTTGTGAGGATCAAATATTTGTAAAGCACTTAGCCCACACAGTGCCTGGCACATAGTAGGTATTTAATTTAATGCTTATTTCCTTTCTTGTAGGCCAAAACAATGATATAGTGGTGACTCGAAAAAGGATTTACCAGTAAAGATATTAAATGTTCTAAGTGTAATCTAGGGGGAAAGTTCAGGGAATGTGCAGAAAAGCAAGGGTATGAGGAGTTGAAAGCCTAAAGCAAAACAATTTCATTTTCAATTTATTTTTAAAAATCTCAAGGATGAGGCAGCTAGGTGGCACAGTGGATGGAGCACCAGCCCTGGAGTCAGGAGGACCTGAATTCAAATCCAGCCTCAGACACTTAACACTTACTAGCTGTGTGACCTTGGGCAAGTCACTTAACCCCTTTGCCTAGACCCTCCCCCCCAAAAAAAGTCTCAAGTCATCCAAAGTTCAACATGTGATGAGTACAACATTTATTACCAACAAGGAACTCCACAGGAGAAAAGGCATAAAGGATATCTGAGAGATGTGTGATCAACAAAGGTGGTAGGGCAGTCAGGGAGTGAGAGCAAGGGAAGAAAATGGGCAGCCTGTGTGCTCCATTGGTACCCACACAATGTCAAGGTATTTGGATGGCCATCAGTATGTTGGATGGACCTGTGCAAGATTTATGGGAGATCATGGACAAAGAGTCACCTAGGACGAGAAGGCTTAGATGGTCTGTACTTTACACCATGCCGGGAGTACCCATAACTACAAGATCACAGATCCATCAAAGTAATAATAATAATAACATAGATATTATTTACAGTCACAAAACCCATTTGCATTACCTTCCAGAGCTCTTGTGGGACTCATATGTGTTAAGAGAGAAAACTTTGAAAAGTTTTAAAGTGCTGTATTAGATGGCCTTGTTAACAAGTAAACATTTACGCTTGCAAACCTTGCAACTTTGAAATTAGGCTTCAATTATTTTGAGTGCTGATGAAATTACATGGGATCATAGGATGGAGGAGTTGGAAAGCACCTTAAAGATTAGCTACTCTAACCCCCTTATTTTACTGATGAGGAAGTGGAGGTGCAGTGAGGTTTAGGGATTTGCCCAAGGTCACCTAGGTAGTAAGTGTCCAAATCAAGGTTCAAGACGTTTGACTCCAAAGCTAATATTGATTCCACATTTACAGTACTTATTTTTACTTATTTTCTTGTCTTGTTCTCTAAGCCTGGTTGTTGATTTGAATTGAATGTTATTCACTATATAACCTTGAACAAACCAGTTAATGTCTCTGAGCCTGAGTTTACTCATCTGTAAAATGGGGGTGATAACCTCTATTCTACCTAATTCAAGGTTGTGAACTTCAAATGCTCAGGGTCGTTGGGCGTATATGTAAATATGTGTATAATGATAATGTAAATAAAGCGTTTTTAAAACATCATTTACATAAACTATAAAAGTTAATATACCCCTCTGTTTATGCCCTTGATCCTATCCTGTCCAGTCTGTTCTAGGACCTGCCTCTCGGTACTTATCCCTTCATTCTTTTGCATCTATGCTCTCTTCCTCTACTGGTTCTTCCCCTTCTTCTACAAACAAGATCAAGTTCCCACTATCCCCCTGCCCCAAATCTTTCCTTGACCACTCAAACTAACATCCCATCTCTTGGTGAGTTTACCTATCCCTACAGCTTCAACCATACTTTAATTTTAAAAAAATAATTTTTTTGAAGCAATCAGGGTTAAGTGACTTGCCCAGGGTCACACAGCTAGTTGAGTGTCTAAGGCTGGATTTCAACTCAAGTCCCCCTGACTGCAGGGCCAGTGCTCCATCCACTTCACCACCTGGCTCCCTTTCGACTATATTTTTATGCTGACCACTCAGAATCACAACATCTCAGAGCTGGAAGGCCCCCTCAGAGATCACATGGCCTAATATGAACAGGAATCTCTTTCATAACATCCCTGAAATGCAGTTTTTCAGCCTCCTCTTAGAGAATTCCTGTGATTGGGGAACCCACCATCTCCTGTGATAGCCCACTTCATTTTGGGAGCTATTGGTTTTGGGTTGGTTTTTTGTTTTTTTTAGGCCTGAGTCTCCTCATCTCATTTAGGCTGAAAGTTCAGGGGCTGTTTATGGCCCTGATCTTGCTTATTGATCCTGATCAACACGGGAACTTTGACCTGATGCCTTTATGACCTGGGTAGATTTGACCCTCATTATACAACATGGTGCAGAGACGAGGGAAACTGGGGGGGTGGCAACCCCCTTCCTGGGGGCTAATAACATTACTGCCAAGTTTAATGTAGAGACCTAACCAGCGCAGCTCAATGCAGCTCAGAACTCCTGAACTCGAGACTTGCCAGCTTCCACCTCCCCGGATTACAGACACGTACCACTACTCCTAACACGGAGCTCTTAGTGTTAAATTTCCCCTTAAATTGAGCCTAATTACTTCCAAGCACAAAGCCTTGTTATATTAAGGAGGAGTTTAATAGATGTGGAATGAATGAATGAATGGATGGATGGATGAATACACATCTCCCTCCTTTATGTAACTGTCCCCATGTACTATAATGTGTACTTTGTGCTAGCATGACAAATGTGCAGTGATTCAGACCCAGCGGAAGGAGAGAAAGACTCAAATTGCTGTTTGATGGGTTTATTTAGAACATCCAACATCCTACTTGGTCACAAAAATGGGAGTACAAAACCACCTTCTCTAATTATTATTTACAATTTAGCTCAAAGGCATAATTACAACAAGAGAAACAAGATGCTAGGAGTCTGGGTGGAGTCAGTCGGCTTCACTTGTGCAGGGGATAGTAGAGAGCAAAACGGCATGAGATTCTTAGAAGATAGTCTCTCCACGAAGGGCAGAGAGGACTTTTCCTACCTTGTCTGATTACTGGATTAAATGAACATCCCATGGCTGGTAAGCTGAGTCTTGCAATGAGAAGCCTAGAGGTGGAAGTGACTTTCAAAAACCACTTAACCACAATTTGCTCATTTTATAGATGAGGAAACTGACACCCAGAGAGAGGCAGTGAGTGACCTCCTCAGGTTCACACAGCTAGTTAGTGGCAGAGCCTAGTGCCCAGATCTACTGATTACACAAACTGAATTTTAAAAAATCTATTACAGCAGCTTTGTTGCATCGAAACCCTGCCTTCCTCCCAAATTTTTCTTATGTGGGTTTGTGGTGGGGGAGGAGGGAGAAAGAAAAAAGTGCTTATTAATTGAAAAAAAAATTTAATTAAAAAAAAAACCTTTCCAAAGAAATGAATGTTTAAAATGTCTTTACATGTAATTGGGGGAAAAAATATTATTAAAAAAAAAAACTTTCCAAAGGAATCCCCCAAAATTTGTTTCCTATGATGCTACAGAGCTGAATTAAAAACAAATTATAGGGGCAGCTAGGTGGCGTAGTGGATAGCGCTCTGGCTTTGGAGTCAGGAGGACCTGAGTTCAAATCTGTTCTCAGACACATAACACTTACTAGCTGTGTGACCCTGGGCAAATCACTTAACCCTGATTGCCTCTCAAAAAAGAAAAAAAAATTACAAGCATGGTCTATCACCTGGTGGCTGCTTTACTTGGGCATATTTTTATGGTTTCTTATTAAATCTTTGTTCTTTAGGGCCTAGGCAAAGGAGACATCTCAACTAGTGGTAGTTCTGTGCTGGGAAGTCTGCATTTTGATGTAGTAAAGAATAAGCAGGGGCCAAGAAATTTATTCTTGCATCATTTCAGATGGGTGAGTTGAACCATGCAATTAATAGCAGAGCTTTGGCAAGGGAGCAAGGATGGATTTATCATGCTGATTTAGGGTTCTTCCTTAGCTTCAGGTGAGGTCTAAAAGAACTTGAATTGTTTGGGGGCTAACCTATGCATAAGAGCAGGGCTTCTTAAACCTGCCCAGTGAGAGCAGCTACAGGGAGAGGCCACAAGGCAGCCTGGAAAGAGCACAGGGTTGGGAGTTAGAAAGCCTGACTTCTATTCCCAGTTCTTGCAGTGACTTTAGATGAGTGATTTTGCCTCTTCAATTTTTCTTTGTGGAATAAGGATCTGTTTTGTTTTCTTTTGTTTCTAGCATAGAGATGAGGGACCGTGAATACAGAATGTTGTCTATGCCATCAGACACAATCATTTTGCTGGGTGATTTTATTTAGCTATATTTTCCTTTATTACTAGGGAGGAGTCATGGGGGTGAGTATTTCTGAAAATTACTGTGATGGAAAAACAGAAAGTATCAATAGAATTTATTTAAAAAATTAAAATGAATTTTGAAACTAACATCTAGATTTTTGTTTCTGGTTCAGATTCACTCAGCAAATTTAATTAAAAAGCAGATCTCACTTCATTTTCATTTTCCTAGCACTCATCTTTTTGTGGATCCTGTTGCAGTGTTCTTTGCTGCAGCTGGGATGGCTGTGGGGGAGGCGGCTGCTCCCAAGGAAGTGGTTTGCACATTGGAATCCCCGGGTGAGGAAATCAGGTCAGTGATGATTAAAAATGGGACCTGAGAGAGGAATCTCAAAATGAACGTTTTCGGTGTTTGAATTTATACTGTGCCACCTACTTGGCCAATTGTCATATGCAAATTTTATACAAATTGCATGCAGATTCACCCACAGGCTTCCTAACTTACACAAGACACGGCCTCTGAGGAAATTCTAGTGTCAACAATATGGATGAATTTTACAATTTCCAAAGGAAAGATGAAGAAATGGATGCAATATCACACCTTCTTTGCTGCAGGTTGAGTATTGTACAGATGGGCTCTTCATCTCTGGGAATTCCTCTGTTGCAGAAAGAAACACAAGGTTATTACAAGGTACAGATGCCAAGGAAGGAAGGAGGGGGAGGGGGGAGGGGGCATGGGTGGGAGAGGATACACTTGGAGAATTTCAAGTTGGAGCTACAGTGGTGGAGCTACAGTGATTTAGGAGCAACGGCCAGCCAGAGGCCTCCAGAGGAGGGTAGTGACATTAGATGGCAGGAGTTACCTCTCTTTGCATATTCCTGTCACACATTAATGGAGCCCTGGTATTTGGAGTACTTCTGAGCTAAGACAGAAACAAAAGATCTGGCTGTTTTCCCAGCCCCATAGTCTTGTTCGCCCTGTGACTTTTCAGCTTTTGCATGACCCTGCTAAGTATTTGACTTCTAACTTTTAGGAACAATGCACCTATTCTTAGGCCTTGATCTTGGTAGAGGTCAGGCAGCCCATGATGGTGGCTGCAAAAGAGGTGGCTGGTTACTGATGAGAGCATTTTTCCCAAGTGAGGTAATTCAGATCTCCAGAGAGGTAAATTATTCCCACGGTCTCCTTGGGAGGGCTCAGAAGAGTCCTCATTTGATAAAGAGTTAAATGTTGGGACCTGGGTTTGTAGAATAATTTGGTTCAGAAACACCTTATAGAATTATGCTAGCATATATTGCTCTTTATAGTTTAGAACTGAGCTAGAACCAGTTGCGAAAGTAAAGTTTTTGCTGAAGGATTATGTGCAACGTCAGGTAGTTATGTCCAAGCAGTATTGTCCTTGTGTGGGAGAAAGGGTACTTGAACCTTTGTCTCAAAGTCACAGGATCTCAGAGTTGACGGGACCTCAGAGGTCGTCTAACCCAATAACTACATGAACAGGAATCCATCTTCACCCTTAAAGATCTCCAGTATTGGGACTCCCAGTTGCCATCTCCCAAGGTAGGGCATTTTGATTTTAGATGGCTTTCACTGTTAGAAAGTTTTTCGTTACACTGAGCCAAAATTTCTCTGTCCTGGAACTAGGTCTTTGGATTATTTACTTCTTCCCTTCAGACATCAGTTTTCCCATCTGTAAAATAGAATAATTCTTGACCCTCCCTTCAACTTGGGAGAAAGGAGGGTAGAGAGGGTAAAGTAAAGATCATTGAAGTTATTATAGGTATGAAAATTCTGCATATATGTAATATAATCAATATTATTTTTTATTGAGTTGGACATATTGGGCTACAGGGTAAGTATCCAAAAAGTTCTTGAATCAAAATGAATAAAATGAAATTTAATTGAACAAATGGTAAAATTCAACATGGATCCAATCAATTAAAAAGCATTAATTTAGCACCTACTATGTATTAGATGTTGGGGAAAGAAAAACAAAAATAAAACAGTCTCTGCCCTCAAGGAGCTTATGTTCTATGGGGGGAGACAACATAAAAATTAACTTTACAAGTACAGAATGGGGGAAGTTATGACTAAACAACAGTTCATATAGAAAAGATTTAGCGATTTTGTTGGATTACAAGTTCAATATGAGTTAACAGTGTAATATGGCAGCTAAAGGAGTTAATGGTATCCTAGGAAGCTAGGATATAAAATTAGAGAGTTAGCAGTGTTATTACATTTGGTTTGACTTATTTGGAGCACTAAATTCATTTTTGGACACTGCAGTTTAGAAAGGACATAAGAAAATTGGAACATATCTAGGAAAGGCTGGTAAGGCAAAGATCAGCCATAGGAGTTGAGGATACACATCACAGAGAATAAACGATAGGAACATGAGATCTATCTTCAAGTATTTGAAAGACTGTCATGGGGAAGAGAAATCAGACTTGAAGAAGAAAGATCAAGCTTCAAAAGATAAAACCAGGAGCAATAGGTAGAAGGTAGATAGAGGTCAATAGATTTCAACTTAATACGAGGAAACTTTTCCTAACAATTAGAATTGTCAAAGAAGAGGAATGGACCATCTTTGGAATTGGTAGATTCTCATTCATGAGATCACAAATTTAGAGCTGGAATGTACCCTAAAGACCATCTATTTTACAGATGAGGAAACTGAGATATAAAGGCTATAAGTGATATGTCCATGTTCATCCAGAAAGTGTTTGAGGTAAGATTCTTCTCTTCAAATAACAATGAATGAATATTTGTTAAGCACTTACTATGTACCCCACACCATGCTAAACACCAGGGATATTAAAGAGGGTCAGTCGCTGCCCTGGAGAAGCTTACATTTTGGGAGGAGGAGACAACAGGCGTAGGTAGGTGAATGGTGTCAAAGGAAGGGTGTTTTGGTCATGAGGGAAGTCACGGGGCAGTTGATTGAAATACCCTTTCCGGAAGCAGTGGTAGTGATGAAGCTGGTTGGCTGCTTATTGGGGATGCCATAGAATGGGTTCTGGGTTGGTTCTAAGCTGAACAATGGTCTTTGTATTCCTTTTAACTCTTCAATTCTGGGATAGGATTTAATCTCTAAGGGGGATTGGGGTATAGTGGAAAGAGTGCGGGGCCTGAAATCAAGGGACAGGTTAGAATCTCCACTTTGGGCAAGTCATCTCTGCATCAGTGCCTCACTTTCCTCATTTATATAAGGGAATATTAATACATTAACTGCTCATCTCATAGAGTGGTTGTGAGGAACATCCTTTGTAAACCTAAAGACCTGCAGAAATGTGCGATTATTATACTGGTGGTGATTGCTTGTTGTAGATACTATGTCGTACCTGTTTGAGTACAGCAGGAGTTTTCTTGACTTCCTCCAATTTTACAGGTTTATGAGCCTAGTGAGGATCCCAGGTATGTTCTCCAGTTTGCTGGTGATCCCCTTAGGCCTGCAAAACATAAAAATTAAAAAATTAAAATAAAAAAGAATCATGAAACAGTCCCGAGCTCCATAGGGAAAATCCTCTTAACTGGGAGGTAAAAGTCAACTCTGTTTCTGAGAGAGAAAGGTTAGCATTGAAAAGAAGGGTCCTCAGATGAAGGCTTAGGGTATTTATTTATGGGCCCTTTTTAAGGTCCCACATATACACCACAGTGTCAACAGCTATGTATGGTATGTATGGGTATGTATGGTACGTATGGGTATGTATACATGTATACCTATACATGTTCCACATGCCCCTGAAAGCCTTCCCTGACCCCACCCCTACCCCCAGCTGCCGTGATTTATCCCTCCTCTGGTCTCTGTTATCACATACTCTCTGTACCACAGTCTAGAACTTTATTTTAGAGTGTCCTATACTGTTCTCTGATTGTTTCCTAGGTATGCATTAGTTTGCGCTCTCCAGCTGGATTATAAGTTTCTTGAGGCCAGGAACTCTATCTGTCCTCTTGAATCCTTCACTGCACCTAGCACAGTGTCGAGCACATGGCAGGTACTTGTGAATACACTGATTTTATGCACTGTTTTATATCATCCCTACAGTCTCCTGCCCCACTGTTCTTTGTATTCCTCTAACCCCTCACATAGTTAGGGAGAGGGCAAGATTCTTGGTCTCCAAATCACATTCTCCAGTCACTGGCCCCTGCCATCTACCTTTGATTCTGCAACACGGCAGCCAAGAAGTCCTGTAACGCCGTCTGCTTGGGGTAACAGCTCTCCATCAAGATGCTATCTAGTTGACGTCTAGATAGTGCTTCATGACCATCTTCCTCTCGATTTCCCTGTCTGCTTTTGGTGGGAAGAAAACAAGTGATGTCTATTAGGATCATAGACCTCATGCTGGAAGGGACCTCCAAGGGCATCTAGTCCAACCTCTTCTTCTCACTCTTCCTCATTTTAGATATACGGAAACTGAGGCCCAGGGAGGTTAAATGCCCTGCCCAAGATCACACAGGTAGTTGGCATCAGAAGTAAGATTTGAACCTGGGTCTTCTGATTCCAGAGTCCATGCTCTTTCCTCTGTGCCACACTATCTCCCTTTGAGAGACGCTGTCTTCGCATTGCTGGGGGCTTCCCCACACTTCTGAAAACCTGGAAACGTCAGCCATTGCACAGAACATGTGGGAGTAGATCAAGGGGAAAATCTCTGTCACTCAGGTTACGTGTCAAAGGCAGATCCCAACCCATGCTTCTAATGATTCAACTGTTGTTGGAACCGAGAACTTGGTCAGAATATTGCTTTCTCTGTTTGGCCCGATGCTGGTTAGGGTGGGCCCTAGGCTGTGCTCCAAGAAGTTAGCTCTCAAGGCCCATCTCCTCCAAGAGGTCTTTCCTAACAATTGCAGACCACACCCTTCTCTCCCTTCATGACTCACTGCCCTTCACTCCCCTATCTTCTTCCTTCTGGTGGCCTTGTCACCAAATCAGAGATCAGGCCCCAAAGGACATGGCAAGGAGGAAAATGAAGACTGGTTAGAAGGGCCAGCCTGGTATAGTGGCCACACACAACTCAGCAATAAGGACCTTGAGGCTCTCAGGGAAGGCATTTTGGAACTAAAAGAGATGCATGAGACAGAGGCCCTGCTTGTAAAAAGCTTACAATCTAGTCGTCAAGGGAACAATTTTAACATGATAAGTAAGTTGAGAATTTTACAAATAACATTAATTGGAATATACAAACAATAAATTAAATGAATGAATGAAAGAACATTTATTAGGCATTTACCATATGCTAAGATCTATACTAAACACTAGGGATATAAAAACAAAGTAAAGATAGTCCCTGCCCTCAGGGAACCTACATTCTAATCAAAGCCCTGCCAATCAGAGCTTATGTAGTGGGTATCCCTTTCAGTCCCGGAATGCCCAGGATGCCCACACCTCAAGGTCCTGACTGGTGAGTCCTCATGTGTGGTCATTCTTTCAGGCCAGCTATTCCAGTCATGCTTCATTTCACTTCCTATCATCTTCTCACCAGGAATGTATTTCCCTCCCTCTGGGGTAGGAGCAACAGCTATGAAATTAGGGGTTGCAATCTAATAACTTTTGACCCAGCAATGCCATTGCTAGGTCTATTTCCAAAGATGATTAAAGGAAAAGTAAAAGAACCTATATGTTCTAAAATATTTATAACAGCTCTCTTTGTGATGGCAAAGAACTGGAAATTGCAGGGGTGCCCGTCAATTGGGAAATGACTGAACAAGATGCGGTATATGATTGTGATGGAATACTACTATGCTATAAAAAATGATGAGCTCAATGGTCTTAGGAAAGACTTGCATGAAATATTAAACAGTGAAATGAGCAGAACCAAGAAAATGTTGTATTCAATAACAGCAATATTGTTTTAAGAATGACTTTGAGCAAATAAGCCATTTTGACCATTATAAATACCCCAATTAACAATAAAGGACATGTGAAGAAAGGCGCTGCTTCCAGAGAAAGAACTGATAAATAGAAGTATGTATAGAATAATTTTACATATATATATAGAAATGCTTGTTTTATTCCATAAATTAAAAATAAGATATATTAATTTTTTTTTTTAATCAGGGGTTCTTAACCTCTTTGGAGTCCTGGACCTGTACAAATCTGGTAGTCCAGTAAAACCTCTGAACTCCTTCCCAGAATGTTTTTAAATGCATAAAACAAAATACATCGTATTACAAAGGAAACCAATTACATAGTGGAATAATACAGTTATCAAAATGTTTTTAAAAAACAAAACAAGTTCACAAACCCCAGGTTAAGAACCCCTGAAACTAAGGCTTTGCCACACATGGCTAGGATAGCTTTTTTATTCCCTTAAAAGGCAAGAAAGCTCTTCCTGAGAAAGTCCAGGGGGCTAAGGCTTGAGGCCTCAGTGTGACATCCCAATAGCCTCGCATTTAAAAGGTACAGCCCACCAGGAATCAGTGCTCAGAGTTGACTGATGTCCCACTGCAGTGAGTCACCACACCCATCTGACCCAATACATCTGCTGAACAGATGTGTTTCCATATGGTGATTGTCCTTTCCGTGCTATGGCTAAGTAAACTTTTACTTAATTGTTAGATAAACTATGAGTATCTCATTTTATTCCAATACTGAACCCGAACCCCCGAGTAAGGCCTAGCTTATAACATCCTCCATATACCTTCATCCCAACTCAGCTTTGCAGTTCTAACACCACAGTCAAATCAGTCCTGACCCCTTGAGGGCGGCGACTGTCTTCACTTTGTTTTTATATCCCTAGTGTTTAGCATAGTTCTTACCATAGAGTAAGTGCTTAATAAAGACTTTTTCATTCATTCATTTCACTTGTTGTTTGTGTATTATTTATAAAATTGTCTATTTACCTAGTGTGTTAAAATTGTTCCCCTGACAACTAGATTGTAAGCTTCTTACAAGGGGGGGTCTGTTTCTTGTGCTTTTCTTGCCCCTCCTGCTGCAGTGACTAGCACAGAACTGGCCACACGCAGAATACTTTTTGAAGGTTTACTTATTGATAGATAACAGAAGGCTTGACTCTGAAGTCCTTAGAAAAACCTATCATGAAATGGCATAGAAAGAGAAGTGGTGACTGGGTCCCTGAGTTCCCAGAGCAGTAGGAAGATGCCTAATCTAGATCCAAACCACTCCAGCGTCTTTGCCAAGAAAACCTCCAGTGGGGTCAGACACTACGGAAAATGACTGAACAACAACAACAACAAAGCTAGATCAACACTAGATCTAAAGTGCTACACCCAGGAAAATAATTAATATTAATATAGTAATTAATTAATAATATAATAAAACTAACATATAATTACTATTAATAATAAAATTTACTAATAATATTATGCACTAGGGATATAAAAACAAAGTACCAACAAAATTGTACAGGCTAACAACTTGGAAAGACTGAGAAATGCCGATCAACACGAGGACCAACCACAATTCCAGAAGATTCAGTGACACGTGCCACCCAACCCCAGATAGAGAGCTGATGGACTCATGGCAGACAGAGGCCTATTTTTTTTTTTTTTGGACATAGCTAGGTAGAAAATTGTTTTGCTTGGCTATACATGTTTGTAATGGATTGTTAGGAAAGGAGGGGGAGGTTAAAACTAGAGAATTCAGAGCTGAAGATAAAATTGAATTTAAAAAATAAAGTTGGGGCAGCTCGGTGGTGCAGTGGATAGATCACCAGCCCTGGAATCAAGAGAACCTGAGTTCAAATCCGGCCTCAGACACATAACACTCCCTAGCTGTGTGACTTTGGGCAAGTCACTTAACCCTAATTGCCTCATAAAAAAATAAATAAATAAAATGATAGACACTACAGAGACAGAAGTAGACAGTCTAAAGCCTCATCCAGAGGCTTGCTTACCTTAGCCGTTTGCCCATAATATTTTGTAAGAATTTCCGAGCTGAGATCTGACCCAAGATTTTCCGGTAGCTATTGCTAAAGATGGCATCTGCATGGCGTTGCATCCTATAACAAAAGAGCACAGAGTCAGAGGATGGACAATTAGGGGACAGAGGATTAGGGCAGAGGGATCTATGTTCACCTTTTCTCTGCAGAGTCCATAAGGATACCTTTCTCCTGTTCTTCCATGGAGAGATTGTGACTTTGAGCTGGGCTGCTTTCTCCAAGCTGAAAGCTCATCTCCTTCCCTGAGACAGGCAGTGGACTGTACCTGGAAGGAGACAAATGCAGCCGGTGCCAGTTAGGGAGCATGGGTCCCCTCACTGGCTAATTCCCTGTCATCCTTCATAGGATCATGAATTTTGAACAGGGGGATCCTTAGAGGTCATCTGGTCCAACCCCTTCACTTTTCAGATGAGGAAACAGGACCAGAGAGGTTAAGTAACTTTCATAAGGTCACATAGGTAGTAGTTTGGAAAGTTAGATTTGATTCCACATCTAGCATTTTTCCTGACCATATCCATCTGCAGCCAGCCTCAGAGCCACTGACAGCTGAGCCTGTCTCTCCTGAGGGTATAAAAGGCATGGCTGAGTGATGGCATGGACAGAAACAGAATGTCTGTGTTTGCCACTGGGGGTTGAATAGGCCTTAGTACTTAAACATGGCAAGACGTCTCAGATCTGAAATGAGGAAGCTGGCAGAGCAGAAACTTGTTTACTTGGAGGCTGGAGGCTGGAAGGGTAAGAGAAGGTATAGGGCCAGGAGTAGTAACAACAATGATTAGCAACTTGATGTATTCCCAATTATCATCTCATTTACAGGATTTCAAGCTAAAAGAGACCTTAGAGGTCATCTAATCCAAATCTCTTATTTTAGAGATGAGAAAATTGACACCCAGTTAGAGAGATATGTGACTTACCCCTGGTCACATAGGTAGTTAATAGGAGAATTGGGATTCAAACCCAGGTCTTCTGATTTATCAGTCTGGTGCTCTGTGATTTTTAAAAAATTCCATGAAGCAAAGAGGGAAGATAGTATCACCTGCATTTTACAAAGGAGGAGGAGACTAAGGCCAAGTCTCCTAAGTCACATAGCTAGCAAGGGGCTAAGCCAGCACTAGAAGAACCCAGGCCTCCTGACTTCTTGTCCCATTTTTTTCCCTACTACACTATGACACTTTTTTTTTAAAAGCACCTAAAAAGTACAGTATCTAAAATTAAGAGCAAGCATTACCTATAATGGGGATAAACTGGAAGTCTTTCCAACATGATCAGTAGTGAAGCAAGGATGTCTATTATCACCATTACTATTCAATATTGTACTAGAAATGCTAACAATAATAATAAGATAAAAAAATTGAAGGAATAAACATAGGCAATGATGAAACAAAGCTATCACTTTTTGAAGATGATATGATAGTATGCTTAGAGAACCCTAAAGAATCAAATAAAAAACTAGTTGAAACAATGAACAACTTTAGCGAAGTTGCAGGATATAAAATAAAACCATGCAAATTACCAGCTTTTATATTTATTACCAATAAAAGCCAGCAGGAAGAGATAAAAATTCCATTTAAAGTAACGACAGACAATATAAAATACTTGGGAGTTTACTTGCTAAGATACACAGAGAAACTATATGAACACAATAACAAAATACTTTTTACACAAATAAAGACAAATCTAAACAATTGGAGACATATTCATTGCTCATGGGGAGGTCAAGTTAATATAATAATAATGACAATTTTACCTAAATTTATTTACTTCTTCAGTGCCATACCAATCCATCTACCAAAGGAGTACTTTATAGAACCAGAAAAAATACAGTAAAATTCATCTGGAGGAACAAAAGCTCAGGAATATCAAGGGAATCAATGGAGAAAAAAAGTGAAGGAAAGTAGCCCAACTACCAGGTCTCAAACTATACTAAAAAGTAGTGATCAGCAAAACAGTTCGGTACTGGATAAGAAATAAAGTGCTTGATTAATGGAATAGATTAGGCACACAATATACAGAAGTAAATGATCACATTAATTGAGTGTTTGATAAACACAAAGATCCAAGTTATTGGGGCAAGAAGTCACTATTCAACAAAAACTGCTAAGAAAACTAGAAAGCAGTTTGGACAGAAACTAGGCATAGACTAACATGTCCCATTGTTTGCCAAGAAAAGCTCAAAATGGATACATGATTTAGACACAAAGGGTAATATCATAAGCAAATAGGGGAGCATGGGAAAAATTACCTGTCAAATCTATAGATAGGGGAAGTTTATAACCAAACAGGAGATAAAGATCATAGAAGGTAAAATGTATAATTTTTCATTACATTAAATTAAAAAAAGTTTGCACAAATGAAACCAATGCAGCCAAATTAGAAGCAAAGCAGGAAACTGGTAGAAATGTTTTTACAGCAAATTTCTCTGATTAGGGTCTCATTTCTCAAATAAACAGGGAACTGAGCCAAATCTATAAAAATAAGAGCTATTCCCCAATTGACAAATGGTCAAAAGATATGAACAGGCAGTTTTCAGAAGAAGAAATCAAAGCTATCAATAGTCACATTAAAATGTTCTAAATCATTAATAATGAGAAAAATGCAAATTAAAACAACCCTGAGGTATATCACTTCACACCTATCAAATTAGTTAACACGACAAAAAAGGAAAATGACAACTGCTGGAGGGCTGTAGAAAAATAAGTACACTAATATATTGTTGTGGGAATTGTAAACTGATCCAACCATTCTAGAGAACAACTTGAAACTCTGCCCAAAGTACTATAAAACTCTGCATAATCTTTGATCCAATAATATCATTACTAGATCTGTACCCTAAAGAGATCAAAGAAAAAGGAAAAAGACCCCTATGTACAAAAGTATTTATAGCAGCTCTTTTTGTACTGGCAAAGAATTGGAAATTGAGAGGATGCCCATCAATTGAGGAATGGCTGAACAAATTATGGTGTATGATTGTGATGGAATACTATTGTGCTATAAGAAATGATGAGAAGAATTGTTTCAGAAAAAAGTAGGAAGACATAAGCTGAGGCAAAGTGAAGTGAGCAGAACTAGGAGAACATTGTACACAGTAACAGCAATATCATAATCATCAACTGTGAAAGACTTAGCTACTCTGATCAATGCAATAATTCACTACAATTCCAAAGGACTCATGATGAAAAATGTTATCTACTTCCAGAGAGAACTGATGAACTCAGTGAAAATTGAAGCATATTTTCTTTCACTTTATTCCTTTTTCTTGCTTTTTTTTCTTTTCACAATATGGCTAGTATGTTTTATATGATTTCATATGTATTATGGATATCATATTTCTTGCCTTCTCAATGGGTAGGGGAAAGGCTAAAGGAGGGAGAGAATTAGATTTTGGAAATAAGAATTAAAAATAAATAAAAATAAACAAAATTTTTAAATCACTAAAAACAAAGATACTGGTGTGTAAGTTTTGCATGAAGTATTTTTTTTCCATCACAAGTTTTTAGACTCATTTATATTCTTGGGTAATTCAAGGGTTCATGTCACTGGGTAGCTTATAAAATGAGTTATAGTGCCCAGATTTGTCTCTTTTTGTAAGGTAAATTTTATAAGCTAGCCTGGGATATTCAGTGCAGCATATCTGAGGCCAGAATGGAGGCCAAGAATGTGACATTTCGACATGATGTTTGGAGTAACTGGGTTTGAAACTCTTGTTATGGTTTATTGGACTTGTTCTTTTAAATCTTCATGTTGCACCAAGAAAACTTCCCTTTTGTTGTTTCTGTGGAGGCTAGCAATAAACCTTCTTTTAAAGCAATATGAAAAAAAAAGGAAAGTTACAAAAAGGGGAGAGTTTACAGGAAAAGATAATGATTTCAGTTTTGAGCCTAGATTCAAATCCTATCTTGCTACCTGTGTGACCTTGAGCAAGTCACTTAATTTCCTTGGGCCTCAGTTTCCTCACTTGTAAAATCCAGCTCTAGATCTATAAGCCTTTCCAAATTGAGACCCAGAGAGGTTAAATGATTTGCCCAAGGCCACACAAGTAAGAAGTTGGGGAGCTGAGCTTTGAACCCCAATCCTCTAATACCAGAGTCAAAGCTCTTTGCCTCTTACCCTACCTGCCTCCCTTGTAGAATGAAGGATTGGGACTAGATGCCCTTTGAGATCTGTTCTACCTCTGGAGCCAAATCTTGCCCTCTTTCTGTGATCCTGCTTTGTCTCATGCTTCAAAGTCTAGGCAAAAAAACTTGGTTAAAGGCACCTGAGATAAAATTTATTCTAGGTGTCTTATGCCTTGATGTAAGAACCACATTCAGATACAGACGAATCTAGTTGTTTTGTTTTGTTACAAGTAGTTGTAGTTTATTCTTGTTGGGCCTGAGTGCCTTCTTAGTCAGCTACTGGAGCTTCTGAGAGGCTGAGACAAAACAGGGGCTCTGCGATGGGAAGCCACTGAGGGACAGAAGGATGGGCCTTACCTGAGCGCTGGGTAGAGTGGGGAGCAGCGGGAGCAGGTGAGGAGGTGAAGAACCATAAGCAGAGCCACCCTGGCTGGCATGCTTTACACTCCAGGAGGCACCTGGGAAGAAAACAATCCAATGGTTTGGACACAGGCAGCAGCAGCAACAAATATTTTCTAAATACTTGGGTTCTGTGCCATCCAGAACCTAAGGGAAGGACCTGATGAGGTTCTCTGCCCTGGAGGAACTCAGTCTATGACACCTCAGTTCATCGAACCTGCCACTCACCAAGAAAGAGGGCTGCCCAGGCATCTTGCTATCTGCCCTGATGCTCTCCACCTTCTCTGTACCTGGAATAGCTACCCTCTTGATCATTCCTGCAGAGGCTGCATCCTCTCTCCCTGGAGGAGTTAATCTACTCAGCTCTGGGGGGCAGAACTGTACTTACCTATGGATCAGTGCATGCAAACTTCAACTAATCTCTCTTTTTGACCCCAAATCATGTTTTACACCCTATCCAGCCATCCACCAAGGGTCTCGGGCCTATCTAGGCATCTTGCCATCTGTGATTTCCTAATACCTAAACTCTTTCCTGGCCACCACTCTCCTATATGTATTGTCTGCCCTATTAGAATATAAGATCTTTGAGGGCAAGGATGTGTCACTTTTGTATTTATATCTATAGTACCTGGTAAAATGCCTTAGTAATCACTTACTGAATTTTTTTTTAAAATTCATTCACCCTGTAGCTTTAGGTGAGAGAAGGTGGAAGGAATAATCAGTTGGAAAATAAAAAGATCTGGACATAATGATCCTAGTTTCTATAGCAGCAAAAATTCTGCCTCTTATTGTCCTATTGCTGAGCAAAGACCATGGGGTATGGTACTAGCACTGGAGTCAGTGTTAGAAGGCCAGGGCAGAATTCTGTCTCTGCCACTGACTTCCCTGGGCTTCAGTTTCCTCATCTGTAAAATGAAGGGGTTCCTTCCAGTTCCAAGTCTTTGATTCTGTGATTCTTGCTAATTATATGCTAAGCTTTGTTGTTTTTAGCTGATGAAGACTACAGATGAGGTTAGCACCCTTTAATTTTGGTATCCTGGGGCAATACTCTAATTGTCTCACCCTACAAACCAGTTTTTCTCCTCTTAATGTGGTTCTCACGTTAAAGTGTAAGAGCCCAGAATAAAGTTTGTCTTTGATGCCCTCTCAACTGCTTTTCATTCCTCAGCCCCATCACAGAACCTTGGAACCTCAAAGACTTCTAAGGTTATTCAGTCCAGCTTCCTCCACAATAAAGGAATCCACTCTACAATATCCTTGACATTTCAATTCAGTAAACATCTATTATTAAGTGCCTATTGTGTATAAGACATCATGGCATAATGGTTATAAAAGCTGATGTTAGGGTCAGGAAGATCTGGTTCAGGACCTGCCTGTGACTCATGCTGGCCCTGTGACTGTATTGTGCTGGGTAAATCACTACCCCAGTGGTGCCCCAGCCAAGACTGTTTCAGAGAGAAGCCTATCTGCACAAGCAGTGGAAGTTCTCATTGAGAGCTCCCTGCATTGATGAAATCTCAGGGTCCTCCTGTAAAAAATGTGCAAGACCTTGCTAGATATTGGGGATGCAAAGAAAAAGAAAGTTTCTGCCCTTAAAGAACTTACATTCTACAGGGTAGGGACAAATATGAATAGAGATGTCAGCACTGAAAACTGGGGACAGAGTTCTAAGAGGCTAGCTAGAGGAGGTACCAGGCTGAGGTAAGCCTGGAAGAAAGATAAGGATGATGAGAGGAGAGTGCATTTACAGACAAGGCAGGCAACTCATTCTGAAGGCAGGAGAAAGGGCCATCCAGCTGCCGCTTGAATATCTCCACTGATGGGGAACTCATTTTCTCACAATGCATCCAACTCCAATAGCCTTGACTGATAGAAAAATGTTCTTCCTTATTTTGGACTCCTCTGCATAACTATACATAACTCCCTATAACTTACGCCCATTGATCTTAGTTCTATCCTTTGAGGCCATGCTGGCCAAAGTCTGCTCTTTCTTGCCTGTGTTACATTTACTCTCACAGCAAGGTATGATGATCCTGAAAAACTCTGACAAACTAATCCCTTCCAGGAGATTCAGCTGCTAATGCTTAAAGTGCAGCTGCCCCCTGGGAACTCTGAAAGAGACAAAGGAATGACTTTCAAATGGTAGAATTTCAGACATGAGCAAGTAGTGAGCAAGGCATGTGGGGAGACAAGGGTGATCCTTAAAGTTCACCTAAAGTCATAGGCAACTATTTTATCCAACTACATGTGAAACTGGTCCTAGCTAGTCTGCTTCATTGAGAGAGGAGGTGTATTCTCACGTCCATCTTCTCTGTGGAAGTGGAAAAGAGAGGAGGGAGAAGTTTCTCTCTAGAAGTCTGCTTTTTGGAGCCAGCTTGGCAGAATGATTCAATAGATTCTATAATTACCCTTAATGTAGTTCCATTGACACTATGTGGGTACCTGCTGGGTGACTACTATGCCACAACATAGACAACACATCCTATAATTAGAGGAACAACAGTCATCAGGGGAATTATCTGGCCTTGACCAATTTGTCTCCCTTCCTCTGGAGAGGGAACAAACTAAAGATTTTCTGTATGAGTTCATGGGGATAGGCCAGTGTCCACAGAGTATCAGCCCCTGGCTCTCTCCCCCTGCCTTTAGAACCTTATCTCATCGCCCTCCTCACTAATGGACTTATAGCTCCTGCCAAACTGGACTATTCACCTCTCCTCCCACCCCCACACACATGTGCATTTTCCCATTACTGTGCTTAGGACACCATTTCCTATGACTAAAATGTCTTCCCCCACCCAAATCCTCCTTTTGAATTCTTCCTTCTTTGAAATCTTTGAATTCTTCCAGACACAGCAGAAATATTAACTTTTCCATGAAGCTCACCCTACCCAATTCCCCACTGGAAATATTTTCAACTTCCCATAGAATGCTGTTTATGCTTTTTATTATATTTATTATGATTCTTTTGTATTTTTGCTATTTATACTATACCTCTGCTATTAGAATATAAACTACCTGAGGGCAAGTACTGGGTATTATTTCTTTTTTTTATCTCTCGCAGCACTGAACACAGAGTTCTTTGTACTTAATAAATGCTTAATAAAGGATTGTTGAATTGCATTGCAGTGATCTAGAGGATGAAGGAATAGCTATATGAAGATAAAATGAAAAGATAAGACCTCTTTAGTCTGGAAAGATTAGACTAGGTGGTGTGGATGGGTAACCAGAGATATGATTATACCTTGAAAAATCCTGAAGGGAATATATTGGAGTTGAACACAGACTTAGAACCTCAAGCTTGGAAAACTTATTACCCACCCAGCCATGAAGCTTGAAAGACAAAGGAAATCTCAAATATGGGGTGTCCCCAAAGTCTTAGTGTAGTATTAAACTTTAGTAGCTTTCAAGTGTAAGTAAAGACATAAAGTCACCAGAATCTTTCAGAATAAGGCAGTAGAAAAGCAAGCTTTTAGAGCTTAAAACTACACTAAGACTTTTTGAATACATTACTATTTTCAGTCAGTACCAGCTTTGGAGGTTTATATATGGGGTGTTCCAAAAGTCTTAGATTTCTAGGTGACAGATATACAAAAGAACTTCCTAGAGTAAAGGTAACAGATATTAAGTGTACACCCTTAACCTTTTTACAGTAATGTCCTGGGAACAGAATATTGCATTGCAGTCTGTGCAGAGAGAAGAGAGAAAATGCTGGGCTCCCTGCTTCACATATTTTGTGCTCTTATTGTCTGTGACACAATCATGGATAAGGGAAATATTGCAGTCATAAAATTGCACTGAGAGTTTGAAACATAAAATGTAAGAGTTGGAAGGAATCCTAGAACATAGAATCTAACCTTGAACATTAGAATGCAGACCACAGAATGACAGAGCTGGAAGGATCATAGGAGCATAGCTCAGAAGGGACCTCAAAACTTAATAGATCTTCTAGTTCAATCCCCTCATTTTACAAAGAAGGAAATCAGAGCTCAGAGGCAGGAAAGGTCCTTATTCAAGGCCACACAGCTAGTTAGTGGCAAGGCCAAGACTAGAACCCAAGTTTTCTGACTCCCACTCTAATGTTCTACACCTTACAGATTGAGAAACTGAAGCAAAGAGTATTAAAGTGTCTTTTTCAAGGCTACACAGATTTAGTGTCTCCCAGTCTCTTCTCTGCTTCCTGAGGCACGGTCATTTGATGAACTGGTCTCTGCGCTACGAAGTACCTCTTCTTCAGGAACCCATTATTAACTGAAAAACCTCCAGTCATAAAAAGAAAAGAAAACAAAACCAAACCTCTCCTTGTTCTGCCTGTACTTATCTCATGCTCCATGCTAAGGACAGATACTTCCTGCCTCTAACACACACATACCCAAAAAAGAAGATACGGGAGGTGGAGAGTGAGCCAGACTGCATCAAACCTCTGCTGGACTTATTGAGATAGTCTATGTTAAAAGAATTCAGTGGGTTTTTTAGAAGAGGAATCTTCCGTGGCTTTCAAATATTTTGATTTTGTCACAGGACAATGGGAATGAACTCATCCAGGGTATTGCCAGGAAATACTGGGCTCTTCTACCTTTAACTTCATTTGTCAAAGCATGCCTCTTCAGTCTTGGAAGAATTACATAGGAAATCTTCTGGATTCTGAGGATTCAAGATTCTCGGTTTCAAAGATCCCCAGTCCCTCATTACAACCCAGCTTCCTGCCATCTGGTACTGCTCCAGCCCACCTCGACTCTGGATTAGATGCTGTGACAACTATGCTTGTGCAAAGCCTCCTTTATTGTCCTCCTTGTAAGAGCCAGAAACTATACAGTAGTAGAAGTGATATCAGAACCTAAAAGAAGTGTCATCTTGGAGCAATTAGAAGATAAGAGAAATTCAGCCATTTGAAGTATCTTGTATTGGGAATATGATGCTGATCTTTTTTTCTGAGGAGAGGGCCATACTCTGAATAGAATTTCCCTATTCATGGCAATCTTTAGAACCCCTGCCTCTCAAATGAGGCATTTCCTCCTGTATCCTAGGAACTAGAAAAGCTGGAGAAGTACCTTTAGGAACAGTAAACTCTTATTTTCCAAGGATAGTCAGGGGCTGGGATGCTTTGGGTAATTGAATATTCTGGTTAACTGAGTTATCATAAATGATGCTGGATTCTCTTCTCTGCCTTAGACCTTCAGAAGCTAAGACCTTGAATGAAAACTCCACATACAGTGTTGGTGATTATATTCCATTAGGTAAAAATGTAAAGTCACTGGAGTCTTTCAGAATGAGATAGTTTGAGATCAAGGGTTTTGAGAATAACAAATGATAAAGACTGAAAATATATAGTTCAATTTAACCAACACTGATTAAGCACTTACTGTGTGCATAACACATTCTATACAAGAGTTTTTGAGAATTCAATAAATTTTTTATGAGACTAAAATGAGATTAAACATAATTTAACCTTTCTTTTAAGATTTTGAAAGAACTTCCAGGACTTTTAACTCTTCATCATGAACACCGTCAATTTTCATTGTTTTTAGTGTTTCTTCAATAATTCTGGTTATTTAAGCTTCTGAACCTTTTGAATTCTATATAAGTGGAACCTTACTCTACAATCATTAGCAGTCCAACACAAAATGGTCTCAGTGTTCCACTAACCCAGAGAGAATTCTTCAGACGATGGTTTTCATCAGAATGGGTCTCCTGAAGGAGACAAGCTGTCAGAACACATTCCCAGAGAATGACACTCACAAAACACTGCTTTGGAACACCTGGGAACAATAAATAATACTCTACTAACTCCTATTTCTGTAGCACTTTAAGGTTTATTAAGCACTTCTCTCACAGTAGCCTTGTGGAGTCAGAGGACCCAGGTTCAAATCTGATGTTTACTACCTGTGTGGCATTGGGCAGGTCACATAACCTCCCTGGATCTCAGTTTCCTCAATTGTAAAGTGAGAGCTATTGACTAGATATCCTCTGAATTCTCAGTTCTAAATCTATGATTCCAAATATCATTATCCCCATTTTATAGATGAAGAAACAGACTGATTCTGTCTATGTGTGCTGGTTTGTACTTGAAACATGTACATACTGATTAGACTTATAAAATCAACATTAGCATTCAAAATAAAAAGCAGCTAAATTATTAATGAGGAAATAGTCACATAAGAGGAGTTTAGTTTCTAGGTAATTAAGGGAACTTGCTGTTGGACAGATGAGTGAAAGCTATTGATTTACAAAGCCCCTTAGCTCTTCTATTGTTGCTTGTTCGGTTTTTAAACGGACTGATTTCAATAGTATATGGAACTCCTAGGGAGAACACTCTTCCTTTTAATACAGATAGTAACCTGCTCTACAACTCAGTCTTGGAGAGTTGTGGGGTAGGTAGGTAGGGACTGGGGATGCTAAGTGATTTGCTCTGGATCATATAGTCAGGAGGTTAATCTAGGTGTTCTGAGTTCCAAGGTTGGCTCTTAATCACCAGGCTATGCTGCCTCTCTTCCCTGTGTTGTTTTAATGGCACTTCTTAGAATAAGAATCCAATCTTTGGGAAAACCTAACAAATTTACAGTCAGTCCTAAAAAGCAGGAATTAGAGGGCAGCATGATGGCGGAAAGAATGGAGTCATTTGGAGTCAAAGGACCTGAGTGACTCAGGACAAAAAATTTAGGTTCTCTGGTTAAACCTTAGCTGGAAAATGAGGGGATTGGCCTAGTCTAGATGACCTCTAAGGTCCCTTCCAATTCTAAGACTATGGAATCTGTCATCGTACTACTGGAGCAAAGGAATTAAGTTTCCAGTTTCTTTATGGGGCCATTTGAAGTGCCATTAGAGCTGGGGCAGTCTGACCCACTTGGTGTTCGTTGACATTGCCCTAGATTCTAAATGCCTTCAAGTTCTTTTGGCAGCATATGCAAAAGCCAAAAAAGAGAATTATTTTTACCTAGCCAGAGCCATGGTTGTACTCACCAGTCCCTTTGTAAGGAGGATTGCAGGTTGCCTTTGAGATTTCAGATGTTTTGAGTTTTTGAAAATGGCAACTTCTTTTTCTTGTTGTTCCTTGACACCACCAGTGTCCCTTTGTCCCCACTCCCTTCTTCTGCACAGGTCTCACTTTTTTCTTTAACAGGTCAACACAGTCCCAGAGCCTAATGACAGGAGACAGGGGCAGAAATACGCGGCTGTCTGTTTGCACCACCTTCCTGATAATGGTGTGTTCCAACTGCTGCCCAGAGCCCTGGCAGCTTTTATACCCACATTCTCTAGAGCATTTTCAGCATCAGAGAATCAATTACCCTCAAGTCCGTCAAAGGACTGTTTTTAGCATCCCATTTACAAACTAGAACATTGGAAGGTGATGCCTCCCCACCCTCTCTTCCCACAATTTAAAATGTCTTACTTAATTCATCTGCTCTCTCTTTACGTTTAAGGTGGTAAACAGTGCAAAAAGCTCTTATTATTATCATTTTTATTACAATTATAGTCTTTCTAGTTTGAGTAATATTATTACAACAATAATAGTAACAACCACTGCAGTACAAATAATAGGAAGGAGTAAATATCATATTTGCATTCCAAGATTCAGCAAACATTTATTTATTTGAGGTAAAAATAGACTTTACAATATTTCAATTTCTTTTTTCAAATTTTCAGCACAGACAAGGCAAGGTTAAAAGAAAATTCTTCTGTTCTTGATGGGGAAATGTTTTTCCTGTCTTTGTTGCTGAAGAACTGAAGTCCTGCTCCGAAGAACTCATCCTTGCATGGAAGTGTCTGGGGATTCTCAAAGGCTATGCCAATCAAGGGAAGGTAAACTTCAAGTGTTTGCAGCTGGAAAGGCTTCAATTTGGCCAGTCATGGACTATATTTCTATTATTCAAGGACCAGTCTAAGTTTGGAGAAGCTTATCACCACTAAGCTGGTTACAGGATATTGATTTTTTTTCAGCCATAAAAATGAAATGTCTATTTAAGTGTGGAAGGATTCTTATCTCTGATTTAGTTTGCAACAGAATTTGCCTATATCCCTGAAATCACAGATCAAACAAGTATTAAAATCCAACTAGCTTCTCTGCTACCTGATTAGCAAGACTGTTTTGTTTCTCATGGACTAAACAACTTTTAAGGCACCTCCTATCTCTAAATCTATAAACTATAAATCTAAAACTACCAACTATGATTTGCACCTGCTGTACATACAGTTTAATTCCTGAGCCAGAACTTCATAAGCATGAGCCATCTGTGGTCAAAGAAGCCAAACACCTGGAATATTTTTGTAATCAAAGAAAAAATTCAAAGACTTGGGAACCTTGCTATTTTTTTTTTTATATTTCACTAACTCACTAAGATAACATAATAGATAAATAAAAACAAGATAAGAAATTATTCCGGAAAAATACATAGATTTGAATAAAAAGGCTTGTTTGACAAAAGTAAGTCATGTACTTAGCTGGTACTGAGCAGTTACCCAAATATATATATATTATATATATATACACACAGTATGTATAGTATATATATAGTATGTATAGTATGTGTATATATGTGTATACACACACACACATATATATACATATATATGGGTTAGATAGTATAATTGGACTAGAAAGTCTCATTTGGTTAGAGAAATATGGGTTATAAGGTTTCCTGTGTATTACATGATTAAGGTTGGAGTTAGAAAGTCTAATAAACATCAGAGCTATATTTAAAGAACATTTACCTTGAGACATTATGGGACATAATGGATGGAGTGCTAGACCAGGAGTCAGGTCCCTGCCTCAGACAATTACTAGCCACGTGATTTAACCTCTCAAGGCCTCAGTTTCCTCATAGGTAAAATAAGGAGACAGTGTGGCATAATGGTTAGAAAGTTGTCCTCAATTAAGATCTCTGTTCAGCACTGACCATGGCATCTTTTGCTTCTCAGTGACCCCAGGCAATTCTCTAAGAATTTGTTGCTGAATAGTTATAGATAGAGAAAGTTTCTTTACAGAGAAATCCCTATGTGGATCAAATCACAGATCCAGGCCAATAAAGAAATAGATAGATGATAGATGAATGCACAGATGAATAGATAAAGAAGTGAATGAATGAACAAGTACATAGATAAAATGGGGATCATAATAATTATATATCCTATATCCTGGAGTTGTTATGGGGGAAAATATTTCACATTTCCCCCCACAACAACTTAAAGAGATATATAAATGTAAGCTATTTTTGACTTTAAATGAAGATTAGAAATCAACAAATTCAGACTCTTCATTTGATCCATAACAACAGGTAGGACCCAGGATAATTACAGTGCATTGTGTAAGCACAGTTATTGTGTCTAATCTCTCCTTCATCTTTCTGGAGTATGTCAGGCTAATTTGTGTATATGCTGAATCTCCTGAAATAGATTATAAACTTGTTGAGGGCAGAGGCGCTGCTATTGTTTATTTTTGTATCTCCAGTACTGAGGACGCGGTCCTGCATCCTGAGTACCTTGTAGATACTTACTAAGCGTTTATTGATGTGAACTGGTTTTGGAACCACTTTCACAGACTTCATTTCATTCTATCCTCATACTTGTACGAAGGTAGAGCAAGAGAGGATTATTCTAGGTGTACTATGAAGGAAGGTGAAGCTCAGAAAAGTTAAGTGACCTGTTCACAAAAGTGGTGGGATTCAAACCTAGGCCATTTGACACTAGCTCCCTTGCCGTGGTGCCTTGCACCCTAGGATGCTTCTTTGTGTGATAGACAGGGGCCAAAACTTGCAGTAATCCTAATACTGTGCCGTCTGAACAGGTGGCATATAAGGGAGGTGAAAACAGAGCCTTAAGGGAGTTCCTGGGGTTGGGAGGGTTGGGAAAGGCCATTACTTATCTATCAAAGGTCCCTCTGATCTCAGGGGGTTAGAGAAAGGCTTCCTGAAGAAGGGGACGTTTGTGTTAGACTTTGAAGGATGGTTAGGAATTCAACAAGTAAAGGCAGAAGGGGAGAGCAATTCAGGCACAGGGAATAATTTTAGAAAAGACACAAAAGTGAGAAAGCGTGGGGGCAAGTAGCAAGGATGGCATAAGTAGTCCGATATGACTAGAACACAGACTATATGGAGGGGATGAGATAAGGTGGGAGAGGGCAGATGGTGAACAACCTTGAATGGCAGTCACAGGTATTAGGATTTTACTTGGTAGATAATAGGGAGCCATTTATAGGGTTTGGAGTCAAGGAGCAATATGATTGGATTTATGTGTATTGAAAGGATGGACTGGAGGGAGGGTGAAGTGGAAGAGGGGCGATCTTTTTAGGTGTCTGTTTACTATAATGAGGCCCTGTGTTGTAGCAGAAAGAGCATACATGAGGCTTGGTGTCATTATGAACCTGGGTTTGGTTCGCATGTATGACACTTATACTAAAGTGGGGGTCCAGGGAAGTCATTTAACCTCTCAGAGCCTCAGTTTTCCCATATGCAAAATGGGGGTGAATAATACTTGCAGTACTTGACTCATAGGGTTATTGTCCAGATCAAATGAGTTAATGTATATAAAGCCCCTGGCAAACCTTAAGGCCTAAATAAATGTTAACTCTTATTAAGTGGATGGTAATGAAGGCCTGAACTAGAATGGTAGCAGTGGGGAGTGGGGGCAGGGAACATCCTTCATTAGTAGTGGGGAGACATTCAGTTTTCCTCCTGTGCCTAAGGATATACAGCTCTAATTAGCTGGCTCTCTGGCCTAAGTAAAAAGACATCCCTATTGGCTAGAAACTGCTGAAAGAAAGAACTCCAGGGAATAATATATTTTTAAGTGTCCCCAAGGGTGGATGGCATTTAGCCTCAGAGATACAAATTTCACATTTGTGTTGCAAATTTTCAGAACCTAGAGGCAACTGATTCAATTAGAATTAGTCTAAATGTAGTGGGAATAAGGGGTGAGGGAGAGAAGGAAAAGAGAAAAGAAAGGGAGAAAGTCTGATTAGAAAGAGGCCTCTCTGTCTTGGGGATTTACCCACTGCTTTGCAAAAAGCTCCTTTCATCTCCATCAGTAGGTTATTAGAATGTCAGAGGCAATCTGAAAGGGAGGAAGGGCTGGCCTCTCTCTGAGATTAATGTGGAGTTGTTCATAGTGGACAATAGAGAGTAAACCAATCATTCAACCAATCAACAAGCATTTATTAACTGCCAACTTGAGCTAGCTTCTGGGGATCCAAGACAAAAGGGAAATAGCCCTCAGGTAGCTTACTTCCTAAAAGGAGAAACAATATATACATCTACAGGCTAATGGGAGACTTGGCTCAAGTAGTTATATCCCTTCTATCCCTTGGAAGCAGGTGGGGAAAGATACTGGAGTGCTTTGCCCTTTCTGTCTCCAGATCATTTTACAGATGAGAAACTGAGGCAAATAGAATTAAATGACTTGCCCAAGATCACTCAGATAGTGTCTGAGGCCACATTGAACTCGGGACTGAGTCACCTAGCTGCCCTACCACTGGATTAGATGACTATTACGGTTCGCTTCCCACTCTTAATCTAAATGACATAGGGATTCAGTTCAATCCCTGTATTTTACATATAAAGAAATTGAGGTCTAGAGAAATAAAGTTATTTGCCCAAGGCCACGTAAGTAGTAAGTAATAGAACCAAAATCTGAACCCAAGTCTTCTCATTTCAAATCCTCGACTTTTACCATTGTACTTTGCTGCCTCTTATTCAAGCTATTGACTACCAGCTCCTAATGGGAGCTATTTAAAGGAATAAATAAAAACTATTTCATCTACTTATTGAACAACCAATTATTAAGCAGTATACTATGCACCAAACTGGAGGGAGATACAAAGAGAATTCTCCTATCTTATGCATACTTTACAGAGACAACATGGCACATATATGTGTGTACATATATGTGTACAAATAGTATATATACATGTATATATATGTGTATATATAAATGATATGTGTATATATACATGATATGTATATGTATACATAATATGTATACATATATATATATATTGTATAATATAGTAATAGCATGAAGTAGTGGATAGAAAACTGGCCTTGTAGCCAGGAAGATCTGGATTCAAGTCCTGCTTCTGATATGTGCTAACTGTGTGATGCTGGGCAAGTCAATTAACTTCCCTATGCTCTAGGCAACTCTAAGATTGTAAGGTACAGAGATGGCACCGTCCTGCATCAGCAGAGAGCATTTCCTCATTCCAGAGTGCCCTACAGCGATGAAATCACAGATTCACTTCCCATCCCTATATAACAAATCATTAAATACCATGAAAGCGCTCTGCAAAATCAGAGGAAAGAAAGATCATTTCCAGGCTGGGAGCATAGGAAAGGCATCACAGAGGAAGTGGCATTTGAGCCGGGTCTTAAAGAAGAGAGAACAGCACTCCAGCCACAGGGGAGAGGTCAGTAATAGCACAGAGGTGAGAAAAGTCCTGGGTGTGAGGGACAGAAAGGACACCAGTTTTTTAGCTCAAAGGAGAATGCACTGAAGACTTAATTCTCTAATTTGTAATTTGTATACCAATTAGGGGTTTCTGAAACACTCAAATGTTTTCTTATTAAGTATTTTCAACATTCATTTTATAAAGGGATGGAAATGCTTTTTTTCTTTTCTTATTTTTTATTTTAGTATTTAAGTTTATAATATTTCTTTTTCTTTTCTTATTGTATATTTGTTTAAAATAAATTAATAAAAAAAACAAAGTGATTTAGCTATTTGCACTAAGAAAGGTTTCCTAAAGAAAGTTAAATTTTGGACCGGTTCTGTTATCACAAATTCCAGTGAGTAGAAGCTAATTAGTGAGGGCTGTTTGTTTGTTTTGTTTTGTTTTGTTTTTGTCCTGGTAGATTTATTAGCAGTTTTCCTAACCCCTGAAATCCGGAAAATCTGAGTAAAATTTTTTTGGCTCTCTCTTCGTACCAGAGAAGACATCTGAATTTGTTTCTTTTTCTTTTATGGGGTGTTTACAGCACCTTATTGTAAAATTTGGGTTGATATTATACAATACCATACATATATTTTATGCATTTCTGAGTTTCTAAACGTTTTTCTGTGTCATCTGCAGCCTCTGCAAAACTCCCTAAAAATTCCCATTTAATTTCTTATGCTGACCAGAGATATATCAAAGCCAAGATGGGGAAAGTCTCGATGTAGAAAGGATAAATGTACTTTGATCTAGTCAGTTTACATCTTTCCATTTCAATTCTTCAAGCCCAGGCCAACTGTGTATCTGGAGTGAAAAATTCTGGTAGTTCTCTCTACAGGCATTATAAGTAAGTGGAAATAGCTAAATATTATAATTATAATTAAGTGGCAATAGCTAAAGGAATCTGGTGTTTCTGAGAGATTTGAAATGATTGAAGACAATGGTTGTAAGCTGAAGGGTTCCTATTCCCTTCATATATACCTTAATATCTTCTGATAGCATTCCAGTCAGATGACCAAAGAAGATGCAGACTGGTAAGTCTGCTTTCTCAAAGGCCATGCCCACTATGTGTAAGTGCGAACTCTGGAAGGTCTCACCAAATTGGAAAGGCCACAAGAACTGACCAACTGATGGCCTGTGTGTTTATCTGAGCACCAGCCTAGCCAAGTTGAAAGAAGTTAATCAACACAGGGTCGGCTACCTGGTGACAAAATTTTGTTTTGTTTCATTTCCCCCAGCAACTATCTTTCTCGCAACTTAAACTTTCTACTAAGGTATTAAAAAGTTTTGTTTTTGTTGTACAAGGTGGCTGATGGCACAGTGTGGGCCTGGAGTCAGGAAGATCTGAGTTCAAATTTAGCCTCAGACCCTTACTAGCTGTGTGACTCTGGGCAAGTCATCTAGTTTCTAGTTCTATCCTCAGTTTCCTTAACTGTAAAATGAGGTAATAATAGCACCTTCCTGGTAGGGTTGTTTTGAGGATCAAATGAGATAATATTTATAAAAGCACTTAGCACAGTGCCTGGTACGTAGTAGGCACTTGATAAAGGCTTATTCCCTTCCTCTTCCTGTCCCCCTACCTGATGACAACCATAAATCATCTCCTGAGGGAGACCTAACAGACCATAGGTTAGAACAGAGGTGGGCAACCTGTGGCCTTGAACCACATGTGGCCTTCTAGGTCCTTAGGTGCAGCCTTCTGAGTCCAAGTTTTACAAAGCAAATCCTTTTATTAAGGGGATTTGTTTTGTGAAGTTTGGATTCAGTCAAAGGGCTGCCCTTGAGGACCTAGAGGGCCACATGTGGCCTTGAGGCTGAAGGTTCCCACCCTTGGTTACGATGTTGAGGTAGAATGGTGACAGCCAGTAATAGGGATTTGAGGAAATAATTATCAAGTCTGATTATAAAATTTAGGTAAATACACTAATTATATGGTATTAGCCCTGTAACTATCATTTTCAAAGATGCAAGTATGTGATAGTTCATGAACAAGACATTAGAAGGTTTAATTTTTTTTAAGTTCAAATAGATAGAACTCTTCCTATTATCACCAGATGGAATGCTAATATAAGACCTAGAATCAAATCTCTGCTTAATCATACAACCCATTTGGTTGGGTGTAAATTCAGTTATGTTTATTTAGTCATAGCTATCGCATCAGTACTTTAGCAAAGAGAGAAGGATCTAACTAAACCCTTTCAATCCAAAGAACAGAAGAGAGTCAAGTAAATAAGTATTTATTTTATAACAATGGAGATTAGAACCATATTCAAACAACTTCATATTTTCTGGTGGAGGGACAAAATCTTGGCTTCTTAAAGATGGGTGTGCATGCCTGCAGAAAGGACAAAAGATCACTGAGAACTTTTTGGCTTCTGGCATGTGATATCTCCTACATTTCCAAGCCATCACAACTCTGGAGCTGGAAGGGGTCTTAGAGTAATCCCTAAGACCTAAGTCCAACCCCTTTGTTTTACACATGTGGAAACTGATTTGCTCAGTCAGACAGCTAGCAAGTGCAGAGCTAGGATTTTGCTGTTCCCCAAAGCTGCCTCCTTCTTGTTGCAAATTCTTTTGGTAAAGGCTCATAAGTAGAAAGCGACCAATGGGAGCAACACAATGACGATGGAAAGGAACAAAATGCCTCCCATTTCCAGAGAGCCTGAAGGTTTTGTACCAGTGGAGGCTAAAGGAAAGTGCCAGTAGGTGTGGCCAGAAGATGTCACTGTTTCACAGTTATTAAAACTGCTCAGGGACAAGGTGCCCAGCGTGGCCTTATCCCTCTCACTTCATAATAATAATAAAAAAAGGTCATTTAGGACTGACCAAGAGCATAAAGAAACATGGCTTATCCTTTCTAGGGGGAGAATTTTGGAAAGGCTAGAATCTGAATAAATATTTTAAAATCCTGTTCTTATTGCTATATAGCACCTTCATTTCCAAATACATCCTTCCCTCATCAAACCATACTTTGTAATGAAGTGTAAGATATGCATTCCATGTCTGTGTAAAATGGTTAAGTCCCCAGCTGCTTTCTCCATCAGCTGTTGGAATATGGCTGGTGCCTCCCAGATCCCTTGTGACATACACTCAAACTGTTAAAATCCAGCTGGATAGATGAAAGGAGTTTTTTCCTTATTCAAAAAAAGAGGGGGAAAAAAGATCAAAATCAACCAACACATCAACTGAGTCTGACTCCCTTAGCACTGAAAGGAAGGGAAGTAGATGCACTGTGAAAGGACATTTACTGAGATTACTTATGGGTTTGCTACAACTAGGATCCCTCTTCTAAATTTGCCTCATCCAACTTCTTCCATAAAGCCTTCACTTGGAACTCTAGGGAGCCGTAATTATATAACCGTCTAGCACATGACATGGTATTGTCTTTGTAGCATGATCAAGAACTTGATTTATATCAAGACTGTTAACCACGAAGTGGTTTGGTTGTTCTAGTGTGTCCACTTTTTTGTTGGACAAAGATTATACCTAGAACGCTGACATTTAAAATCAATGTGTGTAGGTGGTCCAAGAACTGTGTGAAGTGTGATGGTAGAAGGAGGTGGCCTAGTACTAAGGGATCTTTATCTTTTCATGGGTTGCCATGAGAGGCCAATCTTCTGATGATTAGTTGTATTTAGCTTGGCAGCCATCTGAAACCTTTCCAACTTGGTAGGACCTAACTGAGCTTGCATTTTGCTGGCTTAGCCTATGGGGAGCCCACAGGCATCTCCACACCCCAAAGACCTTGTTCCTTAGATGTTTACCCAGGGTATTAGTCTTATTACTGTCAGTCACAATAAGAGCAGGAACCTTATTTCTATTTCATTATAAAAATATTTGACTTTATGTAGTCTTTTCGAGGAGACTTTGGAACAGACTGGTGATTGAGCGGACTCCCTCTAGCAGTTACAGAATCAGTATCTAAGTGGGGCAGTGAGAGGGTAGGTAACTTGCCCAAGGCCATATATCCATTATAGGACAGGAGCAAACCCTGGTCTTCTTGACTGCAAGATCAGCCCTCAATCACTACACCATGATATCTCTCATATGGTACTTTAAGATTTGCAAAATGCTTTATATACAATACCTCTTTTGTTCCCTACAACCATCTTGTGAGGTAGATATTATGAGTATTATTATTCCTACTATATAGAGGAGAAAACAGGTTCAGAGAGATCAAAGAATCATGGTTCTACAGCTAGAAGGCATCTCAGAGGAGATCTAGTTCAATCCTTCATTTTACAGATGAGGAAACTAAGGCCCAGAATGGTGAGGTGACTTGTCCAAGATTACCCAGGTACTAAGTGTCCAGGTAAGATTTGAATCCTAGGCCAGGATTCTATGCACTGCACAATGAGATTCCTCCCCTATCCTGCATACTCTCTAATACAATGCTCAGCACATAGTTGCTTGCATTCTAGAAAGAATTAGGCACCATAACAAAGAGTCATGAAGAGGACAGAGGGGGCATATTCCCTTGGGAAGCCCCATGCTCACTGATGCTGCCACAAATGACTGAAGTGCTTGTTGGTTGCCTCTTTTGGCACTTCTGCTGTGGTTGCTAAAGGAATCAGACAATGGGCTAAGAACTGGAAAGGTATCAGGTACAGCTTTGATCCTATGAGAAAGAGGGCAAGGAAGAGACAAGTGAAGGCCAGGAGGTATGGTGTGGCAGCAGCTCCCACATGTGATTTGAGTCTTTCTCCCCTGATGTCATCATCGTGGTGAGTGAGATGTTTACAGGTATCTATATCATTCTGGAATCCCAGCTCATGCTGCTTCACAGCTCATATACATCATACCCTAGGATGGGAGGAGTAGGCAATGATTAAATTGTGGTCAGATCCAGCCTAGAGCTGCCTGCCTGTCCGAATTATATCACTTGAGCTTATTCCTAATTTTGTATCTTTATAGAATAATTAAAAAATAAAAATGGATGTTTATATAACATTATACATATTATCAATTTGAGCCATTTAGTAACCCTGTGATGTTGGTATTATAAATACTATTTTTGTTCTGCTGTTTCAGTCATGTCCAACTCTTTGTGATCTCATTTGGGGTTTTCTTGGCAAAGACACTAAAGTGGTTTGTTGTTTCCTTCTCCAGCCCATTTTACAAATGAGGAAACTGAGGCAAAGAGGGTTAAGTGACTTGCCCAGGGTTACACAGCCAGTACATGTCTGAAGGCAAATTTGAACTTAGGGAGATGAGTCCTCCTGACTTCAGAACAAGTACTCTATCCACTGCATCACCTAGCTGCCCATTATAAATAGATACTATTAACCTTGTTTTCTAGGTGAGGCTACAGAGGCCAGGAGGTTAAGTGACTAGTCCATGGTCACACCACTAGTAAGAGGGGCTGGGATCTTCCTTACACTAGAATTGATACTCTATTTGCCTTGCCTGGCTACCTTTCTGATGAGGATGTCCCACAGTCCCAACAATAGTTAGCATTTAAATATTTATTTAATTGAATTGAAATAAAAGAGGAAGATTTCAACTCAATAATAAGCAAGACCTTTCTAACACTCAGAGGTATCTAACAACCTAGGAAAACAGTGAGTTTCCTATTTCTTAGAGGTATTAACAGGAGTTTAGATTTAGCTACTGAAGGGAACTTAACAGTGGTTTAGCCCAAACCCCTTCATTTTACAGAAGAGGAAACTGAGACTGGGGTCATGGGGAGAGGAGAGGAAGGGAATTGATGTATCCAAGTCTACTCAGGTGGTAAGGGGCAGAGCCAGGATTCAAACTATGCAAACAGTGACTGAATAATCATCGTCAGGAATTTGTTTTAGGCTGACTTTAAGGACTCTTCCAACTCTTAAGATCTTAGTCTGATGTGATTCTACGAACCTGATAGCCAATATGTCACATCAAGAGAGGTCACAGTGCCCTTGTACTGCAGGCAAAACAGAAGTTTCTTTCGGACTAAGGCCTCACAATTGTGGGTGTGAAATGGGCTTAATGATAACTTCACCAGATTGTCCAAGGATAGCTCTAATAATACAGTATGGTCATGGAAATTGTAATGTCTATAGTTTTAATCACCTTAGACCTAGACTATGAAATATTCATGGTCATTCATTCCACAATAGGAATAGATAAATTGGGTATTCCTTTGTGACCTGGAGAGGTCACAGCAAGGTTATAGGGTTCAGGCTTTAACAGGAACATGAGAGAGCTCTGAACTTGATGAATTTGTGCCCCAACTTTTGGAGACCTGTGCTAATCTCAATGTCAAGGAAGAAACAGGGGGGGAAAAACAACCCAATTTGCAATACAGCAATACAGCTGGAGTCTTTTTTTTAACTGAATCAGTGAAGATTTCAATGTTGGAGATAATTATACTGTACTCTATGATGAAACCTGGCATTCTTTTCAGATGATGTTGTAAATAGTTATCACAGTGCTATTTCTCATGATGAAAGGACTCTTGTCCTCCTAGTTTCAAAAGGAAAAAAAAAAAGGAACCAAAAGTCTTAGTTTCATTTCTTTCTGTTCCAATAATAATAATAATAATAATAATAATACCTAACATTTATATAGCTCCTTATGATTTATAAAGTCTTTTACAGAAATCATCTCATTTGAAACTAACAACTCTAGGAAGTCAACAGAGTAGCGTAAACTACAAAATACTAGATAAGTGTAAGGCTTGGAGAGGCAGCATGGGACAATGGGTAGAATCCCTGCCCTGGAGCCAGGAAAACATAAGTTTACATCCTGCTGCTGATATTTACTAGTTTTTTGACCCATGGCATGTCACTGTAATCATCTCTAGCTGCTATTTCTCTTTTTTGAGCCTCACTTTCCTCATCTGTAAAATATATATATTTTAGGTCTAATAATAAGCATAGGCTAACAGAGCTTATCTTTTAGGATTGTTGAGAATCAAATGAGAATGTATATGAAAACTTTGTGCACCTTAAAACGCTATATAAATGTCAACTACTATTATCATCATTGTCATCTTACAGGTATGAAAAAAAAAACCAACCAAAAACATACCCAGAGAAGTGAAATGACTTTCCCATAGCTAATAAGTATTGGAGCTAGGATTCAAGCCATAATAGTCAGATTCCTATTCCAATATTCTTCCACTATGCCAAAGGAAGTGTCCCTTCTTTTGTTCTTTCTACCACAATTCACATCTCTCATCTGATCCATCTGTAAACTGGCTTGCTTAGGGATGTCTCATTAATCTAAAAGGAGCTCCAAAATAACAATTGGTGATGAAAATTGGTTATCAGCCAGTCAACAATCATTTATTAAGGGCCTACTGTGTGCTAGTTCCTATACTAGGTCTTGGGGATACAGAATAAAAAGCAAAACAGTCCCTGACCTCAAAGAGCTTATGATTTACTGGAAGAGGCTGCATGTACCAGAGAATCATACAACATGTAGGGATATTCTCTTCTCTCTAAGTTTTTGCTCTCCTAGTTCTCCTCTTCCCTGACTGTTCCTTCTCAGTCTCTTTTGCTGGATCTTCATCCATGCCACAACCACTAACCATGGGTGTCCCCCCTAGGCTCTGTCCTGGGTCCTCTTCTTTTCTTCCTCTTTGGTGATCTCATCAGCTCTCATGGATTCATTTAGCATCTTCATGCAGATAACTTATTATAGCCCTATTGAGAGTATAGCACTATGCTAGGCCTAGGGGAGACAAAGTTTAGATAAGGCATCTTGCCCCCATGAAATTTACCATTTAATAGGGGGATAAGTCACAAACATAGGCAACCAAAACACAATATTGCATGATAAATGCATTACAGAGACGGAAAACAAAGTACTATGTGAGATGGAAGAGGCAAAGTCATCACTAATTTTGAGGATCTGGGAAGGCTTTCTGGAGGAGATGATATTTGATTTGGGTTTTAAAGGATGAATAGAATTGCAAAAAGAAAAGAAAGGGAGGGACCACCTTCCAGGTAGAAGAAGCAACACAATGAAAGGCACAGAGATGACAGAGCACAGGGTATTTGGAAGGAACAGATCATAGGAACATAGATTTAGGCCTTAAAGGGACCTTAGAGACTGTTGAATAATACATAGCACTTTAAAGTTTACAAAGAACTTTAAACATTATTTCATTTTATTTTCACAACAACCCTGTGCATCCCACTTTACAGATAATAAAATGAGGCCCAGAGAAGTCAGATGACTTGCTCAAAGTGACACAGCTCATAAGTAACAGTCAGACTCTAACGTAGGTCTGCTAACTTTAAGTCCAGTGTTCTTTATCACAATAGTCTGGGTTGGCTGGATTGTAGTGCATGTGTATCAGTCTACCCTGGACATCTTGCCATCTGCTCTTCCACTGCTCCTTGTTTTACACTTGGACCAGCACCCTCAGGACCAGACTTTGCTTGGACAATTAGTCCATTGAGCTTGGGAACCCAGACCACTGGGTAAGTGAATGAATGCAAGTTGACTAATCCACTCTGTCTACCTGTCCCTAGACCATGACTCACATTCATCTATCCCAGACATCTTGTCTCTCCTGCCACCCTGCCTGTATAGCACCTCCTCTTCTGAACTTTCCATCTCTTGCTCTGAGAACAGTAATCAAATTAGCACTGCCATTGCTTCTGGAAAACACATAATATTGACTACCTTAAGGTTCCACTCATTATTCCTATTAATCTTGCATAGCATACTTTTATATTAAACATTTGATGCAAAAAAGTTTTCTCACTCAACAGCTTCTTCTCTTATTCTAGTTGTGTTGATTTTGTTCTAGCAAAAGCTCTTCAATTTCATATAACCAAAAATTTGTTTTCTCTTTTGTAATTACTTGTATCCTCTATTTAGTTAAGTACTCTTCTCTCTAGTCATAGTTGTGAAAAGCACCTGATCTGATTCTCTCCTAATTTTTTTAATGATATGACCTTTAATATCATATCCATTTTGAATTTATTGTATTACATGACATGGTATGCTGCCCTAAACATAATTTCAGTCAAACTGCCTTCTAGTTTTCCCAGTCATTCATGTGAAATGAAAGCCAGTCTAGGTCCAAAAGTTTGAAGTTAGTATAAGCCTAAGGCTTTAAAAAAATAAAAAGAAAATCTGATTGGACTTCTCCCAGTTCTCTTTTCCTTACTCTGATGGCTTTAATAATAAATGAGAAAAAGGAATTATGACAACCTTGAAACCAAACAGGTTAAAAAGGAGGAAAGGAGGAGTGCTAGGTGGCGCTACAGTAGATAGAGCACTGGCCCTGGAGTCAGGAGGACCTGAGTTCAAATCTGACCTCAGGCACATAACACTCACTAGCTGTGTGACTCTGGGCAAGTCACTTAACCCCAATTGCCTCAGCAAAGAAAAAAAAAAAAAGGAGGAAAGGAGAATCATAAAAGCAAGAGCTGGAAGAGACTTACAGATTATCTAGTGCAGCCCCCTCTTTTTACAGAGCAGGAATCAGGGGCCTTATGTGTCTTTGCCACTGCTGTTTTCTTTAGAAGGGAGAGTCCCTCAGGGATTTTTGTTGTTGTTGCTGTTATTAATAGACTGTGCACAACACCTAATACAATGTTTTGTATGACATAGTATTTACAAATGGGATCTGCATTTGGTTTGGAAATGACTGGAAAGCTTAGAAGAAAGATGCTATGGGAATACCATGTAGTTATTATGCCAGCCTTCTCTTTGAAATCAGCCATGGTAGCTGTGGTTGACTGAAGATTCAAATGCCAGATCAACACTAACTATTGGGAAATCCATAGTTAGTAGAGGAGCAGATGGAAACATTGCAGCTTGTTACCCACATATGGAAATAGTTGCCTGAGGCCAGCAAAGCAAATAGTATAAATAAATTTAAATGACAGCTAAGTATTTTTATGGCAAGTAAAGGAGTTGATGGACAGAGAACAGGGAAGCAAACTTGAGGTGGCGCTAAATGGAATAGAACCTTCAATTCATGTTTGCTACCCATTTCTAGGACTCTAGAGCCTGAGAAGAAGTGGAAAAATGTGTATGAGGACAACTTCAAAAACTGAGGCTGGAGTGGAGCCAAGGCACTGGGAGTTACACATGAAAAACATTAGGTTGAAAAGGAAGAGCAATAAACAATCCCAACCTCTATTGAAGTGAGAATAAAAACCTTTCTTAGGAATATTGTTCTTTGTCCCTATCCTGGGTCAGAATTACATAAGGGACAAAGAACTGATGCCAGAAATTTTTTATTTTTTTTTAGTAGGGTTCCCTGACTAATTCACTTTAAAGGAGTGTGCTCTTGAGATGTTAACTGGGAATCAAGATTCCTAGGCACTCTTCCACAATATCACTGCCAATATGATCTTGAACATGTCACTCCATGCTTCTAGGGTGGGGCAGAGGGAAATAATTTCACTGCTCTTGGAGCCAAATAGTCAGAAGAGATGGCAAGGGTACAAATTTGGTGAAAACTGGGTTCTCTGAGTTGAATCCCAGGGAAAGGATAACAATTCAAGAGAAGAGAATGCGATGCTTACAGAAGTTTTTTTTTTTTTTAATGGTAGGAAAACAACAGGATGGGATACTCTGGACATCCATAGGAGAAAGTTGTAGAAAAAGCAAAGAAAAGGGAAAGGAATCAGATGGAAGCAATATCTTCCCTACCAAGAGGAGAAGTTTACGTATGATGAACCTTGAAGCCAGAGAGAACTGGATTTGATCCATGAATCTGATACATAGTTTTTAAAAAACTAGCTATCATTTACTCTCTCTAAATCTCCATTTCTTTGTCTGTAAAATAAATATAAAAATATCCGTAGTATCTAACCTTGCTTGTGAGAATCAGTGATATAATACATGTAGAACACTTTACAAATAATAATAACAATAGCATATTTATATAGCACTTTAAAGTTTGTAAAATACTTTACAAACCTCTCTTTATCCTTACAACAACCCTGTGAAATAGATGAAGATGAAGAAACTGAGGCAGACAGAGGTTAAGTGACTTGCCCAGGAAAATACAGCTAGCATTTGAACTCAAGTTTTTAAGGACCTAAAGCATCCAAGTATCCATTATTATTAGCTCTGGGAGATATAGCATCAATGTCTGATCCCTTTAAGTCCCAAACCTTTCTATTTTAATCATTTTATATGGAAATAGTTCTAAAACATTTTGTAAATATCCTTTTTATTTTTTACTTATTTATTTTTAGTTTTCAACATTCACTTCCATCAGCTTTTTGTTTGGTTTTGTTTTTTTTTGGCTAGGCAATGGGGTTAAGTGACTTGCCTAGGGTCACACAGCTAGTAAGTGGCAAGTGTCTGAGGCTGGATTTGAACTCAGGTCCTCCTGACTCCAGGGCCAGAGTTCTATCCACTGAGACACCTAGCTGCCCTTCCATAAGTTTTTAAGTTTAAAATTTTCTCCCTCTCCCTTCCCTGCCCCAAGAGGGCATGTAATCTGATATAGGCTCTATACGTACATTAATATTAAACATATTTTTACATTAGTCGTGTTGTAAAGAAGAATTAGAACCAATGGGAGAAACCATGAGAAAGAAGAAGCAAAAAAAAAAAGAGAGAGGCAGAGCAAATAGTATGCTTCACTCTGCATTCAGACTCCCTAGCTCTTTCTCTGGATGTGGATAGCATTTTCCATCATGAGTCTTTTGGAATTGTTTTAGATCTTTGCGTTGCTGAGAAGAGCTAAGTCTATCAAAGCTGATCATCATATAATGTTGCTCTTACTGTGTACAATGTTCTCCTGGTCCTACTCGCTTCACTCAGCCTCAGTTCTAAATGTCTGATAATAATGCTGAGTATTATTTAACCTTTTTCTAGTTAGTTAACTCAGTATCATCATTGAGAGGCGGTATGTTCACCTTCTTCAGGAATCCATTTCAGACCCCCTTTAATTCTAATGACATCCATCTGTTAATTATTTCCAGTTTTGCCTGGCACAAAATAAGAGCTCAGGGGCAGCTAGGAGGTGCAGTGGATAGAACACTGGCCCCGAAGTCAGGAGGACCTGAGTTCAAATACAGCCTCAGACGCTTACTAGCTGTGTGACCCAGGCAAGTCACCTAAGCCCAATTGTACCCCTTCCCCTCAGCCAAAATAGGAGCTCAATATATATTTATTGATTGACTGCTTGATTATGGAGGAAAGAATGTGAGTCTGAATTCAGGAAAGCCCCATGTTCAAATCTTAGTTGTGTGATTCTGTGAATCCTAGTTTTCCCAGTGGCAAAGTGGGAATAAATAATACTTAAATAACCTGCCTCACAGGGTTATGGAATAGGAAATACTATGGAAATGTGGTATGTCATTATGTATTGCAAACATTGCTAGGGGGGTGGATTCTGATTCAAATGCCTTTAATTGTTAAACTATGTCCCCACTCCTGCTTCACTCCTGTCCTGGGATGTTTAGAAGTTGGCAAAACCCTAAGGAGGCACAGTACTAATACTCTCAGAAACTGAGATAAGAAGACCTATTATCTTAGGGTGCTTTTTTAAGAAAAAGAATCAGGTTTGTTTAGTTGAAAGGTCACAGCAGCTGAAATGATGTAATGGGAATGCGCAGAAGGTCAGGGAATCTTGACTATTTCTCTTATCTTATAAAGCTCCCATTTAAAAGGCACTTTAAAGTTTCTAAAGCCCTTTCCTGACCACGAGTCTGTGAGATCCCTGGCTGAACTTCATTATCTCAATTTTATGGATGATGAAACTAAGGCCCAAGGACATGAAATAACTTGCCCAAAGTTGCACAGCTAGTGTCAGAGCTGGGATTCAAACCAAGGCTTTCCATGGATTGGTGGTGGTAGTGGGAAGGCAGAGAAGGCTGGGTTTGGAGTCAGAAGACCTGAGTTTGCAATTTGATCCAACCACTTCACTTCCCTGTGTCACAATGGGCAAATCACTCATCTTGGCCTCAGTTTCCTCATTTTCAAAATGAAAGAGTAGAACTAGATGGCCTCTAAGGGCCTTTTCAGCTCATTCAAAATAGAAACATGTTCAGAGAGGTTCAACATCAAGTAGGCTCCTAATTTTTAATCTATATCTATATTTCTGTCTCTCTATCTTCATATTTATCCATAAATCTATCTATGATAATTACAGTTGAGGCCTATAGATAGATCTATTGTATCTATAAATATGGATAGATAGAGCTCTTTATAGATATAGCTATAACTACATGCATCTATCTATATCTATAGATATATATACACACACATAGTTACATCTATATGAAATAAATACCTCACAAATGCATATCTATATCCATATCCATATCATATTATCCATATATATTACAACAACTCATACAACCATCTCTTAACCTAATAATTTGCATTAGTGGAGGGAGCACCTCATACTGATTAAATCATAGGTTCTTGAAGTATTGAAGTAGATACATTTTTAAAGATGTTTTTACATCTATTACTTAATTCAACAGGCATTTATTAAGCACTAATTCTGTTCAAAGTGCAGTGAAAAGACCAAAAACAGTCCCTGCCCTTAAGAAGTTAAGATACGAATGGAGGGAAACACTGTGAGCACAGACAAGCATATAACACGATATGTACAAAGTGACTTCAGTGTGGGGAATGAACTACAATACTGGGAAATCAAGAAAGGCTTCAGTTGTAATTACCATTTTACAGATGAGAAAATTGGAGTCTGTAGAGGTAATAAGTAGCAAGACCTAGGTTTGAACTGAGGTCATATGACTCCAGATCCATCATCCTTTCTGCCCATTTACATTCATTCTGAGCCAATCAGGACCCAAACAATGACCAAGGAGGGCTTGGCCTGGGACCTATTGTTGGCCAATCAATAAGAGCCAGAGTGATTTGGGGTTAAGGCTGGTGTTTAAGAAAAAAAAAAGGGGGGGGGGGGTTCAGAGATGAAAGAAAGAAAGAAGGAAGAAAGGAAGGAAGGAAGAAAGAGAGAAAGAAAGTCATGTTGCCAACTGTCCAGTTCCAGTTTGGTCTCCAGTAGGCAGCTCCTTTTCTACTCACAGAGGTTGTTGTTTGTCCAAAGAGGACCATGACATCAGGCAGGTGATGCTGTGACATGCAAGTGAATTGGATTTAAGTGGAGGAGAAAGTGAGGCTGGTGACTTTGTATATCCCTCCCTCACTTAAATCCAATTCACTTGCATGTCATGTCATCACCTCCCAGATGTCATGGTCCTCTTTGAGAATGAAGTATAAACAACAATGACAACCTTTCTGTCATATCACATGGTTTCTTAAAGCTAGGAAAAGACAAAAGAAGAGGTTGTGACTTGTTCAAAGTCACTCAGCAAGTTGGTCATGAAACAAAGACTAAAACACACATGCCCTGAGCAATTTCTACATCTCCAGCTTCTGGTGATTAGGAAAACCTAATCTAGGCATTAGGGACTAGGGACATCCTCAAACATTCTTTACTCCTGGTATTGGCACTTAGCACACAAGATGCAGCTAGCTGACCCTTGAACTAGAATTTGGAGACCAAAATTATTTTACTGCCACTATGACTTCATTAACTCTTCCTGAGTTTCCTCAACAATAAAAGAGATAATAAATCAAATTTATATTCATTTGTTCATTTAAATCATATTTATTAAGGATGTACTATACTGTGCAGGGGCCTATGTTAAAGATTAAAAAGCTTAAATACCACCTCTGTCTTCAGGGAACTCGGTCTAATAGGGTGATGACACCAATTATAATATGCTATATTACAATGGTTGTTTGCTACGTGAACAACAAAATGTTACGTGACATAAGACTTTACAGTTTCTGAAGTACTTTTCTCACAACTGTGAATATGATAGTATTTATTTATACAGATGTGGACACTGATACCCAGAGATGTGTAGGGCCTTACTCTGGGTAGCAACTAGTAAAAACTGGAACCCATGTGTCCCAACTTGCCCTGTGCTTGTTGCAATATTTTTCTTTTTATCCCCATTCTTCTGGTTTGATAATTTTTGTCTGTATTACTAGCACTTATGTGGTCACTTATATTCCTAACCTTGCTTGGCATCATCTTTGACTTTAACCTCTCTCTCTCATCCCTTAGTTACCAGGTCCTGCTAATTCTACTTCCACAAGGTCTCTCAAAAGTACTTAGCACAATGCTTGGCACATAGTAGGTATTAAATAAATGCTCTTCCCTTCTCTCTTCCCTCCTAGTATGGGCTATTATTACCACCTGCCTGGACTATTGCAACAGGTTCTTTCCAAGTCTTTTGGTCTTGATCCTCATTCTGCTCCAATGCCTTCTTCATATTGATGCCAGAATAATCTTTTTTGTCTCCAGATCTGGTCCAGTCATTCTTCTGCTCTAAAACCTATTGCCTCTTGAATAAAGTTCAGATTCACCTGCCTGAAGTTCAAGGCCTTCCACAACCTTATGCTAGTTTAGCCTTTTGCTAAAGCTCATGTCTACTATACACTTCAGCCAAACTGGAAACATACTATGCTCTTGTGCCTGACATATCTTTGTTCCCTTTGTTTCTTATGCCTAGAATGCTACTTCTCTACTCCTTAAACTCTTATCAGTAACAACTTTTCCCCTAGGATCTCACATAGTCCTTTGATTTGTAACTCTCTGATATACTTATTCTGTTATGCATCAGAATTATGTGTTTACATCTTACCCTCCTACTTAACTCTAAGATTCTTAAGGAAAGAGACTACATTTTATCTAGACTTTGTATCTCCCTAGCATCTAGTGTAGTACTCATCACACAGTAGGTGCTTAATAAATGTTGAATTTGTTGAGAAGCATCATGATGTAATGGTAAAACCTATAGGAGTAAACAGCTGGATCTAGATTCAAAATGGAGTTCCATTTAAATCCTGCATCTGGCACTTTTGCTGTATGACCTTGGGCAAATCACCTAATTTTTCTTGGTCTTAGTTTTTTAATCTGTGAAACAGGAATAATAATACCTGTAAAACTAACTTCATAGGGTTGTTGTGAAGATCAAATGAGATAATGTATGTAGAATTCTTTTCAACTCTTAAAGAGTTATATAAATGTTAATCACTATATACCATACTCAGTAACAGCTATTTTCTATTTGTGTTGGAGGTGGGGGGGATATTAATCATTTAAAGTCTCGGAAGAAAGATATGTTGCAAATAAAAAAGAGCATAATTACTATTCTGCTACAGCGCTTAATTCATGGGAAAATGCAATCATGGGAAGTGCAAATAATCTCTAGATGTAACTGTGATTGTGTTAAATGTAATTTAGTATTTATTATTGATTTAGCCTAAAGTACAAACAGTGCTTTTAGTCAGTGTCAAGTTTAATGGGACACTTAATAAATGCTGATGGTAATTAATACTGTACAGATGCTGAATGTCTGAGTATATTTTTTTCCTGTAATTATATGACAGTGCTAAGGGACTGTTATGTAAGGTATCTGAAAGAGGGAAAGATACAAAAAGCTTGGGGAAAATCTTAGACCTTATTAATACAAGGAAAAAAAGGTCTGTAAGAAAACATTAATGACTACCAACCTATTTGCCCACTGTCCCATAGGTGCTGAATTACACCTATACAAAATGTTAATGCCAATCTTTATACTAGAATCAAAGGAGGCCTCAATGAAGTTATTAGTGAGAAACAAGCAAGCTTTTGCAAATGGCATTCAACACTTCACCACATCTTTATCATTTTGCAATTGGCTGAAAGATATAGAGAATATAAGATTACATTGTGCTTATTGTTTATGAAAAAGCATTTACCAAGGGGCAGCGAGGTGGTACAGTGGAAAGAGCACTGGCCTTGGAGTCAGGAGGACCTAAGCTCAAATCTAGCCTTAGACACTTATTATCTGTGTGACCCTGGGCAAGTCTCTTAACCCTAATTGCCTCAAAAAAAAATGAAAAAGAATTTACTGAAGAAAAAGGATTTTTTCCAATAGAGTCTCCCATTCATACTTCAAAATCATTCAATATTCCTCGAAAGGCATAGCAGCATAAATAATTTTGTACAACAACCCTCTGGTTATAAACGAGATAAAGCGTAAAATAGGAAAATGTGTGATTGCCAAAGGTGTTTGCTACTGTGACAGAGGAAGTCCAGAGCAGAGTCCAAGATGACAGTTTCTCTTTGGAGGAGAGATTCCCCAGGTGTTCCTGTTTGTGGATGATATTGTGTTGATTTCACCAAGCCCTGGAATAATATAGAGCCTCTTGCAAAACATATATGATCAATTAAAAGAATTTGACTTGATTATTCACAGGAAAATCTAAGTGGATGAAGGATGTCTATTATTCTGATTATGATATGCATTTGGATAGAAAACCTATAGATTTTGTCCATTGGTAATATATACCTGGGATAAACAGTACAGGTGACTGACATGTTAGGTAAGAAAGTGAACAGGAGAGTGGGCTGATTACTTCCATGAAATTGTAAATCTCCATTTATGACTATAAGTTTTCCCCCAAAGCAAAGGTCCATTTTTTTTTTTTTTGTGAGGCAGTTAGGGTTAAGTGACTTGCCCAGAGTCCACACAGCTAATGAGTGTTATATGCCTGAGGCTGGATTTGAACTCAGGTCCTCCTGACTCCAGGGCCGTTGCTCTATCTACTGTGCCACCTACCTGCCCCCAAAAGGCTCATCTTTTTAATACCAACACCCTACCAATCAGTCAGTGAAACAGCACTTATTAAGTGCCTACTATGTGCCAGATTCTCTGCTAAATGCTGGGGATACAAAGAAAGGCAAAAAAAATAGTCCCTCTCTCAAGGACCTCACAGTTAAATAGGTGAGATAGCAAGCAATCAACTGTGTACAAATAAGATATATACGGGATAAATTGGGGTTAATTTCAGAGAGAAAGCACTAAGAGTAAGGAAGACTAAGAAAGGTTTCTTGTAGAAAGTGAGACTTTAGCTGAGACTTGAAGGAAGCCAGGGAAACCAGGAAGTGGAGGTGAAGAGGAGAACATTCCAGGAATAGGGAAAAGCTTGTGAATATGCTCAGAGTTAGGAGATGGAGCATTTTGTGAGAGGAACTGCAAGGAGGCCAGTACCATTGGATCACAGAGTATATGGCAGGGAGTAGTGTCTAAGGAGAGTGGAGAAGAAGAAGGGCCCAGGCTCCGAATAGCTTTAAAGGCCAAACAGAGGATTTTACATTTGATCACGGAGGTAATAGGGAGCCACTGGGATTAAATGAATGGTGTGTGTGTTTGTGTGTCTGGGTATGATCAGATTTGTATTTTAGGAAAATCAGTTTGACAGCTGAGTGGAGGATGGACTGAAAGGGGAGAATACTAAGGCAATGGCAATAGTACAAGTGTGAGGAGATGAGGACCTGCACTAGGGAGGTAGCAATGTCAGAGGAGAGAGCAACTATAAAAGAAAGATGTTACAAAGGTAGAAATGACAGGACTTGACCACTAGTTCGATATGGGGGATGAGAGAGAGTGAGGAATTGAAAATGACTCCAGATTGTAAGCTTACAACCTCCAGATTGTAAGGATAGTGTTACCCTTAGCAGTAATAGGAAAGTTAGGAAGAGGGGAAGGTTTTTTGGGAAAGATAACTTCAATTTTGTACGTGTTGAGTTTAAGATGTCTATGAGACATCCACTTTGAGGCATCTAAAAGATAGTTGGAAATGCAAGATTGGAAATCAGGAGAAAGGTAGATAAGTAGATTTAAGAGTTACCTGAGGAGCTGATGAGATTACCAAGTGAAATAGTCTAGAAGAAGAAGGCCCAAGATTGAGCCTTGGAGGACCCCTTAGTACTAGCAGGTGTGATACGGATGAAGATTCAGCAAAGTAGACAGAGAAGGAACAGGAGAGAGCAATGTAAAGAAAACCTAGAGGGAAGAGAGTATCAAGGAGAGAAAGGTGAGTGACAGTGTCAAAGACTGCAGAAAGATGAAGAATGAGTGTTGGAAAAAAGGCCATTAAACTTGGGTATTGAGTAATTGTTAGAAACTTTGGAGAAAGCCTATTGGATGACTGATTTTGTCTATCATCATCCATATCTGGTTCTCTAACTTTGGGTATACATCAAGGCTTTGCCCTAGGCCATATTCTCACTCCTTCTACACACACACACACACATTGATGACATCAGCTCCAATGAATTTAATTATCATCTCTCTATACTGATAACTCCCAGTCCTAGTCTCTCTAAGCTCCAGTCCCATCATTAATTGCCTATTAGACATTTTGAACTATATATTAACTCAGAATGTTCAAAATGGAATTCATTGTCTTTCTCCCCAATCCATCCCTCTTCTGATCTTTCTTACCTCTGGCAAGCGTACCACCATCCTTCCAGTTACCTTGGAGTTATCTTCAATTCCTTGTGGTCCCTCACTCTACATAAATGAATATTTGCCAAGTCTTGTTATTTCTACCTCCACAATATTTCTGACATCCATACCATTTTCTCTACTTATATGTCCACCATGGTAGTTCAGAACCTCATCACCTCTTGTCTGGACCAGTGTAATATCCTCCTAAGTGGTCTCCCTGCCTCAAATGTCTTGCCTCTCCAATCTATACTATACATAGCTGCCAATATGATCTTCCTAAAGCACCAGTCTGACCCTGTCACTCCCAACTCAACAAACTTCATTGGCTCCCTACTGCCTTTAGGAGCAAATACGTGCTTCTCTATTTGGCATTTAAAATCCTTTACAACTTGCTTATAACCTATCTTTCCAACCTTATTACATATTACTCTCCTTCATTCAGCCTACTATAGTCCCACCAAATTGGCCTTCTTGCTAATGCCCACACATGACACTCCATTCCTCATTTTCTTGCCTTTGTTCTAGCTATTCCCTATGCTTGGAATGCCTTCCCTCCTTACTTCTACCGCTTAGAATACCTAATTTCCTTCAAAGCTCAGCTCAAGCACTGCTTTTTACATGAAGCTCTTCCTGATCCCCAGCTTCTAGTGCTTTCCTTTCCAATTTCCCTTGTATATACATAAATATATACATACATGTACATGTTATTTCTTTATATAGAATGTGAGCTCCTTGAGCAAGGAGACTTTAAGTTTTATTTCTGTATCTGTAAAACTTAGCAGAAGCCTGGAATGCAGTACGTGTTTAATAAATGCTTACTGATTTGGTTAATGTGGCTTTGATGGGACTAAAGACATTCTCCACTGCAGAATGTTAGCTCCTCCAGAGGGAGGTTGTCTCATTTTTTAACTTTGTATTCACATTACCTAGCATAGTTGAATTGAACTAGATGATCTCTGAGGTCTAAGGAATCTCATTCTGTGATTTTAGCAGATTGCTTCCTCGATCATCCTATCTCTTGAATCTTTAACAACTGGATTGGTCCCTACAATGATAGTTTGAGGGGATGGTAGGGTCTAGTAAATGTTTTTAAGGCCAGGAGATCCTTCTCATTCTCCTTTGCTGGCTCATTATCATCTACATTATGCCTCCTAGTTGTGTGTTCCCCAAGGTTCTGTTATTGGCCCTCTTCTAATCTCCTTCTACATTCTTTTTCTTTATAACCTCATCGACTCCCATGGGTTATGCTATCATCTCCATGCAGATGATTCCTAAATCTACATATGATATACTAGCTCCAGTTTCTCCCCTGAGATTCAGTCCTGGATTACCAGTTGTACACTGCGAAATGGATGTCCTGGGGACATCTTAAACTTAACATGCCTAAAATGGAATTCATCATCTTTCTTCCTAATCCTTCTCTTCTTCCAAGCTTCCCTATTTATGTTAAAGCCATCAGTATCCTTCCAGTGTCTCAGGTTTGTAATCTCACATTATGTTGGACTCCTCACTCCATGTACCCAATCATTTGCCAGATCTTCTGTTTCTACCTTGACAAACCCAAACCCTTCTCTCTAGCCACATAATTATGATCTTAGTTCATGCTCTCATTGCCTCATACAATAGCATTCTGGTTGGTCTTCCTGCCTCAAGAATCTCCCCACTCCAGTCCATCCTCCACTCAGCTTTCAAATTGATTTTCCCAGAGCACAAATCTGACCATGACTCATACTCCCCCTCTCCACCCTCCCCCTTTCAATTAACTCTAGTGGCTCCCTATTACTTCCATCACCAAATATAAAATCCTCTGTTTGGCTTTTAAAGCTCTTTGTAAACAGGCCCTTTCCTACTTTTTCAGTCATCTTACACTTTACTCTCTACCATATACTCTGTGATCCAGTGACATTGGCCCTCAGTTTATCCTGTATATATTGTTTGTACATAGTCATTTGCATGTTGCCTCCTCCATTAGACTTTGAAATCCTAGAAAGCAGGAACTGTTTGTTACCTTTCTTTGTATCCCCAGCATTTAGTATAGTGCCTGGCAAGTAGTAGGCTCTAAGTAAATGCTTGTTAACTTGACTTAACCTGATTAGATCATTGCAACAGCCTAATTGGTCTTTCTGCCTCCAGCCTCTTAACATTTATCCATGGCTGCCAAAAGTAACTTTTCTTAAATGTAGATATGACCATGTTAATCCTCTATCTGACCAATTGTGGCTTTCTTTTCCTCTAGGATACAATAGAAACTCCTATTTAACTTTGAAATCCTTACCTAAGCTGGCCCCAACCAATCTTTCCAATCTCATTGGACATTACTGCCCTTCCTGCAATTCTGCAATCCATCCAAATTGGCCTTCTTTCTGTTCCTCACTGAAGACACTGTCTCCTGTCTCTGTGCCTTTGCACTGGCTGGCCACCATCCCTGGAATGTGCTTTCCCTGCCTCTGCCTCATAGATTATCTCTCCCATTAAGATGCAGCTCAGTCACTATTTTCCACAAGAAGACTTTTCTGATCCTCTCAAACACTAATGCCTTTGTTCTCAAATTGCCTTGCATTTAGCTACCTTGTAAATGTATATGTGTATATATAATAAATGAATGAATTAATAAGGCATTTATTAAGCAATTACTCTATGCAAATAACTATGTGAAACTCTGGGTATGACAAATACAAAAGTAAGACAGTCCTTGTTCTCAACGAGCTCACATTCTAATGGGGGAGATGATACAAATGGGAGATTTCAGCTGCAAGTCAAATGGAAAAGTCTCATGGTCTTTAGGATGCAACAGCAAAGCATATGGTAATGTCTCTTCTTTAATGTCATTTCCACTAATATCACATCAGTTTCTGATGTTGAACCATTTGACTGTGACAAGGACTTTGGACCTTCAGTAACTGTAGCTGTAGCAGTTGCCAGTCTTCCTCTTCACAAGAGTTTTTTTCCAAGATGATGGTTGAGGGCCATGGGCTGGAAGCAATACTATTCCAAAGCTTTTTGGTTCAGAATCCTGGCCTGTATCCACTGAGGTCTGAGGGGAGATAATGGTCAAGGTTATGATGGTGATTTGAGTAGTCTGGCACATGTTGACTTGACTGCTCTGTGAGTGACAGCTAGTAAGTATGGCTAGCCCCTTCTGCACAGGAATTACTTCCTTGAATTACTGTAAGGGCTTGGCTAGATGCAGGACTAGTGTTCTGAAGAGTATTACCACTCCCTGGACTCTTGTGCTAATCTGCCTATTGGTGGTAGCTGGTCAGCAGTTGTTGCTGGTGATGACAAAGGCAGGCTCCTTCTTCATGATTTGTCCACTCAACAACGGCTGGTGATTTGGGAGACATTGCTATTCTCAGTTCTCTTGGGTTCATTGTGCTTGGCTGTGGTGGTGGGTCGACTTGCCTGGTATATGCTGCTGTTTCTCCATCAGAATATCTTCTTGCCTCATATATGTGTACTTATTAACTTTAAATTTATCCCCTTTATATTTTTATGTATACTTGTCTTTCCCATTAGAATATAAACTCATTGCGAGTAGAGATTTTCTCATTCTTTATACATGTATCTCCAGTGCCTGACACATAGCAGAAACTTTCTACTTGTTGACTGATATATGCTTATTGAATTGAATTAGATGATGGGTTCCTGGCTGCTTGCTCTGTGACTCTGAAGGGTTGGATATATCTAAGGTCATTTCCAGCTCTGATAGCCTATGTGTCAACATTTATTGAGGCAGCATGGTGTGGTGTGTAGAGTGTTAAACTTGGAAAGACCAGGATTCCATAGATCCCTCTACCAGGCATATACCCTTAAGGAGGTCAAGGATATAGGAAAGCAGGTGCCCAAGGAATGGGAAATGGCTAAACAAACTGTGGTATATGAATGTAATGGAATATTATTGTGCTTTAAGAAACAACAAATATGATAAATATAGAAGCATGAGTTTTGTATGAACTGATGCAAAGTGAAATAAACAGAAACAGGAAAACAATATAAAAATTATTGCAACATTGTAAACGAAAAGAACAATAGTAAAACAATCAAAATTGAATGCTTCGAAATCACAATGGCAAAGCCTGACCCCAAAGAAGAGATATCAGAATGCACCTCCTCCATCTTCTTTGCGGAGGTGAAGGACATCAGGCAAGGAACACTGTATATAATATCAGGCTTGGTTGATGAGTTGGTTAATTTTGATAAACTGTTGGTTGTTTTTTTTTTCTTCTTTGTTATAAGAGATAATTCTATGTGAGGGGTAAGGGAAAGTAATACATTGGGAAAGGGAGATAATTTGAAAACAAATGGTATCAATTTTTAAAAGGACTTGGGTTTAAATCCTGGCTCTGACACTTACTAGTTGTATGACCATGGGCAAGGCTCTCTCTGATCCTCAGTTTCCTCTTCTGTAAAATACAGACAGGAAGTAACTCAAGAGTTGTTGTTTCAAGGCTCAAATTAAATGATGTAATTTTAGAGGCTGTAACCAGAATTATCCTTCTTCCCTCCTAGCCAGTGTGGTGTAGTGAAAAGGACACTGGATTTGAAATCAGAAGCCCTGGTTTCAAATCCAAGCTCTACCATTTAGGTGCTTTGGTACCTTGGGCAAACCATTTAATTTCTTTGGATCTCACTTTCCTCACCTGTAAATTGAGAAGCTCAGAATTCATTACCTCCCTGAGAACCCCTGGTTCAGCTCTAAATCTATGAACCTAGCCAGGTGAGGGACTCCTAGTTAGGGGCTTTGATTAGGCCTCCAGGACCAGTCAGATTTGAATTGCCCATCAATGATCACACCTATTGGAAGAGGTGTAAACAAAGGCTTTTGATCTTTTAACTATGCTAAACTGCTCAGTCTTATACAACCTGATGGGATCCTTTACACATGTAAAAGCGCTCTATAACTATCGATTACTCTTATTCTAAGGCCCTGGATTCCGTATTCGGGGAAGGCAGGGGCCTTAAGAGGCCCAACAATCCAACTCTAAAATTTAGATTTTAAAGTTGAAGAAACAGGTATGGAGAGCTTACATAAAATGCCCAGGGTTACACAGTTAAGAAGTGGGGTTTCTCCAACTTCATAAATTCCCATCAACCTCATAAATAAACAAACAAATAAAAATAAATAAAATAAACATGGGAAATCCTAGCTCTGTTATTAACTACGTGAGTGACTATGGGGATGTCATTTCACCGCGCTGGGCCTCAGTTTCCTCATCTGTAAAATGAGGCTGCTGGACTAAACGGCCTCTGGGTCCATTCCCAGATCTAAGTGTACGATCCTATGATCCCCTGAACAACAAAAACCCCAAGGCCGCATACGACCCAGCTGTCCTCCCTCCCCGCATCTCTAACTCCCAACGACCGCGCCTAGCAACGCCTCCTGGCGCCCAAGACCCGCCTGCTAAGGATTGCGTAATTTCCGGTCCGTGCCGCGTGAGGGAGGCGGAGCTGCTCCTCACTTCCGGAGGGAAGTTCGGCTGCGGGAGTGGGGCACTGGGTCGGTGAGTTATCGACCGGGCTCGGGACTCGGAGCCGGGGGACTGCAGGTTGAGGGAACCCGGGCCTCCGGGGGAAGCGGGGACGCTGAGGCCAAGCGCTGTCGCCTCGGGTGAGGCCGCAGCGGGAGGCGGCGGGCGGGGTCGGCCCCTCTAGGGTTTGGGAATGTTGGGCGGGGAAGACAGGCCTGGGCCGCCCCGAAGCGACGGGAGCGAATCCTGGCACGCCCCCTCCCCTTAGGTCACTTCTCCCCAAGGGGAGCCAGCCGGCCTTGGCTCTGATGCCTTTGGGGCTCTCGGACATTTTCTTTGCCCTCGGGATCTGTTTTCTAGTGAATAATTTAAAGCCTCAGTTTACACTCCTGTAAGACGAGGTGGCCTTGAGCTAGGTGCTCTTGAAGATTCCTTTCAGACCCTAAATCCCATAATCTCTAAGCCCTTTCCGCTGAGGACCACATCGGATATTAGAGTCGGCAGGGATCGTGAAGGCTATCTCATCCAGTCTTACAGACGAAGAAACTGAGGCCCGGAGAGGATAAGAGACTTGTTAATAAAAATAATAGCTAGTAGTATTTATAGAGTGCTTTACATCTGGCAAAACATTTTACAATTATTATCTCATTTTATTCTTCTAGCAACCCTGAGACGTAGGTGTTGTTATTATTCTCATCTCACAGATGAGGAAACTGAGGCAGACAGAGGTTGAGGGACTTGTCCAGGATCACACAGCTAGTAATTGTCTGACGCTGAATTTAAGCTCAGATCTTTCTGACTACAAGTCCAGTGCTCTATCCACTGTGTCACCTAGCTGCCTGGCATGTCATGAAGCTAGTGAGTGGAAGAACCAAGTCTAGAACTCCGTTTTCCTGATTCCATATGCTTTTCTTTCTATACTGAACTGCCTGTATGTTCTGTCTTGTAGAGTCTCTTCCAGTTCTAATTTTCTATGTCCTAAAGCCCATGGATTTCATTGAATCTGGCCATTAAGTGACTTTTACCCCAAGGTCTGGCAGCCAATTTCTAAAGAAGTTCTACCGAGGATGTTCAAAAGAGTGTGCCACAGATTCTAAAAATAGAGTTACAGACATATTTTGACTTTTTTGGATTGATTTTTTAGCTTTTAAGGTGATGACTTTGAAGGGTCATCACTTAAATTTGATTGTATAAGCACATTCTCATGAACTACAAAATTCTATTCTCCAAACACAATTTTCTATCCTTTTATTTTTTTATTTTTTTTTATACTTTTCTTTACACTAAATTGGCTTCTCTGTATAAGCCATACTGATAGATTGATAGTCTGTCAAGAAGGAAAGAAAAAAAAATTGTGAGGCAAGATGGATTTAACTAGTGTGATACGAGTGTCTCTTTTTCAGGCTTTCAAATCATTTTTCCTCAGAGTAACCCTGAGGTGGGTAGGGAATGTATTATTATCTCCGTTTTATACACGAATGAACAGACTCAGGTCAAAGTGAGTTGCCCATGATTACGAAGCTTGGTAAATGGGGGATTGGATCTAGAATATGACAGGTCATTTAGCTTCATTGCTTGTTCCATGTAATAAGGGCCTTGTCCTTTAGAGGATTATTATTTCCAGAGTCAGTCATGTTGTGAAAAAGATCTGAAGGTTTTAATGCCCTGAAAATAAGTCAAGTGCGACATGGCACTTGAAGTGGTCTTAAGCCTTCTTGAGTGTTGTGTTATCTATAGAATAAGGATGATTGATAGTCCTTCTGCATCCTGCCATTAAATATTTATTCTGAAGAAGAGAAGACTTGAGAGTGGCATGATAACTGTTTTCAAGTGTTTGAAATGTTATGTAGCGAGGGATAGGTTCATCCTGCTTGGCTCCGCAGAGTAGAATTAGGAACAATGGATGGAAGTTGCAGAGAAGTTGATAATAATTAGAGCTGTCCAAAAGTGAAATGGACTACATATGGAAACAAAAATTCTTCAAGTGAAGATTGAATGGCCATTTATTGAGAATATAATTTATCAGGGCAGCTAGTTTGTACAGTTGATAGAATGCTGGACTTGGGCATAGGAAGACCTAAGTTCAGATTCACCCTCAAACACTAGCAGTGTGGTTCTGAGCAAGTCACTTAATCTATGTGTGCCTCAATTTCCTCACCCGTAAAATGGGGATAATGGAAGCACCTACCTCCCAGGTTTGTTCTGAGGATCAAATGAGTTAACATATATGTATGTATATATATGTATATGTATATAATGTTTTACAAACCTTGAAGTGCTACATAAATGCCTGTTATCGTAGAGGAAATTTATCTTCATAGTTAAGTTGAATTAGATGTCTTCTGAACTCCTTCCAGCTATGAAATCTTGGGATTTTGTGATCGCTTCACTGATTCCTCTTCTCAGCTCCATAAAGTGAGGTTCTCTTAAGCCGTATTCTCCCACATCCACATCCATATCATGTGACAGATTGCTACTCCTGAGGAGTATGGTGTTAGTGGAAAGAGTACCAAGCTTAGAGTCAGGAGAGACCTGTGTTTGAATCTGAATTTGATTACTTCCTGGTTTGTGACGTTGAACAATTCACTGAACTACGCTGAGTTTCATTTATCTCATCCAAAAATGAAAATAATGATATTTGCATTGTCCCTCACAGGGTCGATATGAATAAAGTGCTTAAATAAATTGTTATTTTTATTAGTCCCTCACTTAGATGACTCCCAGATCTATACAGGGTGTCCTCAAAGTCTTAGAGTTTAAAGTTTTAAGCTTTGATAGCTTAAATAGCTTAAAACTGCAATAAGACTTTTAGAACACCCTCTATTTTCAACTCCAGTCCTTCAAGGTTTACAGATATTCATTTCCAACTTTCTCATGGATATCTTTGCTGAAATATCTTGGCAGTTCCTCAAATTCAGTGTGTCTAAAACTGAATCTAATTATCTTGTCCCCCAGAACTAATTCCTCCTTTTGACTTCCTTATTCCTGTCAATGATATCACTTTCACACAGTTATGTAGGTTTAAAACCTTGGTGCTATCTTTATAACTGTGTATAGGAAATGAGGAAGAATTAAATTCCTGTCAATTCTACTGTTATCCTGTGATCCTACTTTAATATCCGAAACATCCATGATGTCTTTGGTGTAGTTACTCCATCAAATAGTATTTCACATTTGGGTAGATGTATTATTCCTCTTGCCTAGGTTGTTAAGTTTCATAAGGGCAGGACCACATCTCATGATTGTTTTTCCCCTAAAACCTATTGAGTGCTTTGCGTAAAGTAAACCCTTAATAAATAATTATTGAGTGAATGAATGGTATGCTTGTTTTTTAAAAAAAAATTATTGTCACCTTCTAGTCACACATTATGTGTTGTAAAAAATACCACAAAGTTTTCAGGCCATAGGAGAAAATACATCGATTTTCCTGTTCTGAGGCACTCATAGACATGTTCATTTGTTATCTAAATGCCTTAGGGTATGGTAGCACATTAGCAGAAAATGACATTGCTGAAACTTGTTTTGCTTTAATTTAGAATTTAAGTTCTTGAGTGAAATAAAAGGAGACCAGGAACTGCTTTGGGTATGGCTGCTGAGCTGAACTTCTCTCCCCCTGAGGTCCCGGAGCCTACTTTCCTAGAGAATCTTCTTCGTTACGGATTGTTTTTGGGGGCTATCTTCCAGCTTATCTGTGTACTGGCCATAATCTTCCCCATTTCGAAGTCTCATGAAGGGGTAAGTAATTTTTTTGGGGGTGGGGGCGTGGAGTATTAACTCCTTAAGGGTAGGGGTGGTAGGTTTTATATATTTAGCACATCTTTCAAATGCCTGCTATAGAAATATCATGGATATTGACCATGAATATGAATAATTTGTGGATTTCCTAGTTTATTATTATGTTCATTATTATAAAAAGCATTTTGTAGTAGTAGAAAGAGCCCTGGGTTTGAGTCCTAATTCCACCACTTATTGGTCATGTAACAACAGCTTGGACAGGTCCCTTCACCACTGTGAGCCTCATTATTTGCATTTGTAAAATGAAGGATAATAATATTTATATAGTACCTGCATTAGGATTATTATTAGGAAAGCACTTTGTAGGAACTGAAGGGATGTTAGTAATAATTTTTCATTTCCCTGTACATACACTATATATTTGGGAAAGAAGTAGATCTGTGATGATCATGCCTGAGGACCTCCCTCTTTCCCCACATTAAATTGTCAGTATCCATAGGACATTTGGTCTCATCCTGCTTTATTCTCATCTCACGGGTACTATGTATTATTGTATGTTAAAAATAATTCATTCAATAAACATTTACTAAGTGTCTAATCCATGCAAGGCACACTGCTATCATTTTTATTGTTCTTAGTAATGGATTGAATTCTCTTTACGGCCTCAGGGGAGCAAAGTGATTAATATTTTTGTTTTATAGGCAGAGAAATGGAATCAGCAGTCTTTAGCTTATTGGTGAACTGGATAACTGTACTAAGGAAAAGAGAGTGAGGAGAAGAGAAGAAAGGGTTAATTAATAACAGGCTGGAAGAGATAGCTTACACCTGTATGTCAAGCTCCAAAAAAGATTTTTACAAGCTACATCATTTGGCCAAATCTAATAAGATAAAAGTTAATAGGAGCAAATGAAAAATATTACACTTGGGTTCTAAAGATCATCTTTATGAGTATAAGATGTAAGAGGTATGACTAGACAGAACTTCGTCTGCAAAAGATCTGAGGGTTTTTGTGGATTCCAGGTTTAGTATGAGTCAACAGTGTGATATGGCAGCTAGAAAAGCTAACACGATCTTGAACTATATTGAAGGGGATAGCTACTAAGAACAAGCAGCCGATAGAGAACATCAGACCACATCTCAAGTATCATATTCGGTTCTGGAGGCCATATTTGAAGAAAGACATTTATAAAGTAGTGCTTGTCTGGAAGAGAGGCAGCCAGTGTGGGCATGCTGTATGTGAGGATCATTTGAAGAAACCATGGATAGCCTGGAAAGAGAAAACCCAATTTGAAAGATGGGTTTGGTTTGTTCTGCTTGGTTGCAGAAGGCAGAACTCGGAGTATTGGGTGGAAATTGCACAGAGGAGATTTGGGTTCTAGGTTAAGCCAAATTTCCTAACAATTGTGTTTTCTAAAAGTGAAATGTGCTGCCTCAGAAGATCATGGGTTTCTTTTCATCAGAGGTTTTAGAGTGAAGGCTAGATGACCACTACTCCTTTAAGTTGTAGAATAAATTTTATTTTTCAGGTGTGAGCTGGAGTTCCTTGCAGTGCTGAAATTCTGGATTTCTATGAATTTTAGAACATAATCACTTCTACAGAGTGATTTTTATTTAGAGGCCCAGTATACTATCTAAAAGTTTTCCTCTTGCCTGGCCTGTCTGTATAGACAAGATTTTTTGCAACACTTTGGTACTCTCATACACATACATTCTCCTTAGTCCCTTTCTCTCTTTTTTCAGGGTGGAAGAATGAACCAGTTTTATAGAACTGAAAACCAAATAAAAATTGTAACTACAATCCCTGTGTTAGGATATTGCTTAATTTTTCATGGGAAGGTACTATGTATACATAAAAATAATTCGTTCAATAAACATTTACTAAGTGTCTAATCCATGCAAGGCACACTGCTATCATTTTTATTGTTCTTAGTAATGGATTGAATTCTCTTTACAGCCTCAGGGGAGCAAAGTGATTAATATTTTTGTTTTATAGGCAGAGAAATGGAATCAGCAATCTTTAGCTTATTGGTGAACTGGATAACTGTACTAAGGAAAAGAGAGTGAGGAGAAGAGAAGAAAGGGTTAATTAATAACAGGCTGGAAGAGATAGCTTACACCTGTATGTCAAGCTCCAAAAAGATTTTTACAAGCTACATCATTTGGCCAAATCTAATAAGATAAAAGTTAATAGGAGCAAATGAAAAATATTACACTTGGGTTCTAAAGATCATCTTTATGAGTATAAGATGTAAGAGGTATGACTAGACAGAACTTCGTCTGCAAAAGATCTGAGGGTTTTTGTGGATTCCAGGTTTAGTATGAGTCAACAGTGTGATATGGCAGCTAGAAAAGCTAACATGATCTTGAACTATATTGAAGGGGATAGCTACTAAGAACAAGCAGCCGATAGAGAACATCAGACCACATCTCAAGTATCATATTCGATATTGGGGGGCAGAGTTGTTGAGAATTGATTAATATATCAGAACAAGACATACCTTCCCACAAAATACAAAAAGTAAAGTTAAATGAAGTTTTAAGCCAATTTTGTTTACTAAAATAACTTTACCTTTTCATTAAACCAGAGGCTTAGAGATTTCATTTTGCATGAGATGAAACAAGGAAACAGTTTAGTCTGATTTTGTTCTTAATGACATATAAGTTATTCAGAGCACTAGCAAGCTTTAAAAAGTGGTATACTTATTTTAGGCTTCTTCCCCCCCCAGTCACTGATTTCCTAGTACTTTTTTGTCTAGTTTACTAAGAAACACAAAATCATAGGTTTCAGTTTAAAGATTCAAAGGTCCAACCAAACCTGAAGCATGGATGAAGGCTGAGGGAAAAGGTCGTTCAAGTTTAGTAGAGTAGAGAGGGCAGAGGGTAGAATCTTGGTGGCAAGAGGTGGTGGAAGAATGGGTTAAGAAGAATGAGTGCTAGAAATAACAACATTACTGCAAAGAAAAACAACTTTTAAGAGACTTAGGAACTGTGATCAGTGCAGTGGAACCAACCATGTTCCAGAGGACTCATGATGAAACATATAGAGAGATGTCAGATGCAGAGGGTGCCCACATCAGGACATGGCTAATGCAGGAATTTATTTTGCTTGACTACACATTTGTAATAGGTTTTGTTTTTCTTCCTTAATGGGTAAGAGAGGGAGAGGTAAGAAGGAGGGAATTTGAAACTGAAAATAAAATATTTTTTTAAAAGGAATAAATGGTAGAGAAGGTTGGAGGTAGCTCTGGTATCTATCTTTCAAGATCACTCAAACTCTTAAATTAATCAACTGAGGCTGATCACCTCAACCTAAAGTGAAGCAATCTCTTTTTCCTCTCAATCCTATAGCAGTTATGATCTGTACAGTTATATATGCTCTATCTCTGATATAACTCTTCTACTATGAGCTAAAATTATTATTTAATTTTTTTATGTCTTATCTCCCCATTTAGACAGTTAAGCTTCTTGAGGTAAAAGAGCACTGTATTTGTACATTTTTGTACCCCTCACAGCAACTAGCTTAGGAGTCCTTAACTTTTTTGGATCTTGGACCCTTTCGCAGACTGAGGAAGTCTATTTTGTTCAATTATTTTAAAGGTCTATAGACCTTTTCTCAGGATGATATTTTAAAACAATTAAATGAAATGCTAAATTTCAGTTAGAGATTAGTGAAAATAAAGATACAATTTTTTCCATCAAGTTCGTGGACCCCTTAGAGTCTATGCACAGACTCTTTTTGGATTCATGAACCCCAGGTTAGGAACTTCTGAATTGACATAATTCTCAACTGACATAAACTCTTAAGAGTTTGTTGTTGCTGTATTCTCTTCCATTGCAGGAAAAGTTCACTAGAATTCATGGAAGAAATGGCTCTTTTTGGTGAAATATCTGTATAGAAATAACTACTATGCAAGCAAGTCCTTCAGGGTAAAGGACCCACAAAATGATGGGGTTACAGAGGTTATGATAATGTTTCTAGAGCCACAGACATTTGGAAAATTGTGTGTGGGATCTGGAATTGTTCCTTATGGCTCTAGCGACTTTTCGAGATTCAAGCATAAACTGAGAGCAAGTGGAATTTGGAAGTAGATTATATAGTTAATTTAAATGGACTATCAGAATTGGAATTAAGACACGTAGGCTCCTTTTTCTCCTAATGTGTGGACATGTTTATATGCACACAGGCACATGTTTGTGCCCTGCTTATCTTTTGCACAAGTATTTTTTGCACTATTAGAGAAACTAGGAACAAGATATTTGATTTACAGGATGATAAACAAGAATTACTGTGCCATGGTTATGAAAATGGTAGTACCTGCCTCTTAATCTGAATGGAATTCCAGACAGCTCTGGCTCCAGCCATGATGAAGCTCTTAGCTTTGTTTAGTCATCTCATATTGAACATTAGAAGGCAGCAGTGATTTACCTAAGGTAACAAGCTCTTCCCCATGAATAACAGAGCAGGTTGCTTCATTCCCATGAGAATGCTGGCATATTTCTGTGGGTTCTTTCTGCATAAATTACAACATTTAGAGAGTAAATCAGGTCTTATTTTTAAGAGGCCATGCAGCTACAAATCATTTTCAGCAGGCCGCAAAGGCATAGTTTCAAGCTTCAGAAACATTTGAACCCAACTTCTGTATTTAGGAGTTAACTATATTTTCAGCTAGCATGCGTTATAAATAACTTTTTCATGGATTTTTCTGGAAAGCAAGGTAGTCTGTATGTATTTGGTGGATTGGCTTCATAAACATTTTTTCAGTCTGAAGGTTCTTTGTTGTGGAACTTCTTTTGCAGAGTTTTAGGAACCCTTTCTATATAGCAACTGGAAATGTGTAGTCTGCTGCTCTTTTCTGCCTCTCTTGGGATCAGTCACCCTGTGGCAGTAAAGGAACAGAAGTCCATAGCTCTGGGGCAGAGAACGTGCTTGGACAGTGGTGGGACGGAGTAAAGAAGCAGCAGAAATGTAGTGGGAAGAACAATAAACTAGGTATCGGGAGATCTGAATTCTAGTCTTGGTCTGCTACCTTAGGTAAATCACTTATCCTATAAAGATTTTAGCTTCCTTATTCTGAAAATTAGAGGGTTGGATTTGGTGACTTCTAAGGTCTTTTCCAGGTTTAGGATTTAGCCACAAAGGAATTTTTAAAAATTATTTATTTTTAATATTCCTTTTTTAAAAAATATTTTGAGTTTCAAATTCTCTCCCTCCTTCCAGCCCCTACCCTTCACATTGAGAAGGCAAGCAATATGATATCAATTATACATCCCACCAAGAAATCTTTAGCCATATAGAGATATCTATATGTTGAGGGGTGAGGGAAAGAAAGGTCAAGAGGAAGGAATAGGAGACTATTGGGACAAGAGAGCCACATAAGTAAAAGCTGCAAAAGTTTCAAATTTGCACATTGGGAACTTCCAACATTGTTAAATTTTTGTATTTTTAAAAGAAATAATTTTTATTTGTATCATTTTGTCTTTGTATCATAATTATTTCTTGGAGAAATTTTCCCTTTCCTTTTCCAGATTGAACAAAAATGATTAAGCAAAAACACTTGATGCAGTAACAGACACTGACTATACACAAATTCACTGCACAATTTCTGGAAACCATTCTATTTGAATCTGGACAAGTCTTTTCTTCTCCTAATCAGGTTGAGTTCCGCATATCTCCTGCTTCAAGTTAGCCTCTCCTAGGTTGGCTTAACTGGCAAATTCCAAACTTAATTGATCAGTAAAATCCTATTTCTTTCTCTTCTCTCCATTGAAGGAAGGGGGACATTTTGAGCCAAGAAAATTTGAGGTGACCAAGAAGCCAAAAGGGGCTGCTCCTTCTCAAAGCAAAAAGTCCAAGAAGGAAACCAAGAAGAAGAGATAGAGTAGAAGCTGCCAAACGTGACACACGTATGGCCTGCTTTACTTTCTTCAGAATCAAGTACTCGTGAAGAAGGACCATTGCAGGAAAATCACATCTTCATAAAAACATTTGTCTGGCATCATCTTCCTTACAGAATCTGAGTTGGAAGAGACCTCAGGGGTCATCTAATCCAATCTCTATCTGAATAGGAATCCTTTCTACAGCCTCCCAGATGAGTGATCATGCTGCCTCTGCTTGAAGACCTCCAGTGATGGGGACCTACTACCTCCTGAGGCAATCCATTCCCCTTTTGGATAGCTCGCTAATTGTTAGGCTGACATCCACCTCTGAAATTTCTACCTAGTCCTTCAGAGACTAGAGAATTAAGGTGGCTCTGGTGGAGCATGGGTGCCTTTTAAACACAGAGGACCATATATGCATGAGCATTTCACTGGCCCTAGGTGGCCAAACCACCTCCCCAAAAGCCCTGTCTTCAAATCTTGTTCAGTCATGGCTCCTGAAGCACAATCCGTCATAAAGGAAAGTGTGGGTTATGTCTCTACAATGACATTTGACTTTATGGAAAATGACAACAGAATCATGAGCACATTATACAAACAAAGGCTATGTATATTGGAATACTTAGTTTAAAGGTCACGTTAAAATAACTGAGCTGCTTTTTAGTGTTTAACCATTTTAAGTAATTTTTAATATAACATGTATGTACACTACCAAACAGGATCTGCAGCCTAACCTGGACAAGTCTTCTCGACTCCTAATCAGCTTTTGTCTTCACTTTAAAAGAGTGTTAAGACCTTTCTTTGTCAAAATGATGTCAACTACAGTCTTTTCAATTAGAGAGGCTAAGGCAGTTAAATCTGAGAGGTTGCCTGGGGTGAAAACGATTTTCAAATTTTGCACCAAAATATTAATCATCTTTTTTCTTTTCTAAATGAAGCATTTTTCAGTATTTCCTCTAATTATCCCTCATAAGATAGAAAAGATTTCACTAAGTAAAGAAATGTTTTCTGTGTAGAAATTGGCCATAGTCTCAAACTCTATAATATGGTTTAGGGTCGGCATTTTGTTCCCTACTGCTGCCTCCCTGACCTATTTTTAGTGTGTCCCCTGAACCTTTCCCACCCCAAACAAAACTTTTAGTCCCAGCTTTAAGGAGAAAAGATTGAAATGAGCATGAGAGAAGATTAATAAACCACAGTGCATGATGAACCTTTTATGTTGTCTGCTGGTATGTGGTAGTGGGAGTTGTTGGAGGGGGGGCAAGGGGCAGGGTGGCTACCTTGGTGTAGTGGAAAGAGTATCGGATTTGAAGCCAAAGGACAGAGTTTGAAACCTGGCTCTGGTCACACTACCTATGACCTTGGGCAAGTCACTTAACCTCTGGGCTCAGGTTCCTTCTAACTCTTAAATCCAGTAAATCTTGAGTCCTCATTCTATAAGTAAAGGGAGTGATGATATGTTATAGGAAGAATATTAGGATAAGGTTGATGACACTGCAGGGTAATCTGACAGTCCTAATGTTTCAGAGACTCAGTAGAGGCAGATCTAGCTGTTCTGATATGTCAGGCAATTAAAAGGATACTGGGGATAGTCTCGAGGACAGTAGGCAAACAACAAGCATTTATTAAGTGCTTACTATATGCCAGTTTTACAGACAAAAAGAAAAAAGACCCTGCCCTCAAGGAGCTTGCATTCCAATGGGGGAAGGCAAAATATGGAAGCTGGAAAGCAGGGAAGAGGACATGCAGAGAGAAGCACAGAAGAGAGGCCTGGGTGAAACATCAAAATGGAAGGAACTCACCAATGGGAGAAAGAAGCTGGTATGGCAGAGAGAAGTTCCAGCTTGAGAAGGCAGAAGGGGTTCACAGCTCATTGGGATGGTTCTTAGTCTTTGGAAAAAAGGAAGCTTACAGAGCCATTATCTGTATTAGATTTTCCAATGGATTTACGGCCTTTGCATATGTTTCTCTGGCATGAGAAAAGCAGAGGACTCGAGTTCTAAAACTGGCTCTGATAAGATAGTGGAAGTTTAAAACCATTATTTATGTTATGTTGACTGGATAAATTTGGGTACTTGACTTCTACAATGTAGCTACATAGGACAGTGTACTTCTTGTTTCAGCAATAGGGGTGCTCAATGCCTTACTGTAAATGGTTTCATGAGTTTCGTGGCCAAAAACAATTTGATGGCTAAGCTAGTAATCAGCCTTTGAACAGATTTAGTGGTTCTCACAGTCTGTCACTTGGCCTTTTGTGTCTGAGCTTATTCCATGCTAAGAGCCTATGAGAGCCCATGGTCATTCCCATGCCATAATGAAACTGTTGGACTAGGACTTTTGGGGAGTGTTTTGTTTTTGCTTTTTGTTCTGGACCTGTGATGTCATCATAAGAAAATCAATTTTTTCCAATGTAGATTGGCAGCTCTTCAGCAACGAAGAATCTTAGGCTTCCCTGGTAGTATGTGGGATGTAGACCCAGGTCTTTGTTACTCCCAAACCAGTCCTTTTATCTGCTGCTACAGGATGCTTCTCTTTATGGACCTAGATTGAGTAAAAGCCAAATAGCCTATGTGTAAGGCTTTTTACTTGCCACTGTGGGAGAAAATATGATCCCTAATCTTAAAACAGCTTACAATCTAGTTAGGAAGAACTTCTATTTTAAGGAGAGTGTTCAGGCCTGTCATGTCTTCATTCCTCCCTAGGCTCCATTCCTGACTCTGCACTTAATTATGCTTAAAGAAACCTATTGAACCTGGAAATTCACTCAACTCACTGATGTGTTGGTAAATATTTTAACAACTGGTTCTCTGAGAAGAAAATGTACATGTGACATACCCTTATGTTTAATCTTCATTTTTAATAGTTTCTCCATCACTTCTTAAGTCTAGAACACCAACAAAATAAGAAATCAAGTCCTAATTTATAGCATTTGCTGACTTCAAGGGTGTGAAGGCTTACAGTGAAAATTGAACTGTCTGTTTTCAAGAGCTAGTCATTTTGAGCTGGCTGTAACACATCCCTAACTTTGTCCTTGGACTTCTCACACTGGAAGTACATTCTGACCTGTAGCCCCTTCCTCTGATCGGCTGGTTGCTCCCAGAACTTTCATTTGAAGGAAAATACTTAGAGGCCTGCCAAGTGTTGATTCCTCTTTAGGCTCCACTGTTGCTTAGACCATTAATTAGAGTACTAATGCTTGGCTTCAATTTAACAAGCATTTAAGTTCCTACTATGTGTTGTGCACTTTGCTATGCACTTGTGATAGAAAGCAAAATGAAAAGTTCTTGCTCTCAAGAATCTTACCTCTCCTGAAGAGGATAAACATATGCAGATAAGAAAATTAAAAAAAAAAATACAAAATAATTGGGGGGAATCAGGAAAGGCCTCATGTTGAATGTGACCCCTGAGCTAAGCCTTGAATGGAAGTAAAGGTTCAAAGGGGAGAGGGAGTAAGCATTTATTAAGTACCTGCCGTATGCCAAGTTCTGTCCTTAGCACTTTACAAATATCTTATTTGATCCTCACAACAACCCTGTGATGATCATCATGCTATTATGATACCCATTTTACAGTTGAAGAAAGAGGCAGACAAAAGTTAAGTGACTTGCCCAGGGTCACAGAGCTGTGACTATCAAGTGTCTGAGACTGGATTTGAACTCAGGTCCTCCTGACTCCAGGGCCAGTGCTCTAACATCTGTAGCTTTTTGATTTGCTATGATTTGTTGTTGTTGACACCTATAGTTTAAAGTTAAGTTGTTACATAAAGGGCAAATGTTACTAAAGAACAATACTCTTTTAAAAATAAGACCCATTCCCCAATTGATAAGTGGTCAAAGGATACAAACAGGCAGTTTGCAGAAGAAGAAATCAAAGCTATCAATAGTCATATAAAAATGCTCTAAATCACTAATGATTAGAGAAATACAAATTAAAACAACTCTGAAGTACCACCTCATACTTATCAGATTGGCTAAGGTGACAGAAAAGGAAAATGATGAATGCTAGAAGGGATATGGGAAAATTGAGACCTTTGTGCACTGTTGGTTTTGTTGTGAATGAGGCTACCCATTCTGGAGAACAATTTGGAACTTTGGCCAATAGGCTATAAAGCTGTGCAAACCTCTGACCCAGTAATACCCCTGCTAGATCTATACCCCAAAGAGATAAAAGGAAAAAGACAATGGATAGAATTGTCAGTGCCACAGTGAACCAGAAACATAATCAGAACCAGAAATTTAGGAAGCAATGAAGGTTTATGATGGAACCCCACCTGCACAGGTGGAGACTACTGAAAGGAACAAAAGGACAAAGCTTATGTAGGTTTCAGTTTAGGCAGGAGGCTAACTGGGTGTGGGCTACCTCTGGATTGGACAGGACTATTGCTGGGGGCTTGTGGGGTAGGAATAGAGGATGTGATATCCCTTGACTGAACAGGCCTCTTGCTGGGGCAATAACAGGAAAGGCTCTTCTTCAGGTTAGCTGTCTCTTGTAACTCTGCCCTAATAGATAGGATTATTTCAGACTTGCTATCTCGGTAGAAAGGAAGATTGCAGAAGGGAGCTGCAAAACAAGTAGGGTCAGCGCAAGACAGAGGAACTCCAGACAAAATGGAGTTGCTTTAGTTTTCTTAGCTACCTATGTACCTATGTACAAAAATAGTTATCACTGCTCTTTTTGTGGTGGCAAAGAATTGAAAAAACTGAGGGGATGCTCATCAATTGGGGAATGGCTGAACAAGTTGTGTGTAATGGAATACTGTTGTGCTGTAAGAAATGATGAGCAGGCAGATTTCAGAAAAACCTGGAAAGACATAATTGATGCTGAGTGAAGTAGAACCAGAACATTGTAGATAGTAACAGCAACATTATGCGATGACCGACTTAGATACACTTAGCTCCTCTCAGCAATGCGGTGATCTAAGACAACCCCAAAAGACTCATGATAGAAAATGCTATCCACATCCAGAGAAAGAACTATGGAGTCTGAATGTAGATCGAAGCATACTATTTTCTCTTTTTGTTTTATCTTGTGATTTTTTCCATTTTGTTCCGATTCTTCTTTCACAACGTGACTAATGTGGAAATATGTTTCATATGTTTGTACATGTATAGCCTGTGTCGGATTGCTTGCTGTCTTGGGGAGGTGGGAAGGTATGGAGAGGGGAGGGAGGGTACAGAGAGGGGAGGGAGGGAGAAAAAAAACAACAACTTGGAACTCAAAATGTTATAAAAGTGAATGTTAAAAGCTACCCTTACATGTAATTGGAAAACATAAAATACTATTAAGTGGGAAAAAAAAGAAAAAAGGAGTGGTTTCAGAAGAACTTGGAAAGACTCATGAGCTGATGCAAAGCGAAGTGAACAGAACTAAGAGAACATTATATATACTAACAGCAATTTTGTAAGGATGATCAATTGTGAAAGACTTTGCTACGCTGATCAATGCATTGATCCATGACATTTCCAAAGGACTCATGATGAAAAATACTATTCGTTTCCAGAGAGAGAGAACTGATGCAGATTGAAGCGTAGTTTTTTCACTTTTTTAATTGTTTTTGCTTTTTTTTCCTAACATATCTAATGTGGAAATTTGTTTTGCATGACTGTATGTAGTATCATGTTTCTTGGCTTCTCAATGGTTGAGGGAATAAATTTGGAACTTAAAATAAAAATAATGATAATAAGAAGAAGAACACTATTCCCTTTCTGCCAAACTGCCACTATAGGGAAAAATCCTGGATAAAATTGTGAAGTAGTTGGTTTGCCTTCAATAACCCTGTTTTCCTGTAACTTTTCCTAGATAACTAGGGCTCTTCCATTGCCATCCTACTTGTCAAGGAGAAAAACCATCTAGTAAAGTTACTGGCATTAGAATGTTAGGGACTCAATGGGTTCAAACTTGGGAGTGTTGTCATTGTTTTTTAAAGTATCAACTGAAAGGGGGCAATATTTTACCCAGAGCATTGTGGTAAAATTTGGGGCCTCAGAGGGGGAAGCAAGGCACAGTATGGTGTAGGGGAAAGTGAGCTGAACGTAGAGGTAGGAAGACCATGGTCCAAGTACTTCCTCTGACACATAGTGGCTATGTAACCCTGGGTAAGTCGTTTAACTTCTTATTTACTCTAGGAACTTTCTAAGATGATAAATAGCAGAGAAGGTTCTGACCTACTTTGGTAGAGGGAATTCCCCATACCAATTAAATCACAAGTCTAGCCCCAAACACTAATAAATAAGGGTGGAGAATGGGAGGAAGGATGCTTTTTCAGTGCTCTTCAGTTCACCTCATGATGACTGCCAACTGTCTGCTGTTGCCTGGGCTGAACCTCATCACCAACAACAAGGTTATGTTTAGTGATTGGGGGTAGGAGGGTGCTCTGCCCCTCCCAGATTTCCCCCATTGCCAGGAAATAATTTCACCATTGGGGATGAGTTTTTTGGTGTTACCGGTATCAAGTAAATGTTCCTGGAAAGGTCCCATTAAAGAAAGAAATCAATTTTATCTTAGTGTGAATGAGTTTACCAAATCCTTTTCAAGGCCCAGCTAAGAGAAAGCAAGGTTTAAGTGGTTATAAGGGGAAAGCACAGAGGGATGCCAGGAAAGGAAATGGGTAGACTTTGAAGAAAACTTCAAGACTTCATCATCTTGCTTGAGGCTGATTTGTTTAAAAGCAATGAGTACCAATAGCCTGAAAAAATGAGTGCTTGGGGTCATTTTTCATTATTGATTAAAATTTACCTTTGCAACTCGATTTCTTCCAAGTCACAACCTGTTTACTTCATGCTTTGGGCTTATGAATCAGCTTTTTAACCTGGCTTCTTTAATTCCCTGAGGACATGCTTAGTGTGCTATTTACCAGGTGGTTTACCATTTCATAGGATCTTAGAGTAGAAGAGAACTCAGAGGTCATGTAAGCCAAACCCTATCGGAGACCTGCATCTTTTCTACAATGTCCCCCAACATTGGTGCAACGGAAAAAGAGCACTGATCTCCCCAGCTACTAGGGCACTTTCTCTCAAAGCTACCTTGTATTCATTTTGCATATATTCTGTGTTTACTTTTAGATGTACATACTGTCTCTCCCACTAGATTGTAAGCTCCTTGAGTGCAGGAACTATTTGACTTTTGTCTTTGCATCCCTATTGCTTAGCACAATGCCTGGCATGTAGGAACTTCAATGCTGATTGATTGATAGATATGGAATCAGAAGACAGTAGGTTCAAATCTGCCACTTTCCTCTGAGGGAGACTGGGAAAAGCCTTAGATAGAAGGTGGTGCTTGAATTGAGTTTTGATAGGAACCAGGTATTTCCAGAAGCTGTGGTGTGGTCAAGAGTGCATTTCAGGCATGTAGGACAGTTAGTGCAATGGCAAAGAGATGGGAGATAGAGTGTGATGTGGGAAGAGCTGCAAAAAGGCCAGTTTGACTAAACTGTGGAGTGGGTGGAGCGGGGTAATGTGTAATTAGGCCTGAAAGGTCGAATAGGGCCAGGTCATGAAGGGCCTTGAGTGCCAAATAGAAGAGTTTTTTAATTGATGTCTCAGTCAAAATGTACTGATTGTGGTCCTCCACATATTCTCCATCTTCTGAGACTCCAAAGGACAGATCAATAGGCAATCCTGGCAACTCCAACAAGTACAGAGTAAAAGCTTGTGACACCATTCCTGGTCGTGTTATATGTGTAGTTTCAAAGCCCAGCACAATAGGCTCTGGGGCTTATATAGATCAAAGTCAATCTTGGGGACATTCTCCCCTGAAGTACTCTCTCTGGCTTATTTTGCTTCCATTTAGAGTTCTCTCTAGTAAAAAATAAGAACATAAATTGCATATAGCTCATGTCTAGGTCTCTACCTACAGATATGGGTAGAACGACTCCATGCAAGCCCTCCAGATACCAGTACTGTCAGGTACTAAACAGTGGTTATTCCACCAGAAAGAAAAGTGCAAAAACAATATAAAGAATTTGGAATTGTCCATAAACAGTTGATATGATTTCTCTTCTCTCCCTAGTGAGTGCTGTCTTATCTACGGCCCATATAGTAAGTCTTTCAGTCAGTATTTATTAAGTACCTGCTATGTGCTATGCAATGATCTAAGTGCTGGGGATACAAAGAGGCAAAAACCAATCCTTGCCCTCAAAGAGCTCACAACCTAATGGGGAAGACAACAAGTAAACAAATACATATAGGTAAGCTATCTGTAGATAGGATAAAGAGGAAATAATTAACAGAAGAAAGGCACTAGAACTGAGGATTAGGAAAAGCTTCTTGTGGAAAGTAGGACTTCACTTGGGACTTGAAGGAAGCCAGGAAGCAGAGATGAAGAGGGAGAGTGTTCCAGGCATGGTGACAGTCAGACAAAATGTCCTAAGCTGTGAGATGGTATGTCTTGTTCATGAAACAGCCAGGGGGCCAGTGTCATTGGATTGAAGAGTACCTGTCGAAGATGTAAGAACACTGGAAAGATAGGAGGGGCTAGATTATGAAGGACTCGAATGTCAGAGCATTTTGTATTTGATCTTGGAAATGATAGGGAGACACTGGCATTTATTGAATAGTGGAGTGACATAACTGGACCAGAACTTTAGGAAAATTACTTTGGTGGCTGAATGGACAATAGAGTGGAGTGAGGAGAGACTTAAGATAGCAGGACCTGCTAGCGGGCTATTGTAATAGTCCAGGCTTGAGGTGTTAGGGGCTGTAACAGAGTGGTGGCAGTGTCAGAGGAGAGATGTTGTCCTCCAGACTAGTAAAACAACCCCCTCCTCAAGCTCCCCACACATGGTTGGTATTCTTATCACAAGGGAATGATGAACTTAAGAATGCTGGGAAGATAATCTCTTCCCCACACTCAATCTTCTAATGATTTCTTTGGTCACATCCGGAATTCACGATGGTTTCTAGCTTTATGGTATTATTCTCCCAGAAGGGAAATGAGCTTGGGGTTGTTAGAGAGGCAGGACCCCTTCCTACCTCCTCACCATCCACTTTGCCTCCTAGACCAGATATCATGCCCTGGAGTTCTTAACCCTTTCAGCTCCAGGACTTCTGCCCTAGGATACCACTGTTTGGATTGGTGAGTGACTCATATCCATTACATAGGCCTGTTCCGACCATAATTCACTTTACTTTCTAGTTTATACCACTCCTCCCCCGTTCTGCCAACAGTTTGTAATTCTGGAACCATAATCAAATAAATACTGCCATTGCTACTGGAAAGAGTGTGGTAGTCTCCTTCCCTATGGCTACACTTGATGTATCTATAGTTTTCCAAACCAGTACCCCTCCCTCTCTACTACTCCCCCATATGTGTTGTCTCTCCCATTAGAATGTAAGGTCCTTGACATCAGAGACTATCTTCTCTTTTGTTTTTTTATTCTCAGCACCTAGAACAGTAAATTGGCACACAACAAATGCTTTTTTAAATTTGTTTATTTCCCATTAAATAACAGAGGATTGCGAAGTCTGTTTTTTTTTTTTTTTTTGCTACCTCATTTCATGGCTTTCATCCCTTGATACTTCTCCAGCTTTGGGAAGCCACACGCACAATCCTTTTTTGCCTAAGGGATCGGCACTGGAGGAATTCTGGCAATATAAAAGGTCTTAGAGGAGCTCTGCTCTCCCACAAACACTCCAACAAAGTTCTAGACACCAGAATGATGAATATTAAAGCAAACCAAAGAAATAGCAAAAAGATTCTCCATCAGTTTCATTAGTGCACTGAGCCTTATGCTCAGACCTCAGGGTGCCTAACACATATGAGAGTACTTACTTACCCTTTCCATGGGGACCACCAAGGTATCTAGTGCATGGGCCCTGAGGGATAGGGGATCTACATCTATGGTAGTCTTGTCTGGCCGATAATTTATGCTGAACTCATGTTTGGCCAGCATTACTACATACCTTTGGCTGATGACATCTAACTCAGCACTTGCCAGAATATGTCAGTAGACTGTTGTTAGTCCATACTTGGACTCAAGTACCATACACATAGTTTCAGAACTTAGTGACAGCTCACTTCAAAACTCAGGACTCCCAGTTTATGAGTAGGATAGTGAGTCTTTGGATGTCACTAGATGATGATTGCTTCCATCTTCTTGAGGTTGGTACTCACTCCCTAACGAGATGTGATACTCATACTAGACAGATTCTTTTGGAGAATTGGCACTTACTGATTGACAGCTTCGTACCAGGGACTTTTAGTCTAATACCTTCAGTATTCTTTCCTCATTATCTTCCAGTGTTTTCCCAAATATGATGAGGTAATCTAGATTCTAGATACACCAACATCTCTAAGGAACTAATGTCACTTATTTTTTTATATACCATTGAAAAATGGAAGGGGACTCAGAACTCCCTTGGACCATATGCCCAAAGTGGTAGAATGGCCATATTTTCCTTACCCTTTTCTATCGTGAGGATCTCTGATAGTACCTACCATTCAAGTCCAATGTGGAAAAACACTGGTTACACATTTAGGCATCTTCAGTTTGCAGAGGCATGTACTGAGCCCTGTTAGTTCTCTTTTTTAAATTTATTTTTTAACATTTGTTTTTAAAACTTTGAGTTCCAAACTCTCTCCCCCCATACCCACTCCTCACACCCCTCCCCCATGGAGGAGGCAAGCAATTCTATACAGGTCATATATGTGTAGTCATGCAAACATATTCATAATAGTCATGTTGTAAAAGAAAACATGGACAAAAAAAAACTCAAGAAAAATAATGAAAGTGAAAAAAAAATTGCTTCAATCTGTGTTCAGGTACCATCAGTTCTATCTCTGGGGATGGATAGCATTTTTCATCCTAAGTCCTTCAGAGTTGTCATAGATCGTTTTATTGCTGAGAATACAGCTGATCATCTTGCAATATTGCTGTTACTTTGTACCCAGTACGTTTCATTTTGCATCAACCCACGTAAGTCTTTCTAGGTTTTTCAGAGAGCATTCTGCTCATCATTTCTTATAGTTCAGTAGTATTCCATCATAATTACATACCACAACTTATTCAGCCATTCCCCAATTAATGTACATCACCTCAATTTCTAATTCTTTACCCCTAGAAAAGATCTACTGTAAACATTTTTGTACATATAGGTTCTTTTTCTTTCTTTCTTTCTTTTTTTAATCTCTTTTGGGATACAGACCTAGTAGTAGTATTGCTATGTCAAAGGGTATACATGATTTTATAGCCCTTTGGGCATAGTTCCAAATTGCTCCATAGAATTATTTAATCAATTTACAACTCCAACAGCAGTGCATTAATGTCTCATTTTTCCCACATGCCCTCCAGCATTTGTCATTTATCTTTTCTGTCATATTATCTAATCTAATAGGTATGAGGTAGTGCCTCAGAATTGTTTTAACTTGCATTTCTCCAATCAATAGTGAGTTAGAATATTTTTCTATATAGCTATACATGGCTTTAATTACTTCATCTGAAAATTGATTATATCTTTTGATCATTTGTCAATTGGGGAATGGCTCTTATTTTTATAAATTTGGTATAGTTCTCCATATGTTAGAGAGATGAGGTCTTTATCAAAAAAATTTCTTTCAATTTTTTTTCACACTTATTATTGCTACCTGTATTTCCCTCCATCCTATTCCCCCTTCCCCTCTTTATTCTATTCTCTCTGTCCTTTAACCCTGTCTCTCCTCAAAAGTGTTTTGCTTCTGATTACCCTTTCCTCTAATCTGCCTTCCCTTCTCTTATCCCCTTCCCCTTCTGTTTTCCTGTAGGGTAAAGTAGATTTCTATACCCTATTGCCTATGTATCTTATTTCCTAGTTACATGTAAAAACAATTTTTAACGTTCATTTTTAAAACTTTGAGTTCCAAATTATTTCCCTTCCTGCCTCCCCACCTACCGTCATTTAGAAGGCAAGCAATTCGATATAGGCTATACATGTGTAGTCATGCAGAATACTTCCATAATAGTCACGTTGTCAAAGACTAACTATATTTCCATATTATTCAAAGTCTGAGAGTCTACATACATCCTTTTCTTTTCTTTTTCTTTTTTCTTTATTCGTTTTTAGTTTTTAACATTCACTTCCATAAGATTTTGGGTTCCAAATTTTCTCCCCATCTTGTCCCTACCCCCACCCCAAGACGGTATGCATTTTGAATACCCCATCCCCTAATCTGCCCTCCCTTCTATCTCCTACCCCCCTTATCCCCTTCCCCTTCTATTTTCCTGTAGGGCAGGATAGATTTCTATACCTTATTGCCTGTATATCTTATTTTCCAGTTGCATGTGAAAACAGTTTTAAACATTGGTTTTTAAAACTTTGGGTTCCAAATTTTATCCATTCCTCCCTTCCCACCCACCCTCACTGGGAAGGCAAGCAACTTGATACAGGTTATACGTGTGTAGTCATGCAAAACACTTCCATAGTAGTAATGTGGAAAATTAACTATATTTCCCTTCATCCTATCTCGCCTCCCCCCATTTATTTTATTCTCTCTTTTGACCCTGTCCCTCCTTAGAAGTGTTTGCTTCTGATTACCCCCACCCCAATCTGCCCTCCCCTTTAACAATACACATCTTTTTCTTCCCATCCTTCTTTCAGAACCCCATTATGGATGAGGCATGTGGACTATAGGACTCCCTTGATGATGTCATTGACTACTAAATTCTTTAAGTGATACTTGGGCTTAACACATGGTAGCACATATTTTTTTTTCATTCATTCATTCTGAGACCTTTCATTTCAGAGAGAACAGTTTTCTGACACTGCTTTAGAAAAGATCAAAAGTCATTGAGGGATATTGGGCGTTTTCTCCTTAGGTCCATTCCACATCCTAATCTTACAATGAAACCTTCCAGACTTTCTCAGTAAGTTTTTTCCTCAAATGATCCTTCCTTTCCTCAGCACATAGAAAGTCTCCAAATCCAACTCCTCTGGGCCTGTCCTTGAGCTTGAGCATTAGTATTTCCTTGTTAATCTCTACTAGCACAGTTTTTTCTTTAAAAAAAAAAGTTTTTATTGATATTTTCTATTTCTCACCTCACCATAGTATCCCATGTATCTGTCCCCTTTTCCCTCCCAAAGAATCATCACATGTGATAAACGGTATTTTTTAGAGATGAAAAAGAAAAAAAAATCAACACAACTGATCAATACATTGAAAAAGTCCTAAAACATGTGCAAAGTATAACACTTGTGATCCTTCTACCTCCATGAAAGGGTAGGTTGGGAGTACCTCCTCATTTTTCTTCGTTTAAGTCCCACTTGATTTTTATAATTTTGTTATATTTACCTTTTGGAGGCTTTATTTTATTTTTTATTTCTTATATAATTTCTTCTAAATATATTTAAAATTTCCCCCAATTACATGTTAAAACAATTTTTTAAACATTTTTTTAAAGTTTTGAGTTCCAAATTCTATTCCTCCTTCACCTCCCTCCTCCCTAAGAAGGCAAGCAATCTGATATAAATTATACATGTGTAAACATGTAAAACATTTTCATATTAGTAATTTTGTACTAGAAGACTCAAATAAAAGAAAAAGAATGAAAGAAAGTGAAAAATAGGATGCTTCAGTCTGTATTCAAACAATATCAGTTCTTTCCCTGGAGGCAGGTTGTATGCTTCATCATTAGTCCTTTGGGATTTTCTTGGATCATTGTATTGCTAAGAAGAGCTAAGTTATTTTCTGTTCTTCACCAAACAATGTTGCTGTTACCGTGTACAATGTTCTCCTGGTTCTGTTCACTTCACTTTGCATCAGTTAATGTTTTTCCAGGTTTTTCTGAAATCATCCTGCTTGTCATTTCTTACAGCACAATAATATTCCATTACAATCAGATACCGCAGCTTATTTAGCCATTTCCCAATTAATGGGTATTCCTTTGATTTCCAAATCTTAGCCTCCATCACAAGAGCTGCTATAAATATTTTTTGTACAAATAGGTCCCCCATTTTTGATGTCTTTGGGATATAGATCTAGCAGTGGTATTGTTAGAACAAAGGGTATGCACAGTTATATAACCTTTTGGGCATAGTTCCAAATTACTCTCCAGAATGGTTGGACCAGTTTACAACTCTACCAGCAGTGTATTAGTGTCCCAGTTTTCCCACATCCCCTCCAACATTTATTATTTTCCTTTTTTGTCATATTAGCCAATCTGATAGGTGTCAGGTGGTACCTCAGAGTTGTTTTAATTTGCATTTCTCTAATCAGTAGTGATTCAGAGCATCTTTTCATATGACTATAGATAGTTTTGATTTCTTCATCTGAAAACTGCCTGTTCATATCTTTTGACCATTTATCAATTGGAGAATGATTTGTATTTTTATAAATTAGATTCAGTTCTCTATGTATTTGTGAAATAAGGCCTTTGTCAGAGATACTTGTTGCAAAAATCTTTTGCCAGTTTTCTGCTTTCCTTATAATTTTGGTTGCATTGGTTTTGTTTGTGCAAAAAAGTTTTAATTTTACATAATCAAAATTATCTATTTTACATTTTGTAATGCTCTCTCTCTCTCTTGTTTGGTCATAAATTCTTCCCTTATCCATAGATGTGACAGATAAACTATTCCATGCTCTCCTAATTTGCTTATGGTATCATCCTTTATATATAAATCATTTACCCATTTTGACCCTATCTTGGTATACAGTGTGAGATGTTGGTCTATACTTAGTTTCTGCCATATTTTTTTCCAGTTTTCTCAGCAGTTTTTGTCAAATAATGAGTTTTTGTTCCAAAAGCTTGGATCTTTTAGTTTATCATATACCAGATTACTATGATTATTTACTATAATGTAATTTGTACCTAATCTATTCCACTGATTCACCACTCTATTTCTTAGCCAGTATCAGATTGTTTTGAAAATTACTGCTTTATAATACAGTTTGAGATCTGGAATGGATGGATCACCTTCCTTCACATTTTTTTTTCATTGATTCCCTTGATATCCTTGACATTTTGTTCTTCCAGATGAATTTTGTTATTATTTTTTCTAGCTCTATAAAATAATTTTTGATAGGTTGATTGGTATGGCATTGAATAGATAGGTGAAATTGTCATTTTTATTATATTGGCATGGCCTACCCATGAGCAATGAATATTTTTCCTTTTTTTAGATTTGACTTTTATTTGTGTGAAAAGTGTTTTATAGTTGTGTTCATGTAGTTCTTGGGTTTGTCTTGGCAGGTAGATTCCCAAGTATTTTATATTTTTTATGGTCATTTTAAATGGAATTTCTCTTTCTATCTCTTGCTACTGGGTTTTGTTGGTCATATAAAGAAATACTGATGATTTATGTGGGTTTATCTTATATCCTGCAACTTTGCTGAAGTTATTAGTAATTTCAAGTAGCTTTTTAGTTGATTCTCTAGGATTCACTAAGTATAACATCATATAGAATAAGATACATTTCTGTATCCAACTGAGTGTGTATTGGCTCTTTGAACCAATTCTGATGAGAGTAGGTTTTAAACTTTGCCCCCCCCCATATCCTGCTCTATTATAATAGTTCTTTCACGCCTCTTTTATGTGGGATAATTTGCCTCATTCTATCATCCCCCTCCTTCTTCCAGTGCAGTCTTATTTCTCACCCCTTTATTTTGTTTTTTAAGGTATCATCCCCTCAAAGTCACCTTATATCCACACCCTCTATCTATGTATACTCCTTCTAACTGCCCCTACAGTAATAAATATCTTAAGTGTTACAAACATTATCTTGCCATATAGAAATATAAAGTTTAACCTTAAGAAATTACCTCATTGTCCCACCCTATTGAATTTCTTATGTTCTTGCTTTATTTCTTTTTTACCTTTTTATGTTTCCCTTGAGTCTTATATTTGGAGGTCAAATTTTTTATTCAGCTCTGGTATTTTAATTAGGAATGTTTGAAAATCCTCTATTTTGTTAAATGTTCATTTTTTCCCCTGAAAAATTATATTCAGTTTTGCTAGGTAGGTGATTCTTGGTTGTAATCCTAACTCCTTTGCCTACTGGTATATCATATTCCAAGCCCCGCAGTTCTTTAATGTGGAAGCTGCCAAATCCTCTGGAATCCTGATTGTAGCTCCATAATATTTGAATTGTTTCTTTTTGGCTGCATGCAGTATTTTCTCCTTGATCTGTGAATGGCCTGTATCTTGATCATCATCATCATCATCATCATCATCATCATCTCACTCATCTTTTTCAATTGAGTTAAAATAGAAATGGTCCTGGGACAATCAGGTAATTTCTTAATAGGTATTTGGTTGGTACTGTGTTGGGCAGCTAGGTGGCACAGTGGTTAGAGTGCCAGGCCTGGAGTCAGGAGGACCTGAGTTCAGATTTTGCCTCAGACGCTTACTAGTTATGTGACCTTAGACAAGTCACTCTTTTTGCCTCAGTTTCCTTATCTGTAAAATGAACTGGAGAAGGAAATGGCAAACTATTCCAGTATCTTTGCCACGAAAACCCCAAGTGGGATCACAAAGAGTTGGACATGACTGAAAAATGACTGAAATGAAAGTGCTGTGGATACAAAGATATGCAAAAGACAGCCCCTGCCCTCAAGGAGCCCGCAATCTATGGGAGAAGATAACACATAAAAAGAATCTGAAAGGGAGGTGAATGGGATGGGGAGGAGGGAGAAGATGAAGTCTTATAGCCAGGTGGAAATTAGGAGATTTCTGCTGCCCTGGGCCTCTACCTTAAATTGGGGATCTGGGAGGAGCTCTCCGATTTCCACCCTCCATCTTCTCCAATTAGAGGGAGGGCCCCCCTCAATATCCCTTGGGTACTCAGGGGGTAGAATTTCAGAGTTGATGTGATCTTTCGAGAAGATGAATTTCTCTAAACAATGATAAAGTCCAGGACAACAGCCAGGTGGGAAATGATGAGATGGCTACCCTGGCTTCCTCCTTACATGGAAGATCTGGGATCACGGTGTTAGTATGAGAATCAAATGAGAATATATAGAGTGGTTTGTAAATCTTAAAGCACCATATTAGCTATTGTTATAAGGAGGTAGAAGATCATAACCAAAGGTTTTATATCGTGTATTCTTTGAGCGGGGTACTGGGCAGAACACAGAGTAAGGCAGATTCTCTGTTCTGTTCCGGCTTGGTGTGATGGGTGGGGGCGGGGTAGAGGAGGGGCATTCCCTGATCCACAAAGAGATAACCGACAAAGGGAGAACTGGGTAATTAGCTTTTAACTCTCCCCTCAATTCCACTGCAGACCTGAGAGAATAAAGCCTTAATATTGACAACAGGCTCTCCAGCGGCCAGCAACCCAGTGTGCCACCCAGCAGCTGTGATCTGATGGCAACACTGGCCTTGGCAGAGACTCTAAGATTGTCTATGAGTGCAACCTGGAAGAAACCGAAACAGACAAGTAAGGTATTCTCAAGGGTATATAACTAATTATTTGGAGAGGAAGCCTTTGACACCTGGCTGGAACATGCCACAGATGTAATGCCAAAGTGACAGGGGATGATGCAGAGAAATACAGGCAATTATTAGGGAAGCTCAGGGGACCTGCTCTTGACAGTCTGCACACATTGAAGGTACGACACCCTGAGACCATCTTAATCAAGTGTTTGTGGGTGCTGGATAGCCAGTTGGATAATGATAAGAGTATCAAGGACATACGCATATGAGGTAGGTAAAACCTCCAATTTTGTGCCAAGGTTAGAAAAGCTGCTACTGAGGGCTGTGGTCAGGGGTGCAGAACCTGTGGAGTGCTTGGACCACTTTAGGCTGGCTCAGGCGTTCAGAGGGTCTACACATGACATCGTTTACGTAGTGAATAGCGTACCTGCAACTGCACAAGCAACAGAAACAACCTCCCAGCTATTCAAAGTACACCAGTCAATCTGGGCTATTCACTGGGATGGAGAATTGATGGCTAGAAAGTATATGCTGAGCACTTTTTATCAGTTAATAAGCATTTACCAGTCACTTGTTGTGTTCCAGGAACTGTGCTAAGTGCACAGGAAGGAAGAATGCAGCTCAAAGAGCTCACATTCTGATGAGAGAGACGGCATGAAAATAACTAGGTAAATACCAGATATATGCAGAACAGATGGAGGGAAGCTGCTGAGGGGCCTAGGAAAGGCCTCCTTTAGGTGCAATTTGAGCTGAGTTTTGAAGGAAGCCTGGGAAAACTAAAACACAGAGGTGGGGAGGGAGGGCATGCTAGACATGGAGGAAGGCCAAAGGAAAGGCAGAAAGATAGGAGATGGAATGTTCTGTATCTGGATTATAAAAGGATTGATTTAGAATTGGAAGGGACTTTTGAGGCCATTGAGTTTTATAAATTTTACACATGAGGAAACTGAGGCCTAGAGGGAATAAATTGACTTGCCCAGGGTCACACAACTGCAAGTAGGCTATTTGCAGCTGGATCCCCTACAGTGTGCGGGGGTGTGGGGGGGGAGGGAGGGTAAAGTATAAGAAGCCTGGAAAGGCAGAAAGAGCCTGGTTGTGAAGAGCTTTAAATGCCAAACAGAGGACTTTGTATGTGCTGATGGAAGTGGGGGGAGGGGCTGCCATGGTCAGATCTGCAATTTAGGAAAACCGCTTTGGAAAGTGAGTTGAGGATGGATTGGAGTGAGGAGAAACTTGAAGTAGAGAACAATTAGTCTGTGTGGGAGGTAGTAAGGACCTGAACAATGGTGATGAGTATATGAGTGGAGGAAAGGGAACATATAATGAGATGTTGTGAAAGTCAAATGATAAGATTTAACAACAAACTGGATATGTGGAATGAGTGAAAATGAGGAGTCAGGGATAACACTGAGGCTGTAATCCTAGGTGCCTGGGAGGATGGTGGTGCCCTTGATAGAAATAATGAAGTTCAGAAGAGGGGATGGTTTGAGGGGAAAGATAAATGAGTTCTGTTTTGAATATGATGAGTTTGAGATACCTAATAGAAATTGATTTCAAAATGTCTTAAACTCAGTTGTTGATGCAGGGCTGGAGTTCAGGAGAGAGACTGGGAATCATCTGCATAGAGATGAAAACTGAACCTTAGGGAGTTGATGAGATCACCAAGTAAGATAGTATGGAAGGAAAAGAGGAGGGGACCCAGGGCAGGATAGGGCCTTGAAGGTTAATGGGTGTGAGCTGGAGGAAGGTCCAGCAAAGGATCCTGAGAAGGAATAGTTAGTCAGACAGGAGAGGAACTAAGAGAGATGAGTATCACAAAAACCTACAGAGGAAAGAATATCATGGAAGAGAAAGTGATCAACACTATAAAATGCTGCAGAGAGGTCCAGAAGGATTGAGGAGAGGCCATTAGATTTGGCAATTAAATCATATGTAATTTTGGAAAGGGCAGTTTTAGTTGAATTATTAGGTAAGAATCCAGATTGCAGAGCGTTTAGAAGTGAGTGGAGAAGTGGAGGCAGAGATAGGAGTCACCTTAAGTCCAATTTTCCCTGTTTAATGACAGGGAAGCTGAGGTCCAGAGAGGGGAAGTTATTTGTCCAGAACTATAGGGTGATTCACAACTCAAAATAGTTTGTGGTTCAGTTCAGACAAGGAATATTAACAACAGGTGACTTGGTGAAATGAGGTGACATTAATTGCATTCTCTTAAGTGGTTATATGAGAGACCCTTTGGGAGAGGTCCAACTTGGCATAGTTCTAGCAGCACTGTTGTTGTCGCTTGGCTTTTGTGGTTTGGAATAGAGCGTCCTGTGGAGACCTGAGGGCCAGAACAACAGCTGGGAGAGCCTTTTCTAGGCAATACTAACATTTCATTATAAACATTGGACCACCTCAAGTCACAGCATCTAGCTTCCTTCCTGTAGGCAAAGCCCTAGTTATGTCTAGAGCTTAGGGAGGGAAGACTGAGTCAGACTCACTATCCCACCCCTAAACCCCCTCCTTGTTCAGTCCATCAGAGAAAAGCCTATTTGGGAAACAACACATGTGGTTTTAAAAATAAAAACATGAAACTGGAACCTTTTTTTGGAAGTAGTACTATTCCTGGGGAAGGAGGAGTCATAAGTGGGGCTTTCAGGCCTACAAAGCTACTTGTTATTCTGACCCTCCATCCTACTTCCATCTCTCTATCTTAGTGAAATCAGGTTATAATGTTATTTTTTTTTTGAATTCCAAACTTACCAAATGTCAAATAAAATAAGTATTTCTATCTACAAAGTAGAGCGGATAAGAATTATACATAAACCTGCAAGTCTCTTATGTATATTTTGCTTTTCTTTTCAAATATATTGTTACTTTCAAAGCTGTCCTTATAGTCAGTGTTTCCTTCCAAACTTGTTTCTGTTAATTTCTGTATAGTTTAAAAATGTTTCAATGGCCTTTTTTCTTTTTTGGGGAGGCAACTGGGATTATGTGACTTGCCCAGGGTTACACAGCTACTAAGTGTTAAGTGACTGAGGCTGGATTTGAACTCAGGTCCTCCTAACTGCAAAACCAGAGCTCTCTTTACTATGCCACCTAGCTGTCCCCTCTTCTTCTTTTTTACCATACTTTTGCTAGCCCTCTTCTCTTCCTCAACTGAAAAAAAAAAAAGAAAGAAAGAAAAACAAGGTCCTTGCAACAAATATGCATAACAAATCCACTGCATGTCTCATCTTAGGAGCATTACCTTTCTGCCAGGAGGTTTGTAATGTGCTTCATCATGAAGTAAATTTCTGAGTCTTCTAGAGTGCTAGTTGGTCATTTCATCCATCATATTTCTGAAGTCTTTCAGAGTTGTTTTTCTTTACAATGCTGTTATTGTTGTATTGGTAAATTAGATTTATGTTTATTTTGCTCTTCATCAGATCATACAAGTCTTCTTAGGCTTCCCTGAATCTCTCTTTCATTATTTCTTATAATGCAATAATATTCCATTACATTCATACAACTTAGCTTGTTCATCCATTCTTGGTTGATGGGCACCTCTTTCGCCACAACAAAGACAGCTAGGTGGTGCAGCAGAGAAGAACAGACTTAAAGTCTCAATATCTGGGTTCAAATCCTGCCTCAGACACTTATAAGCTGTGTGACCTGTAGCAAGTCACTTAACCTCTCTGGGACCCAGTTTTCTTATCTGTAAAATGAACAGTTAGGACTGAGTGCCTTTGAGATCCTTTCCAGCTCTAAATCTGGATCCTGTGATCCTGTGAAATAGTTTCTATAAATATTTTTGTATATGTGGATCTTTTCCTTTTTCCTTTGATCTTTTTGGGATACAGGTGTATTAGTAGTATTTCTGGGTCAAAACGTATTTCCAATTTAATAATTTTGGGGAGTATAGTTCCATATTGCCCTCTGTGATGATTAGACCAGCTCCACCAAAGGTGCATTTGTGTGCCTGCCTTCCCACAGCCCCTCCAACAACTGTGATCTCCTTTTATTGTCATCTTTTCTAATTTGATAAGAGGTAGAATCTCAGAATTATTTAATTTGAACTTCTCTAATTATTAGAAGTTTAGGTCATTTTCACATATGGCTGTTGATAGCTTGAATTTCTTCTTTTGGGAATTACCTGTTTATATCCTTCACCGATTTATCTATTAGGGTTCTTATATATTTGGGTCAGTTCTTTATACAGTGTATCATAGATGTCAGAACTTTATCAGAGAAGTTCTCTGCTAAGATTTTTTCCCAATTAATTGTTCTTTCCCTTCTTATTTTAGCTCTATTGATTTTGTTTGTGCAAAAACTTCATTTTTATATCCTCAGAATCACCGTTTCATCTTCTGTGATCCTCTCTATCCTTCATGTGGTCATGAGTTCCTTAAAATTCATGTTCCCAATCCATTGTTGCAAAAAGTATTTCTTTTCCTGTTCCTCTGATTTGTTTAAAATGTGACCTTTTATGTCTAAATCTTGTATCCACTTGGAACTTATCTTGGTGTGTGGTATGAGGTGTTCTAATCTTAATTTGTCAGACTGCTTTTCCAGTTTTTATTGAATAGTGAGTCATTACTCTGATATTTGGTATCTTTGGGTTTATTGAACACTAAGCAACTGTGTTCATTTTCTTTTCTATATGTTGTATACTTAACTTGTCCCTCCAATTAATATTTTTCTGTTTTAAAAACCAATATTAAATAGATTTAGCAATTACTTTTTTGTAGTATAGTTTGAGATCTGGTACTACTAGGACCCTTTCCTTCCTACCTCTTTTCATTTTCCTTTGAGATTCTTGATCTTTTGGTTTTTGGTTGAGTTTTATTGTTATATTCTAACTCTAAAAAGTTATCCTTTACTAGTTTGGCATGGCACTGAATAAACAAACTAATTTAGGAAAACTTGTCATTTTTCATATCGGCGCAACTTAACCATGAGAAATGAATATTTCTCCAATTATTTCTGTCTGTCTTTATTTCTGTAAGGGGTCCTTTGTAGTTGTATTTATGTAGTTCCTGTGAGTGTCTTGTTACCTGAACTCCCAAATATTTTATACATTCTTTAATTATTTTGAATGGAATTTCTCTATGTCTTCACTAGGTTTCATTGGCACTGTATAGAAAAACTGATGACTTATGTGGATTTATTTCTGTATCACTTCATATAAATCTTTCCATGCTTCTCTGTATTTATCAGAAATACGTAATTTCTTATAGCACGTTCATGTACTGTAGTATTCCATTACATTCATGTACCATAATTTGTTAGCCATTCCTCAGTTGATGGATATCTACTTTGTTTCCAATTCTTTGCTGTCACTAAAAGTATTGCTATAAATATTTAGGTATATGTGAGGATTTTCTTCTTATCAGTAGCTTCCTTGGGTATAAGCCTAGTAATGGAGTCTCTGATTCAGAGGGTATGGACTTTTAAATCACTTTATTTGCAGAATTTCAAATTGCTTTTTTAAATGGTTGTGCCATTTCACAGCTCCAAAAATGTTTTTGTAGTCTCTGTGCTGATATTTTATTTAATATTTTTTCATAAATATTCAGTAGTCATACTGGTCTCTAATTTACTTTCTCTGCTTTTTCTCTCCCTAGTTTAGGTATCAAGACTGTATTTGATCATAGAATGATTTTGGTAAGATCTCTTCTTTTCATACTTTTGCAAATGGTTTATATAATATTGAAATTAATTGTTTTTTGAATATTTGATAAAATTCAATTTAAAAGCAATCTGTTCCTTTGAACTTTTTTCTTTGAGAGTTCATGTGTAGCTTTATAAGGTTCCTTTTACTGAAATCGAATTATTAAAATTGTCTGTTTTTGTTCTATTAATCTAGGTATATAATGTTTTTCTAAGTATTCTTCCATAGCATCTAAATTATCCATTCTGTTGGCATATAATTGGCAAAATCATTTTTATAATTTCCTTTATTTTACCTTTATTGTAAATTTCCTTTTTTAGTTTTTGATATATACTGGCAATTTGATTTTACACTCCATTAAAAAAAATCAGATTAGCTAACTTAAACTATGATTTTTTTTAAACAAGCATCTACTTTCAATTATCAGTTAATTTTGTTTTGCCTTCAATTTTGTTAATCTCTTCTTTGACTTTCAAAATTTCTGTTTCTGTGTTTAGTTTTTTTTTGCAATGCTTTTCTAGTTTTTTAAATTGCATGCCAAGTTCATTGTTCTATTTTTTCTTTCTTTTGTTGATGGGCATGTTTAGACACTGTGTGGTCAAATTATACCTTATGTGATTATGTCCTGGACATCATTGTATCCATAAGATTTCTTTATTGTTAGAGCCTTCTTCTTTTTATTCATATTTCTGGTTTAAATCCTTGAATGGAGAATTTTGTCAGGGTCAGTCTCTGACTGTTCCTGCATACTTGGATGGGAGAATGGGTCCCTGTTTGGACTTATATATATATATATTTTTTTTTTAAGTTAGATTTTAATAGACTGGTAGCTGCAACCTCTGCTTATGGAGAGCAGAGTAAAATTACAGCTTAGGAGAAGTTTTAAGGGAAGAGAATAGTCAGAACAGATGAAAGATTACAGTATATCCATTTATTCCTAGAGAATTCCATAGTAATTAAAGACATTGAACAGATATCCATTAGGCCTAACAGTAATTGTCCTTGCTGCCAGTCACTGATTATTCTTTGGAATCAAAGTATTTTTTTTTTTCTGAAAGATGTTTTCTTTTTACTTCTTAAATTTAAATTCTTAAAAATTTTTAGATCATTTTATTTTTATTCTTAAACACCAAAAAAGATGATTCTGTATCATAAATCACCATTTCATATCACGTTCTTTTAAAATATATATGTAATAAATTCTACATGTTATTTTCAAAACTGTTCTAATTATCTATATTGCCTTCTGAACTTCCTTCTGCTATCTTCTGTGTGTTTAAAACATTGTTACAGTTGTCTTTTTTTAAAAACCTCTGTTGCTAAGCCCCTGTACTTCCAATACTTCTCCCTGTTAAAAACCTCAAGAAAGAAGGGGTAAAAACCCTTGTTACAAATAAGCCCAGTAAAGCAAAATGAATCCACGTAGAGCCCATGTATAAAAATGTATTTCTCTTTCTGCTTCTTGTATCCATCACTTTTCTGTCATAGCATGCTTTATTATAGGTAGATAGCATGCTTTATCATAGGTCCTCTGAAGAAGTCATTGAACACTTACTGACTGTGTGACCCTGGACATGTCACTTAACCCGGACTGCCTCACCAAAAAGCAAAAACAAACAAACAAACAAAAAAGAAGTCATCGAATTGATCAGAGTTCTTAGGTCTTTCAGAGTTGTTTTTCTTTACAAGGCTTCTGTCCTTGTGTAAATTGTTCTCTTCGTTCTGCTTACTTCACTCTGTATCAGTTCATACTACCCAGGATTCTCTAAAATTATCTCTTCTGTCCTATCTTATGGGGCAATTATATTCCATTATATTAATATGCCATAATTTGTTCAGCCATCCCCTAGTTGTCTAAGAAACAATCTAAGGCACCCTCTTCCGTCTTAGATTCTAGTGTTTTTCATTTTTCCTCCTTTCATTTCTCTCTTCAGGATCAGGAAGTTCTTTGGTTTGTGATTACTCCTACCCTGTTATTACTCTTCCTCTTCATTCACTCTCTCCCTATCCCCACTTGTTTTTCAATTTAATTTGACATATTTCTATAATAAACTGTATGTGGGGGTGTGTGGGGATATGTGTGTGTGTTTTTGTGTTCAGCTCTTGTTTGAGTAAGGTTCTTTTGATAACCATTCCCTCACCCCTTCCTTCCTTCCTTTCAAATAATCTTATTCTCATGCATCCCAACTATAAAAAGTTTCACCCCCCCTTCCTCATTTCTACACTAGTGTATTGCTCTTATCTTTCCTTTTCTTTCCTCTCTTAAAGACATCAAAAACAAATTCAGTCTAACCTTAAGAGCCATTTTTCTTCAATGCTGTCTGCTGTAATTCAGTTCTAAAGGAACACATGTATTCTCCCCATTGGAATTTAGCATTACAGCTTTAAATCACTATTGATTAGAGAAATGCAAATCAAAATGACTTTGAGGTACCACATCATACATATCAGATTGGCTTACATGACAAAACAGGAAAATGATAAATGTTAGAGAAGATGTGGGAAAATTGGAACACTAATGCATTGTTGGTGGAATTTTGAACTGACCCAACCATTCTCAAGAGCAATTTGGAACTATGCCCAAAGGGCCATAAGACTGTGCATACCTTTTGACCCAGCAATGCCACTTCTAGGTCTGTATCCCAAAGAGATCATAAAAATGGGAAAAGGACCCACATGTACAAAAATATTTATAGTAGCTCTTTTTGTGGTGGCAAAGAATTGGAAATTGAGGGGATACCTATCAATTGGGGGAATGGCTGAACAAGCTGTGGTAAATGAATGTAATGGAATACTATTGTGCTATAAGAAATGATGAGCAGGCAGACTTCAGAAAAACCTGGAAAGACTTATGTGAACTGACACTGAGTGAAATCAGCAGAACCAAGAGAACATTGTACACAGTAACAGCCACGTTGCGTGATGACTGACTTTGATAGACTTAGCTCTTTTCAGCAATGCAGAGATCTAAGACAACTCCAAAAGACTCACAATGGAAAATGCTATCCGCATTCAGAGAAAGAACTATGAAGTCTGAATGCAGATGGAAGCATACTATTTGCTCTCCTTTTCTTCTGTTGTTTTGTTTTATTTCTTCTTTCTTGTGGTTCCTCCCATTAGTTCTAATTGTTCTTTATATCATGACTAATGTGAAAATATGCTTAATATGAATGTGCAAATAGGGCCTATACCAGATTGCACACCGTCTTGGGGAGGGGGCAGGATAGGGAAGGGGAGAAAATTTAAAACTCAAAATCTTATGCAAGTGAATGTTGAAAACTAAAAATATATATATTAATTATTAAAAAAATAAAGAATTTAGCATTATATCATCAGTTGCTCAAATAAATTTGCATTTCTTGGTTTCTTTGGGCTCATGTGTTTGCATTTCCAAGTTCCTACACAACACTTGTCTTTCCATCAGAAATGCTTGAAGGTCCTCTATTCTATTATAAATCCATTTTTTTTCCTCTGCTCAGCATTACAGCATAAGTTATTTTTATTGGTAAGCCTATTTTCATTGCCTTTTGGAATATTGTATTCCAAGGTCTCTTTTTTTAGTAGTAGTTCCCAGTTCTTGTGTGATCCTGTACTTGAACTACTTTGTTCTGGATACTTCCAGTATTATTTTTTTTAGTGGGAGTTCTATATTTTGGCTATGATATTCCCAGTTCTTTTCTTGTTTGTTTGTTTCTTTCAGGAGATTACTAGTGGATTGTTTCTATCTTAACTTCGTCTCCTGGTTCTAGTAGATATGGGCAGTTTTTATTTATGATTTCTTGAAGTATAGTGTCCAAAAATATGTTTTTTAAGAAAATAGTGGTTTTCAGAGAGTCTAGTAATTCTTAAATCATCTCTCTTTGACTTTTTTCCAGGTCAGTTGTTTTTGATATGATATATATTACATTTTCTTCTATTTTTTGACCTTTTTTATTTTGTTCTTCTATTTCTTGTTGTTTTATACAGTTCATTGATTTGAGAATGGGAGAGATATGGGCGTGTTTGTAAGTAATAGGGAAGCAGCCAGCAGACTGAATTGAAGATAAGTGAAAGTGGGAATGATAGTGGGGGCAGTATCCTGGAGAGGATGAGATGGAATGAAATCACTTGTGCACGTAGAGGAATTGACCTTGGCAAGGAGAGGGGCCACCTCATTGTATGAGATAGTGGTAAAGGAGGAGATTGTGGCAGAAGGCTTCTGAGTGGTGGGAGATGAAGAAGGGAGAACAGGGAGCTCCCTGAGAAAGGCCTCAGTTTCTAAAGTAATATGTGAGGCAAGGTTTTCAGTTGAAAGAGGAGTGAGACAGGGAGCCATGGAAGGTTTGAGGAAGGATGATAAGGTTTGGAGGAACTTTTGTGGTGAGTGAGGTGGTGAATTAATTAGGGAGGTGTACAAGGATTGGCTTGCAGAATCGAGGGCCCAGTCAAGGTTAAGTAACATAAATTTGTAGTGGATTCAGCACAGTTTTGTGATTTTCTCTAGCTTGACTCAGCAGGGCATGTTTAGGAGGAAAGCAGCAGATGGTGGGAATGATCCAGGGCTGATTTGATCTGAATATTGAAGAAGGCGAGAGAAAACTAAAAGATCAGGGTGAAGGTAAAGAACATTCCAGGTATGGAGAAAAGACAGATCAAGGGCATAGATCTAGGACCTAGAGTGTTGTGGGGGAGGAACAGCGCATAGGCCAAAGTGACCAAGTCATACAGTATGTGGAAGGGAGTAGAGTAAAAGAGATCTGGAAAGGTAGGAAGAGGTCAGGTTGTACAGAGCTTTCCAAGCCAGAGGACTTTCTATTAAAACCCAGAGGAAGTAAGGAGTCACCGGGACTTATTGAGTGCAGGTAGTGGAGGAATGTGACACGATCAGACTTGTTCTTTAGGAAAACTCCTTTGGCAACTGAGTGCAGGATAAATTGGAACCAGAAGAGACTCGAGACTAAGAAGCAGACCATATGCCTGTTGTAATAGTCCATGCATGCCAGGACAATGGTGGCAACTCCACAAGTGAAGACAAGAGCTGTTGGAAATGACGAGATTTGATGATACGATGGATGTGGGGAGTTGAGTGAAAGTGAGGTGTGGAGGAAGACTCTGACGCTAAAGGCCTGAATCACTGGGAGGGTGGTGGGGCCCTTAGCAGTAATCGAGGAGATGGTTTGGGGGTGAGAGGGAAGATAATAAGCTCTGTTTGGGACATGTTGAATTTAAGATGTCTATAATATATCCAGTTCAGAATGTCTAAAAGGCAGTTGGTAACTCAGGACAGGGGCTCAGGAGAGAGACCAGGGCTAGATACATAGATCTGGAAATCATCTGCATAGAGATGATGACTGAACCCATGGGAGCTGAGGACATCACCAAGGGAGATAATATAATACAAAGGTTCTTAAACTTTTTTGCATCATGGGCCCCTTTGGCAGCCTAGTGAATCCTATGGACCCATTTTCAGAATGATTTTTTTATGCATAACATGAAATACATAGGATTTCAAAGGAAACCAATTATACTGAAATATAGTTATCAAAATATTAAAAAAATCAAAATTATGATATAGGAATGTAGGCTTCTTAATTAACTTGTTATGTCATCTGATCATACATTAAAATGTACTCAGTTAAAATATAATTAAGGTTAAATTGTATTTTTAAAGATATAGTAATATGAAGGCTGTTGTTGCTTACCTTGAATAAGAATATTGAATTGTTTAGTGGTCTTTGACATGTAAACATGTATGTCATGTTGAATATCCAGTCTGTTTTCAACTGTAATGTGATAGGAAGATATCTGTAATTTAAAAATTTTTTATTTAAGTTTTATTTTCATTTTCAGTTCCACATTCTCTCATTCTCTCCACTCGTTCCCCACCTATTGAGAAAGCAAGAAAATACCCATTATACATATGCAGTCATGCAAAACATATTTCCCACATTAGTCATGTTCCAAAAAAAAAAAGCAAAAAAATATATAAAGGAAAAAATGCTTCAGTCTCCAGTCTTAGTTGATCAGTTTTCCATCTGGAGGTGGGGATAGCATTTTATATCATGAGTCCTTTGGTGATGTGGTAGAGCATTCATTGTATTGATCAGAGTTATCAAACTCTTTCACAGTTGATTTTCTTTTTATTTTAAAAAAATTATTTTTTTCTAATTACGTGTAAAAACAATTCTTTAACATTTTTTTTAATTTTGAGTTCCAAATTCTCTCTCCCTTCCTCTCCTCCCTCCTCCCTGAGAATTCTTTCAATTTGTACTTTGCCCTCTGGTTCTAAGATATCTGGGCAGTTTTCCTTTATAATTTCTTGAAATATATTAGAAACTTTTTTTTAACATGGTTTTCATGTAGTTCAATAATTCTTAAGTTATCTCTTGACAATCTATTTTCCATGTCATTTGTTTTTTCCAAGTCAAATTTTCTTCTATTTTTTCAGTCTTTTGACTTTTAAAAATTGTTTCTTGATGTCTCATGAAGTCATTAGTCTCCACTTGATCAATTCTAATTTTTAAGGAATTATTTTCTTCAATGAGATTTTGTTTCTTTTTTTTTTTTAACCATATGGCCAAGTCTGATTTTTAAGAAGTTATGTCTTTGGGTTTTTTTTGTGCCTCTTTTACCAAGCTGTTAATTCACTTTTCATAATTTTCTTGCATGGCTCTCATTTCTTTTCCCAATTTTTTCTCTACTGCTTTTATTTGACTTTTAAAATAATTTTTTTTGCTCTTTTACAAAAAAAATCTCTTACCTCTTCTATGAATATTTGTTGGGCTTGTGTCCAATCTGCATTTTTCTTTGAGGCTTCGCTTGTAGAGGTTTTCAAATTTTTTTTATAAGTTTGTGTCTTGAGCTTCTCTGTTGCCATTGTAGCTTTTTATAGTCAAGTTCTTTTTTGTTTGTTCATTTTTCCAGCCTACTTTTTGACTTTGGACTTTTTGTTAGAGTTGGGTTCTGTTTACCTCTGGGTATGGGAGGTAACTGTCCTGAGCCTCAGGCTTTTAGTTCTGCTGTTTTCACAGCTAGGTCTGGGGACCTGTAGGTAATCAATGCTTCCAAAGTGCTATGAGCTGGGGTCTGGTCTGGTCTCTGCACTTTGGCTCTTACCCAGGTATGGCCCTTGCTCCTTCATGACCACAGAGTGTTCCTCTCCACCCTGCAACTGCAGCCCGTGCCCAGGTAGGTACCTTGTTCTCTCATGACTGCAAGGGCCTTGGAACTGTGACCTGGAACTGTGTACTGGGCAATGGAGCTGTCAAATGACACCTGATCCTGTGCCATGTACTAACACAGGGGTCCACCTGGAATCTCTTTCTGACCAGGTATTCAGCCTTCTTACCAGCCCTGGGCACTGGACATTCTCAGTGCTGCTGCTGGTGCTGCTGCATCTGGCCCAGCTCCCATCCCAGTCTCTATTTACTTCTCTTTCTGCCATCCTAAACTGCTCTGGGCTGGAAAAGTGACTCATTGTTACTTTTTGTTGGTTATCCTGCTCAGAATTTGGTTTAACATACTTTTAAAAGTTGTTTCAAGGGGTGGGTTGGGAGAGCCCAACAAAATTGCTGATTTTTCCATCTTGGTTTCACACTTCCTGCTGTACCCCCATTGTGATTTCTTTTGGTGACAAGTCACATGCAGAATTGAAAGAAATACTAAGTTTCAATTAGAGATTAATGAAAATAAAGATGTAATTTTTCCCATCCAAATTTACAGATTCCCTGAAATTTATCCATTGATCCCAACGAGTTCACAGACCCCAAGTTAAAAGCCTCTGGTATAGAGGGAGAAGAGAAGGGGCCCAGGACAGAGCATGTGGGGGACACCATTGAGTAGGGGGCATGACCTGAATGAAGATCCAGCAAAGGACAATGAAGACTGGTCAGATAGGTAGGAGAACTAGGAGAGAACAGTGTTATTAAAACCTTCAGTGGAGAAAATATCCAGAAGGAAAAGGTGATTAACAACACCAAAGGCTGAAGAGAGGTAAAAAATTGGATGAGGATTGCTATTAGATTCAGTAGTTAAGAGATCATTGGTAATTTTAAATAGGTCAGTTTCAATCGAATGATAATTGAATGGAGAGTTAAGAAAGAAGAGAGGAAGTGCAGAGACCTAGAATAAATGGCTTTCTTAAGGAATTTATACAAGATGGGAAAGAGAGATATAATACCGTAGCTTTGGATATGATTAGATCAAGTAAAAGTTATTTATTTATTTATTTATTTATTTATTTTTAAGGATGGAGAGACATGGGTGTGTTTGGTAGAAGAGAAACCAATAGAAGGAAAGAGACTGAAGATTAGAAAGAGAATGGGGATGATAGTGAAGACAATCTGCTGGAGAAAACAGGAAGGGATAGGTCAAGAGTATCAGTAGATGGGTTGTCCTTGGCCAAGAGAAAGGCCACCTCTTTATCTGAAATAGGAGTGAAGGAGAAGATAGTGAAGGAACATGTCTGAATGATGTGAGATGAGAAGGAGGAGAGAAGAGGGAGCTCTCAGTGAATGGCCTCAATTTTTTCAGTGAAGTATGAGGTAAGGTCTTCAGCAGAGAAGGTGGAGGGAGGGAGTACTGTACAGTGCTTCAGGAGAAACAAGATTTGGAATAACTGCTGTAGAATTGATAGCAAAGTGTTTAGCAAACAGTAGAATACAGCTGGATCCAAATTAATGGGAATAATGAATCCTTTGAAGTAGTTGAATATTTTTGAATTTGCAATATTCAAAGTTATAATTATGTAAAATATGTTAATTGATTCCAGTCCACAGGAACTATGCAGTGCAAATTTGAATAATGTGACCACTGCAGGAGCTTTATTATTTACACTAATAGGGACCTAGCTGTAATTCTCTTGATGCAGTGAGGGCCCAGTTGAGATTAGGTGAAATAAATTTATAGTGGACCCAATCATCATAGTTTTATGCTTTTTCTCTTGTCATTCAGCATCACTTAAATAGGAACAAAGGAAGCAGATGGTGGGAGTAATTTAGGGTTGGGGTTTGGCAAGGCATAAAAAGAGGGCAAGGGATTCAAGATTAGGGGATAGTATAGTGTTGAACTCCTTCACTAAGGTATCAAGATATGGGAGGAAGGTGGAGCAAGTGCAGGGATGATAACCTGGGAAAGAATTGAAAGGTAAAGGGAATGGAGCTTATAGTGAGGATGAAATATATAGATGGAGTTTTGAGGCATAAGGAAAGATAGGATGATTAAAAATGATCAAGATCAAAGAACTTCAGAATTCATTAACATGGAAGTGGAGATGTGTGGAAAAAATCAAGGGTATGACTTTCTCTGTATAGCTAAACTGGAGTGAAGCAGTAGATTATGGGAATTGAGTAACTACAGATATTGGAAAGTTAGGATATTTGGGGGACCATTAGTATATATGTTAAAGCCTCCTAATATGAGAACAGGAGTTGGGGTAGAGAGATAGATTGTGGATTACGTATTGAACTCATTGACTAAGCAAAGATAATGCCTTGGAGTTTGATAGATAACATCTGTCAGTATTTGGATTGGATAATAAGTTTGGATTGCATGAACCTCAAAGGAGGAGAGGTTGCTGTAGTGATGGTGGTAAAGAGAGTCTGGAAATGGTGATGGGGAGCAAGGAGACAGCTAGGTGGCTCAGTGGATAGAGAGCTGGACCTCGAGTCAGGAAGACCTGAGTTCAAATACTGTCTCAGACACTTACTAGTTGTGTGACCCTGGGCAAGTCACTTAACCTCTGTTTGCCTTAGTACACTAGAGAAGGAAATGAAAAACCACTCCAGTATCTTTACCAAGAAAACCTCATAGATAGTGTGGTCCATGGGATCATGAAGAGTCAGACAGGAACAAACAACTTGGAGCAGCTAGGTGGTACATTGGTGTGGAGTCAGGAAGACTTATCTTCCTGAGTTTAAATCTGGCCTCAGACACTAGCTAGCTGTGTGACTCTGGGCAAGTTACTTAACCCTGTTTGCCTCAGTTTCCTCGTCTGTAAAGTGAACTGGAGAAGGAAATGGCAAATCACTCCAAGAATACCCCAAATGGGGTTATGAAGGGTTGGACACAACTGAAAAATGACTGAACAATAACAACAAAAATAATTGAACATCACTTTTGACATTTTTGGCCTACCTATGACCAGTATTCCAAATTCCTTGCTAGGATCAGTATGAGAGAAAATGTAACCAGTACTAGATAGGATGTTGAGAGAAGCAGTGTCATCTGGACAGAGTCAGATCTCAGTGAATGCCAGAAGGTGGAAAGAGTGAGAATGTAAGGTGTGTGTGTGTGTGTGTGTGTGTGTGTGTGTGTGTAGTTTTCTAGAATTTTGGGAACACAGATCCCAATTAGGGATATAATGGGGAATTAAAAGGACTTTTATAGTCCTAAATCAGATATCTGGGATCAAGGGTTATGAGTCTGCTATAGCGGAAAAAAACGAGACAATTAAAAGAATCAACCTAATCTTAGCCCAGGAATATTTTGTTGGCTTTTTGTTGGCTGCCTGAATAGAAGTAGCATTTCAGTGGTCTTGTACTTCTGCCAGTCCTCAAGGAGAGCTTTTCTAGCCACTGCATCTTAACAGATGAGAGCAGAAAGCCCAACAGATGAATACCTTAGTAACTACAAGGATGGTAAAGATAATTGGCAGAGATTATATGATGCCCAATAGAGAGCAGTAGACACATGATGGCCCTGAAGAGATAATGTAATACCCCACATAAAGCAGTGGAGAGCAGTGAAATAACATCACCAAAAAATATCTGTAGCTTGGCAGCTTTTGAGGCATGTTACTTTGGCCATCACTGCACTGTAGCCACATGAGTTACTGACATGGGTGCCTTTCACACATGTGCTGTGGCCACATTGCTTCCTAGAGTATGTCCCATCATATATGTTCCCTAGCCCCATGTGTTCTCTGCCTGTGTGCCTTTCCCACTGGTAGTATGTTCATCTGTCTGAAAATGTATCCCATCTGTGCATAGGGGTGATGTTTTCTTTTCACTTTATTATGCTATTTCAGTAAATACTGTTTATTTTGGACTGACTGGTAACATCATTGGGGGCCCGTGAGCTATAATTTTGAATGGATGTTAATCCATAAACTTCTAACTTGGGATAGCATTTATGAGGGTCACATAGTGAATGTTAGGGGCTACATTTAGCACCATTTGGGGAAAGCCAATGCCTTCTTTCTGGTGAGGCAAGAATATTATGGAAAGGGTACTAAACCTGGAGGTAGGAAACCTGGGCTTACACCCTGTGTGATCTTGCTCTACAAAATAGATATAGTCATATTTGTCTCTTCATTCTCTTTCAGCCCTCATATCCAATCAGTTGCCAAGTCATATAGATCCTATTTTGTTTTTTTAATTTACATTTTATTTTATTTTACTGGCAAATAATATTTTTTCCATATGAAGATAATTAACATTCACTTTTTAGAAGATTTTGAGTTTCAAATTTTTCTTCCTCCCTCCCTTCTCTCCCTCTCCCCAAGACATCAAGCAGTCTGATATAAGTTAAACATGTACAGTCATATAAACCTATTTCCACATTAGTCATTTTGTGAAAGAAGAAACAGAACAAAAGGGAAAAACAACAACCCCCCCTGCCCCCACCAAAAGTGAAAATAGTCTGCTTCCATCTGCATTCAGACTCCACAGCTCTTTCTTTGGATGTGGATCACATTTTCCGCTATGAGTCTTTTGGAGTTGTCTGAGATCCTTGTACGCTGAGAAGAGCCAAGTCAGTTATAGTCGATCATCGCACAGTGTTGCTATTACTGTGTACAATGTTCACCTGGTTCTGCTGATTTCACTCAGTGTCAGTTCCTATAAGTCTTTCCAGGTTTTTCTGAAAGTATCCCGCTTGTCATTTTTTAATAGCACAATAGTATTTCATTACATTCATATACCATAACTTGTTCAGCCATTCCCCAATGGATGGGCATCCCCTTAATTTCTGATTCTTTGCCACCACAGAAAGAGCTGCTGTAAAAATTTTTTGTACATATAGGTCCTTTTCCCTTTTTTATTATTTCTTTGAGATACAGACCTAGTAGTGGTATTGCTGGATCAAAGGGTATGCACAGCTAACTTGCCCTTTGGACATAATACTGAATTGCTCTCCAGAATGGTTGGATCAGTTCACAACTCTATCAACAATGCATTAGTGTCCCAATTTTCCCACATCCCCTCCAACATTTATCATTTTCCTTTTCTGTCATATTAACCAATCTGATAGGTGTGAGGTGGTACCTCAGAGTTGTTTTAATTTGCATTTCTCTAATCAATGGTAATTTAAAGCATTTTTTTCATGTGACTATAGATAGTTTTAATTTCTTCATCTGAAAACTGCCTGTTTCATATCCTCATTTATCAATTGGGAAATGACTTGTATTCTTATAAATTTGACTCAGTTCTTTATATATTTGAGAAATGAGGCCTTTGTTAGAAACACTTGCTGTAAAAATTGTTTCCCATCATTTTGCTTTCCTTCTAATCTTGGTTGCATTGGTTTTGTTTGTGCAAAACCTTTTTAATTTAATGTAATCAAAATTATCTGTTTTCCATTTCATAATATTCTCCATCTCTTGCTGGTCATAAAATTCTTCCTTTCTCCATAAATCTGACAGGTAAACTATTCCTTGCTCTCTTAATTTGCTTATGGTTATCACCCTTTATTTCTAAATCATGTACCCATTTTGACCTTATCTTGGTATCTGGTATGAGATGTCTATGTCTACTTTCTGCCAAACTATTTTTTAGTTTTCCCAGCAGTGTTTGTCAAATAGTGAGTTCTTATCCCATAAACTGAAGTCTTTGGGTTTATCAAACAGTAGATTACTATAATCATTTACTGTTCTATGTACCCAACGTCTTCTACTGATCCACCACTCTTTTTCTTAGCCAGTATGAAATAGTTTTTGATGAATGCTGCTTTATAATATGGTTTTAGATATGGCATGAAGGAGGCAGCTAGGTGGCGCAGTGGATAGAGCACCAGCCCTGGATTCAGAGGATCTGAGTTCAAATGTGGCCTTAGACACATAACACTTACTAGCTGTGTGACCCTGGGCAAGTCACTTAACCCCATTGCCTAGCCAAAAAAAAAAAAAAAAAAAGATCTAGTATGGCTAGGCCACCTTCCTTTGCAATTTTTTTTCATTAATTCTTTTGATATTCTTGACCTTTTGTCCTTCCAGGTCAATTTTGTTATAATTTTTTCTACTATAAATGCTATTTCTATAACATCTCTTATCTCTATCCCCTTTTCTCTAGTCACATGGCCACCATTGTAGTTTGAATCTTTATCACTTCAAGCCTAGACTTGTGCAATAGCCATCTCCCTACTACCAGTCTCCATCCCCCGCCTTCCCGCTCCAGTTTACTTCCTCACAGCTGCCAAATCGAATTTCCTAAAACACAGGTCTGACTGTGTCACTCTCCTGATCAGGAAGTTTCAGTGGCTCCCTCTTGCCTCTAGGATAAAATACAAATTCTTCTGTTTGGCATTTAAAACCACCCTGGCTCTGATGTTTCTTTCCAGACCAATTTCACGTTATTTCCCATTCACAAGTCAAATTGACCTTACTGTGTCCTGTATGTGACACTCCATCTTCTGTGTCCTTGCTTTTAGGCAGGCTGTTTCTCACGCTTGGAATGCTTTCCCTCCTTGTCTCCACACCTTATAATCCCCATCTCCCTTCAAAGCTCAGCTGAAATGCTAGCATCTACATGCATCCTTTTCTGTGTGGCCCCTGTTGTTGGTGCTCACTCCCAACCTCCTGCAAAATTATTTTGTATTTACTTTGTATATATTTTATATTTATCTATCCACGTACACGTTGTACTCCTCTCCCCATCTCCTAGTAGAATGAGGGCAAGGATTATTTCATTTTTGTCCCTATCCCAAATGCTCAGTGCAGTCCCTTGTCCATTGTAGGCTCTTTAAAAATGCTTTTGGAATGGAGTGAATGGACATAAAAGTGCTTTGAAACCTGAAAGCTCTAGAGAAATGTGAGAAGTCATCTGGTATAAATCTCTCATTCCACAGGAAACTGAAACCTAGAAAGGCTTAGAGACTTAGGTCATCCAGACAGTTTGTGGTAGAACCGCAAATAGAACCCAGGTGTCCTGGGTTCTTTTCACTGCACCTTTCATTTCCAGATTTCCCATGCTTTATGCAGACACAGATTGACTTATTACACCCTCCATTCAAGGTCAATATATTATTTCAGATTTAAAGAAGAGGAACTGATATATTAGACCCACTCAAGGCTGTAGACTGAGTCTCAAAAGCAGTATACATATAACATTAAGAAAACTTTTTCATTCCCTACTTCCTTTCTGTCTTTCTCCAGCTCTTGTGGTCAGCCACACCTCATATAAAGGAAGGGGGCACCTGAGGCCCAGGACTTTGCATTGGAAGATAGGGTAGGGGTGTCTCCAGGACAGGAAATGGGGAATTCAGTCTTTTGGCTCCTTGCCCAGGGTCAGCGAAGACAATTAAATTGCTAGCCAACAGCTGTATAAAGAGAAATCTGCTAGAGATCAAAGAAGCCTCTGCTTAGGGACCTTCAGTGTTCACAGAACTGCCCATTTTATGTTTTGTTGTGTTTTGTCTTATTTTATTTTAATATGTTAGGCCTGGGCCTCCCTCTGGTGCCTTGAACATTCATTCCTTCCTTTGGTGCAGTTTAGGCAACCACAGGGGATCCCATATCCTCAATTTGCAAAAACGAAGCATGGAAGAGGACCCAGAAGTTAACATTGCCTTACTTAGTGCCGCACCTTGATGTGAATGAATGAATGAAGAGCATTTATTAAACACCTACTATGTGTCAGGCATTGAGCTAAGTACTGAGGATACAAAGAGAAAAAGCCAGATAGCTCTTATCTTCAAGGAGCTTATTAACATGTACACAGATTAGTATGTACAGAATGTATACAAAATAAATACACAGTGTTGGGGGAAGGTGCCACCAACTGGGAGAATAAGGAAAGCCTTCTTGAAGAAGGTGGCACTCGAACTGAATTTTGAAGCTACATGCGACCATCAGGATGTCCAGTGCAGAGTAAAAATCAAAAGAAGATTCCTTATAGGTGGTAAGGTAATTCAGATGTTGCTATTTGCAGATCTTATTGTGATGATTGCATCAAAATCTAGAACATTTCGGAGCCTCCTAAATGATATTCCTAGTCACTCAAAAGAGTTTGGCCTTATCAAATATCTCGGACAGAAAATGCAGGGGCAGACTTGCCTGAGGTTTACAAAGCACTTTTCTTACAACAATGAACAGTGAGCTGGACCCAAACTGATAATTATGGAGGAGAATAGACAAGTTATCTTTGGGAAATTGTGCAGTGCAGCCTTTTCTGGAAACAAAGGTCCACCCAATAACATTCTTCCAGTGATGTTTTAAAGCTGTGATTCACAGACCACCAAAAATTCCATTGAAGGTCACCCAAAAAGCAATTAAGAGGCACATGATGGGCTTGAGGGGGCTTCAACATACTATCAGCTAAGAGCTGTGTAAAGGAAACACCACAGACTTAAGAACTCTGACTAATGCAGTGATCAGCCACAATTCAAGTACTGATGATGAAACATGCTACCCACCCCTTGACTAGGAGGTGATAGACTCAAAGTGCAGAATGAGGCATACATTTTTGGATATGGCCAGTATAAGGATTTGATTGCTTGATTATTCATATTTATTGCAAGAGTTTTGTATTTCTTCCATCCCCCCAACCCCAATGTGTATAGAGGGAATTTGGGAAGCATAAAACATCATTTTTGTTTGTTAAAAAAATTAAATTTAAAGAACATTATTAAAGATATACCCAGGGAGATGTATGATCCCATGTCCTGTCAGGAGACCTTGAGGAAAGTCCCTAGCATATTATACAGACCCCCAAGAGAGGGCATGAATGGATTGCAATCTTTATCTTTAGAAAGAGTAGTCACATAGATATGATCACAGATCCACTGAAGAAGAATCAGAGATCAAAGTTAAGTACATTGGAGAGATACAAAGCAAGACTTTTGAGTGGAGTGACATGGCTAGGTCTTGGTTCATTAACTCTTATTTAGGTTTTGGATACCAAAAATCATAATGACAAATTCCATTTCTACATCACTTTAAGGTTTACAAAGCTCTTTTCTTACAACTTCCCTGTGAGATAGGGAGTGAAAATATTATCATTCTAGGAAGCACAATTGTATTCCATCACATCTGTATACTACTTTGTTCAGTCATTGTCCAGTTGTATATGTTATTTTTTTAACACTTATGAGAAAGCCTAATAATACTTCATTCCTCATGCTTTTTTGTTTTAATTGATATTGTTTTATTCTTTGTCTTCATTTCCAAAAATATCCCTCTTCTCCACTTTCCCTGGCAAGCATTCCTTATAATCAGTCAGTCAATAAACAAGCATATTAAATGCCTACTGTGTTCCAAGCTCTATGATAGCCTCTGGTGATACAAAGATGAAAGTGAAAACAGTCCCTTCCCTCAAAGAGCTCACAGTCTAGTTGGGGAAGGGGGAGACAAAATATATTCATATTTAATTACATATTATGTATATATATCTATATCTAAAAATATACATATCCACATATATATGTATACATATACACACAGACACATACATACATATGTATATGTACTGATTTGTGGTTAGGGAGAATGCATTAGCAACTGGAAGGATGAAGAAGGGCCTTAAAGAAAACTAGGGATTCTGAGAGATGGTGACGAGGAGGAAATACATGTCAGGAATGGGGACAACCAATGTCAAAGTATAGAGCCAGGGACAGAGTACCTTATATAACAAAAAAGAAAGAACAAAATAAATAAAATAAGAACACCAAAAATAAAATAAGAACAAAAAAGAAATGGAAAAGAAAGCAGTTCAGGAAAACTAACCCAATATATCTGACAATATATGTGGTGTTCTACATACATAGAACTTTACCTCTGCAAAGAAGGGAAAGAAGTGCATTTTCTCACCTCTTCTTTGTTGCCAAGCTTGGTTAATATGATTATACAGTGTGTAGTGTTGACTTCCCCACCCTATCCCCACCCCCATTTCCATATTTAAAGTCATTGTGTATATTGTTTCTACCGTTTATTTTGCATCAGTCAATATAAATCTTCCTTTGATCTTCTGAATTCTCCATAGTCATAATTTCTTATATCACAGGAATATGCCATTATATTCTTATAATGGAATGTGTTCATTCATTCTCCAATTGATGGATTTCTACTTTTTTTCCTCTAGTTCTCTTCTGTCACGAAAAAGTGTTACTATGAATATTTTGGTGTTTGTGGAAACTTTTTTTCTTACCTTTTTGGGGCACATATGCCTAGTAGTGGGCTAAAGTATATGAATATTTTAGTCACTTTTTAAGCATTATTCCAAATTGCTTTCTATAATGGTCAGATCCACCAACAGTGTACTTGCTGTTCCATAACCTTAACAACATTGATCAATCTCATCTTTTATCACTTTTGCCAATTTGCTAGGCATGAGGTGATACCTCAGTGTTGTTTTGATTGGCATTTGTCTCATTAATAATGATTTGGAGCAGTCTTTCATGTGATTGGACATAGTTTATTTCCAGTTTTTTTGTTATTACAGATAGTACTGCTGCAAATATTTTTCATACAATTAGATCACTAAACTAGAGCAGAGAATATATGTTAGTAAATAATAAAATAATATTGACAATAATAATAATAGCTGTCATTACATAGTGCTTTGAGTTTTACAAAGCAATTTCTACCCACTGTCTCATTTGACTGTTAGGACAGCTTTATGATAATAGATAGCACTACCGTTACAATTTCTCCCAATTTACAATTGAGGAAATTGAAGCTTATAGAGAGATGAAGTGACTTGTCGAGGTTTACATAATTAGTTTCATAGCTGGAACTTGGACTCAGGTCTTCTTATCATAAGCATTTGAACTTAGGTCTTCTGATTCAAAGTACAGGGTTCTTTCTACTATTATCATACTACCTCTTTGTCACCCAGTATAGTTTCTGTGGCAGAGATGAAAAAATTAAGGCTTAGAATGGGTGAATAAGCTACTGGAGATCTTGTAGCAATAACAGTTCTAGCAGGAGGTCAGAGGAGTGTGCTTCCATGACCATATTTTATTGCAATGTAGGGGTGTAGTCACACTGATGGGTGGCAGTCTGGGAAATACTTGAGCCGTTCTGTTCCCTCTTCCCTTCTGAAAGGGGCAGAACTGAATCTTACTTAGGCCTTGTCTGTCTTACCTGTCCTCTTTCCTTTCTCATACCAGAGGCTGGAGAGTTAATTAGCCATACCTCTTAAAATAGCTAAATTCTTTTTTAGCCTTATGCAATAAGGCTATGCAATAAGACTCTTAGGACCCCATGGATCCTTCCTCTCAAATTTTATGGACTTTATATCAGATGAAAAGTTATTGGTATAATCATAATAGCTCAGAGCCCCCAATTAGGAAAATTTCCAACATTCAGAAAGAGGCTCTCTATCCTAATTTAAAGTTGTATGTATCTCTAGCTAACCCTTGACCTCTTTATATTTGGGAAAAAATCATATTACTGAAAATGTTTAGGCAAAAGAAGCAAACAGAGGATGTTAAAATGTCTGTTACTGGACAGGCAGCATTGTATAGTGGACAGAGTACTGGACTTAGTGTCAGGAAGACCTCAATTCAGATCCTTCTTCAGAAACTTATTAGATACGTGACCTTGGGAAAGTCACTTAATGTCTGTTGATTTCAGTTCCTCATCTGGAAAATTATGGGGTTGATCTAGATTTTTTTAGGGTTTCTTCCAGTTCTAGATCTATGATCCTGTGGTTTGTGTTTTGCTTAGAAGGACTAAGGAGGCAAACATTCATGATCAATCCTAACTGCAGTCCAGTAGATCTGCCTCAATAACAAATGGTGCTTTGGTAGATGCTTCATGAGTTCCACCCACATAGAGGTAACTCTTCAAATAGGGACAGAAGGAGGAAGTTTAAACATTTGCAGCCATTTGTTGTGTGGGAGTAGCTAATTTTCATTCCCAGAATTTGGGGTTTATTCTGTTATGGATCTTCTACCACTGGGCCTTTACTTTGTGCTATTCAGACTATGAACTCAGTATCAAGTTCAAGCCAAGAAGGAAGTTCATGAGACAGGACATGAACTCACATAACTGCAGTTTGTCTCCGTAGCTGTATCTTACCTTTCATCGTGGACAGTGATCTTCCTCTGCTGTGCTCAAGTGTTGGACCCTGTACATGGTCAGTACTCAATAAATGTTTGTTGAATAGCTAAATGATGTGGCTTCCCTAAGCCTCAATCAAACAACCAATCCATTTATTAGGTGCTTACTATGTATTGGGCAATATGTTAAGCTTTGGTGATATAAAGATAGTCCCTATCCTCAAGGACCTTATGTTGAAATATGGAGACAAAATACATGCACATATGTGCACATGTGTGCACACAGACACAGTATACAAAATATAGGATTATTTTAGGAAGGAGTGTGCTAACAGACAGAGGAGTCAGGAAAGACTTCATGTTGAAGGTAGCTCTTGAGCTGAGTCTTTGGGCTTTTTTACATTTAGTTTTTTGTTTTATTTTTTTTCTCAATTACATGTAAATAAAAATTTTTAATATTTGATTTTTAAAAAAATTTTGAGCTCCTTATTTTTCTTTCCCTCTCCTCCCATCTCCTTGAGAAGGCAAGCAATTTGATATAGATTATATATGTGCAGTCATACAAAACGTTTTTATGTTAGACATTTTGCAAAAGAAAATAGAGACCAAAAAACCTAAGAATAATAAAGAAAGTAAAAAAGTGTGCTTCAATCTGCATTCAGACTCCATCGGTTGTTTCTTTGGAGGTGGATAGCATTTTTCTTTTCTTTTTTTTCTAGCAGGCATAGTTCAATTTATTTGTTTATAAAAAAACATCTATCTGGTTTCCACAGCATCTGCCTGGGTCCTCTGGACAGACACTCGAGTGTGAATCTTCATAAGATGGTTGGTGAATTCCTGATAGGGAGACTTAGTGAACACAGTCTCCTTCCACAGGTCTGGGGTTAGATAGCTGTATGTTTTGGAGATGGCATCAAAGGCAGCTTTAGCAAAGTTGCCCAGAGTGGCAGTACAGCCCCTTGCAGATGTGTAGCAGTCATCAATTCCAGCCATCATCAGGAGCTTCTTAGGCACAGGAGCTGAGACAATGCCAGTACCTGTAGGGGTGGGGATCAGGCGCACCAGAACTGATTGATCCACATCGCCCAGTGACCTTGCAGGGCTCTGTGTGAGGCTTGCCAGTCTTGTTCCCCCAGTAGCCACGTCTCACAGGAACGATGGACAGCTTGGCCAGAATGATAGCACCACGAATAGCTGTGGTCACTTCCATGGAGCCTTGACACCCAGGCCAACATGGCCATTGTAGTCACCGATGGCCACAAAAGCCTTGAACCTGGTACGTTGTCCAGCTCTAGTTTGTTTCTGAACAGGCATGATCTTCAGAACCTCATCTTTCAATGAATATCCCAGGAAGAAATCTATGATCTCAGACTCCTTGATAGGAAGGGAGGAGAAAAGATAGATCTCTTCCAAAGACTTGATCTTCATGTCCCAGTTTAGTGACAGGAACCCACTCCTTGTCTTCGGCCTTTCCTCCCTGGGCCCCGTGTCCTCAACCACAGCCCTGACCTCGACCTCAGCCCCCACTCCCGAAGACATCTCAGAAGCCACCTTGGCCTCTGACTCCAGGGCCCCTGGGGCCTCCCGTTCCTCCTGCAGCACTGGCATCGTCTGCCATTTGGTGTTCACTAGAAGTAGAGGTGGATAGCGTTTTTCAACATAAGTCCTTTGGCATTACCTTGGATCATTGTATTGCTGAGAATAGCTAAGTCATTCACAGTTGATAATCATGCAATATTGCTATTATTATGTACAATGTTCTCCTGGTTCTATTCATTTTGTTTTGCATCAGTTCTTGTAAGTCTTTCCAGGTTTTTCTGAAAGTGTCCTGCTCAGCATTTCTTATAGCATAACAGTATTCCATTGCAATCATATACCACAACTTGTTTAGCCATTCCCCAATTGATGGACATCCTTTCAATTTCCAGTTCTTTGCTGCCACAAGAAGAGCTGCTGTAAATATTTTTGTACATGTCAGTCCTTTTCCATTTTTTTTATGATCTCTTTGGAATATAGACTCAGTAGTGGTATTGGTGGGCCAAAGGGTATGCACGGCTTCATAACTTTGTTATAAAATTACTGAGCTGAGTCTTGAAAGGAACTAAGGCTTTCAAGAGGCAGAGAAGTGGAGGGACTGTACTTTAGCCATTTTGGGGGTATGGGTAGTGCAAAGGGATGGAGGCAGGAGATGGTGTGTAGATCAATTTGGCCACGTTCAAGAGTATGTGGAGGAGGGGATCTTGTCATAATCAGAGGCAGTGGTTCAGTGCATGGAGCACTGGACCTGGATTCAGGAAAACCTGAGTTGATATCCAGCCTCAGATACTTGCTAGCTGGGCAAGTCACTTAATCTCGGTTTGCCTCAGGTTTCCTCAGCTATAAAATAGAGATGGTATCTCACAGAGTTGTTGTGAGGATCAACTGAAATAATATTTGTAGGAAGTGCTTAGCACAGTCCCTGGCACATAATCCCTCCCTTCTTCCTTATAAGACTGAAAAGGTAAGAAGAGGCCAGGTTGTGCAGAGATTTAAATATCAAATAGAGGAGTTTATATTCTGTTCTAGAATGATGGAGAGCTACTGGAGTTTATTGAGTAAGGGTCTGGCATGGTCAGACCTGGGCTTTTAAGAAAGTCACTTTGGTGGCTGTTCACAGGTTAGTTTGGAGTGGGGAGAGACTTGAGCTAAGGAGGCCAAATAAGAAGCTATTGTAATAGCCTGGGTTTGAGGGCATGAGGGCCTGAACATGATGGTAGCCATGTGAGCAGTGAGAAAGGAATATAAGTAAGAGATGTTGTAGAGGTAGAAACAATTCAGATTTGGAAACTGAGTGGATATGTAGAGGGTGCGAGTGAGAGAAGTCACTGAGGTTAGAAACCTAGGATACAACAACAACAACAACAACAATAACAATAATGATAAAGGTTTGCAAAGTGCTTTATGTATATTATTTAATCCTCACAACAACCCTCTGATGTATATGTTATTATTATCATCTCCATTTTACAAAGATGAGGAACCTGAGGTTGAGAGAAAGTAAGTGACTTTCCCAGGATCACACAGCTAGCAAATGTTTGAGGCAGGATTTAAGCTCAGGTCTTCCTGACCCCAAGGCCAACACTATAACTACTGTGCTACCTAGCTACTAGGTGACTCCTTCAACAGAAATAGGAAATTTGGTAGAGCAGAGCATTTTTTTTTTCTTGGCAAAAATAATGAGTTCTGTTTTGGACATGTTGAGTTTGAGATGCCTATGAAACATCCAGTACCAAATGTCCAATAAGCAGTTGATAATGTGGGACTGGGGCTTGAGAGAAACTAGGGTTATAAATCTGGAAGGCATCAGCATAGAAGTATAATTGCACCCTTGAGAGCAGAGGAGGTCATGAAGTAAGAGAATGTACAGAGAAAAGAGAAGAGTGCCCTGTACAGAGTCTTGGTGTCCACCCACAGTTAAGGGTCATGACATAGATTATGAATCAGCAAAAGAGACTGAGAACAAGTGGTTGAATAGGTAGGAGGAGAAAGGAAGCACAGGGCCCAAGTAAAGATCACCTTTTCAGGGTGTTTGATAGAAAAAAGGAGAAGAAATATAGAATTAGAGTTAGCAGGGGGAATGAGATGTAGTGAGGGAATTTTAAGGATGGGGAGACTTGAGCATGTTTGAAGGCAGTTGGAAAGGAACTATTTGATAGTAAGATTTTGAATATTAGGGAGAGGTGGATATAGTGGGGGAAATCTGCTGGAGAAGATGGGAGGAGAAGGAATAAAGGGTAAATGTAGAGGGGTTGCCTTGTTCAAGAAAAGTTTCATCTTTTTATCTTCAGCAAAGGAGGCTATAGTGGGGGATGATACCAAGGGGTTGGAAGCAGAGGAGAGAAGAGAAAGCTCTTGGTGAAAGGCCTAGATTTTTGGGGGGTGGGGTGGAGGTAATGTATGGGATGAGAGCTTCAGCTGAAACAGTAGGGGGAGGGGATATGGTGGGAGACTTTAGGAGAGAAAATTAGGATCAACTTCTTTTAGAGAGAGATAGAGAATTGAAAAAGGAAGGAAGGAGACAATTTTAAAGTGCTTAGTGTATGCAAAGCACTTTGCTAAGCCCTAGGAATACAAATAGAAATGTAAGACAGCCCTTGCTCTCAAGGAGCTCCCTTTCTGTTGGTGGAGACAGCGAATATGGAAGGTTTCAAATGCTAGTCAGAGGCAAAGGTTTGATGGTCCTTTGGGTGTAGTAGCAAAGCAAATGACAGTGGTCTTCTTTAATTTCATTTCCACTGATAAAATCATATCAGTTTCTGATGTTGAACCATTTCAGAATGCCAAAGATGTTGGTGGAAGGAACTTTCTTTTCAGGGTCTTTGGTAGCTGGAGCTGTGCCACCAACAATTTTGCCAGACTGCATCTCCCCAGGGGTTGCTTCCTAGGTTGACAGTTGAGGACACTAGGCTGAAAGGATTGCTGTTCCCACTTGGGCTGTCTCCTTTGAGGTCTGAGGGTAGGTGGTGGTCAGTGGTGGTGGTGGTGGTATTTTGACTTAACCTGGCAGGTGCTGTCTGCTGTCTCTCAGTGTACTTTGTTGCTTCAGCTAGGCTGGCTTGCCTGCCACAAGTACGGTGGTTGGTTGGCCACCTCGGTGGGATGGCTGGTCCCCTCTCCACTGCGGTTACTTTCCCAGGTGATGCCCTTGCAGGGTAAGCTGGAAGCAAGTCTGGAGGGTCCTGCCATTCCCTGAGAGCTTGCGCTTATCTGCCAGATCTTGGCAGCTGAGGTATAAAAGGATTATCTTGCTGCTTGGAAGCCCTAATTGAGAATAGATAATAGATGTAGCTAGCATGCCCAGGCAACACAGTTGCATGACTTCCTTTAATTCCATTTAGACCCCTATGAGTAGGAGTGGAAGATGCAGATGGTGGGCACAATTCATTGTTAATGTTTGGCAAGGCATGAGTGCATTATGATAGGCGAGTGGGTTCACTAAAACATTGAGATTAGGAAGGCAGGGAGAGTGTAGTAATGCCTGGGGAGATGGCCTAGCCCAGAACTGAAGGATGGAGAGTTTACAGGTCACAGTGAGGACAAAAAATAGGTTTGGGAAGAGTAAAGCAGAAGGAGTGATAGAATGATAGGAGATTTTGCGATTAATTGGATGAAGCAACTTGATCATGGAGGTGGAACACTTGTGGGTGATGGCAGGATCCTGAGTGGAATCACCTGTATGAAGAAAAGATCATGGGAGCTGGGGAGATTGAAGAAGTGGGAGGTTAAAGCATTTGAGGGAACATCAACATGTAAGTTGAAGGCTCTTGTTATGAGGGCAGAAGTTTAAGTAAAGATAAGATACTATGAGCCAGGCATTCATTGAAAAAAGAGGGGGAGAGAGCAGCTAGGTGATACAGTGGATAAAGCACCAGCCCAGAAGTCAAGAGGACTTGAGTTCAAATCCAGCCTCAAACACTTACTAGCTGTGTGATCCTGGGCAAGTCATTTGACTCTGATTGCCTCAAAAAAAAAAAAAAAAGAAAGGAAGGAAGAAAAAAAAAGAAAAAGGGGAGGGAGACCAGCTAAGATGAGGATTTAATGAAGTGCTTTCCCCCTATGTTAGCTTCATTTGAGGCATGAACTAAAGTCTATAATCCTTTATCCTGCGTTGATCTCCCCAAAGACCAAGTGGCCTCTATCATTGTTGAGAAAGTAATAAATTCTGATTATTATCTTTATTCCTTGTGTTCTATTTAAGATTTCAGAAGTGTCATTCTCCCTGTGTAGTAAGAATACCACTCTAGATCTTAAGAATTCTCTATACGTCAAGTAATTATGGACAGATAGATCTGGAAGGGCCCTTAGAAATCATCTGATCTGACCCTGAGTTTTACAGAAGAGGAGCTGAAGACAAAGAAGAGGCCATATCTTTCTCAAAGTCATGTGGCTAGAGAGATCAAAAAAGATGTTGGAGTAGGAAGAAACAGTATATAGCTCAGCTGTCTATACAATGACTCAAACAATGATCAAAGAAGTGAGTAGTGATAGAGAATTCAACAGAGAAACTACAATGGGTCATCTTTCCAGCCCAAGATCACAAATTTGACCTACAGGCAAAAGATCAGGATAAGAACTGTGAAACAGGGGTGGGCCAGGATCCTAGAGCTCAGAGCTAGGCCAATCATGAAGAGATGCTCAGAACTGATCCTCAGCTTGGCTCTATCCAATGCAGTAGCTCAGCAACTTGAGGTCTCTCAGAGGCCAAGAACATAGACTCAGAATATTGAACTAGGCCAGCAGCTCAGGGAAGTCCAGAACTGATCTGGGACTCAGCCCTGTTCTTTATCTGCACAGATCAACAGGCATTGTCCCCGAGAGGGTCTGAGAATGGGAACTCGGAGCCCTCAGTGAGGGGTCACCCAGAGCAAATCATGGGCTTTTGGGGCTAGGGTAGGATTGTCCTAGAGGGCCCAGGATTGAAGACTCAGGTCTAGAATCCTTAGCTAAGCCAGCAACACCAGGTTGCCCAGAGCAAGTCACTGGAAGAATGACTAAACAAAAAAGGCAGACATGAGGCATGAGATAAACATGCAAACCCAGAAGAGGACAGTAACTCCAAAGTACCTACAAACAAATCCTCAAAGAAAATCACAGCTTGACCTCAACATAATTTAGAATTCCTAGAAGAACTGATACAAGAGCTACAAAATTACCAAGGCTAACCCCTCTACTTGTTCAGGTGATCCCACTCCATCCCATCTCCTCCAACAGATTGCCCCTTTTATTATTCCCACTCTTTCACTTATTTTCAATCTCTCCCCCTCTACTGCCTCATTTCTACTGCCTACAAATATGCCCATGTCTCCCCTATCCTGAGAAAAAAACCCTCACTTGATCCTTCCATTCCTGTTATCATCCTATATCTCTTCTGTCCTTTGTAGCTAAACTTTTTAGAAAGGCCATCTACAATTGGTGCCTCCACTTTCTCTCTTTTTATTCTCTTCTTATCCCCTTAGAATCTGTCTTCTGACCTTATCATTCCACTAAAACTGCTCTTTCCAAAGTTGCTAATGATCTCTTAGTTGTCAAATGCAACGATCTTTTCTCCCTCCTTATTCTTCTTGACCTCTCTGCAGTCTTTGACACTGTTAATCACTGTATCTTCCTTGATACTCTCTGGGTTTTCAGGACACCACTTTCCTGCTTTTCTTCCCACCTATCCGACCACTCCTTCTCTGTCTTCTTACTGGACTCTCCTCTAGATCACACACCCTAACTTTAGGTATCCCTCAGGGTTTGGTCCTGAGCCCTCTTCTCTTCTCTCTTTATAGTATTTCACTTGATGATCTCATCAGCTCCCATGGATTTAATTACCATCTCTGTATTGATGATTCTCAAATTCACCTTTCCTGCCCCAATCTCTCTGCTGACCTCCAATCTTGCATCTTCACTGCTTTTCAGACATTTTGAATTGGATGTCCAGTAGGCATCTTAAACTCAATCTAAAACAATACTCATTAATTTTCTTCCTAAACCTTCTCCCTACCCCCACCTCCCCACCACCTTTCCTGTTACTATAGAGAACAACACCATCGTCTCAGGAGTCATCAGTCTTTCAGGTTCACAATCTTGGAGTCATCTTGGATTTCTCACTCTCTCACCTCCCTATATCCCATCTGTTGCCAAGGGCTGCTGATTTCACCTTTGCAATGTCTCTCAAATATACCCCCTTCTCTCCTCTGATACTGCCGTCACTTTAGTACAGGCCCTTATCACCTTATACTTTGATTATTGCAATAGTCTGCTGGTAAGTCTGCCTGCTTCAAGTGTCTTCCCCACTCCAATCCATCTTCCATTCAGCTCCCAAAGTGATTTTCTGAAAAAAAAAAAAAATGCCCCCTCCCCAATAAACTCTAGTGTCTTCCTCTTGCTTCTAGGAGTAAATACAAAATATTCTGTTTGACATTTACAGCCCTTCATAACCTAGTCCTCTTCTACCTTTCCAGTCTTCTTACATCATATTCTCCAACATACACTTTTCAATCCAATGACACTGGCCTCTTGGCTGTTCCATGAGCAAGATACTCCATCTCTTGACTCTGGACATTCTCTGTGGCTGTCTCCCATCCCTGGAATGCTCTCCTTCTTCTGCTCCATCTACTGACCTCCCTTGCTTCCTTTAAATCTCAACTAAATCCCACCTTCTACAGGAAATCTTCTCTTCATTGTAGTTCTTTTCTTCTTTTAATTATTTTAATTAGCCCCTCCCACACACGTATTTGTTTGCTTGTTGTTTCTCCCATTAGATTGTGAGCTGCTTGAAGGCAGCGATTGTCTTTTGCCTCTTTTTGTATCCCCAGTGCTTAACACAGGGCCTGGCACAAAGCAGGTACTTAATAAGTATTTGTTTATTGATTGAAAATTAGTTAAAATTGATACTGTAAGTGAAGAGAATGATAGAGAAAAATAATTAGAAAAGACTTGAGAGCTATGGAATAAGCCTTAGAAAGAGAATTAAAAGCTTAGTACAAGAGGTACAGAACCATACCCAAATAACAGGATTCCTGAAATTAGAATGAGCCAAACAGAACTCAATTATCTAGGAGTCATCCTAGATTCTTCACTGTCTCTCACCTCCCCACATCCCATCCCATCAGACAATATGAAATATTAAAAGTCAAAAGATTTAAAAAAAGAAAAAATATCAGATATATAAAAATAATTAAACTGAAAAACATATCAAGGAAAGATAATTTAAGAATTTTTGAACTACCTGAAAGCCATGACCAGAGCTTAGACACGATATTTCAAGAAATCTTGAAAGAAAACTGTCCAAATCTCTAAAAACCAAAAGACAAAATAAAAATAGAAAGAATTCACTGGCTATTTTCCTGAAAGAAATCTCAAAGGTAAAACTACCAGATGTTTCATAGCCCAAGTCCAAAGCTTCTAGGTCAAAGAAAAAATATTGCAAGCCAACATAAAAAGCTTGATTTCTGCTCATTTCATTTTGCATCAGTTCATACAAATCTTCTCAGGTTTCTCCAAAATTGCCTCCTTCATAATTTCTTACAGCCCAGTAGCATTCCAGCACATTCATATCCCATAATTTGTTCAGCCATTCTCCAAATGATCAGCACTCCTTCATTCACCATTCTTTGCCACCGCAAAAAAAGTTGCTGTAAGTATCCTGTTCTTCTTTCTTTGGACTCACTTTGGACTGATGTAAAGTGAAGTAAACAGATTCAGGGGTACAATTTATGCTATAATAACATCATTGTAAAAACCAATAACTTTGAAAGACTTAAAAACTCTAGTTCATGCAGTGATCAATCATGATTCCCCAGGATTGAAGATTTAGAATGTTGATCTTCTCTTACCAGAGAGATAGTGGACTAGATGTATAATGAGATTTACATTTTAGCAGATGGCTAATGCAGGAATTTATTTTGCTGAACTACGTATATTTGTTGCAAGGACTTTGGTTTTTTTTTTCTCTTCCCTTTTCTGGAAGGTGGAATGTATAGATGCTTGTTAATTGAAAATAATTTTAACTTAAAAAAAAAGAAAAAGGAGGAAAAAAGTCCTGAGATTTAGTGGTTAATAGCGACTGGGTTCTGGATTGGGTGACAAATTTGTGTAGAATGAACCTTAAAGAAAAAGTTGCTGAGTGATGGTGGTAGAGGAAGAGTCTGGAAGTAGCTTTGGGGAGCTAGGAGTATTCTTCTTCCTACTCTAGGACCAGCCAGGGGAGAGAAACAGAAAATACAGTTGATACTAGAAGGGAAGGCTTATGCAATATGATTCACTGGAACAAGGGAGCCAAAAGGGGAAAAGAGTGTGAGAGGAAGAGATCTAATATGGATAGAAGTTTGTGCATTATAGAGCAGGACTGGCAATAACTGAAGGGGCAGGCAAATGTGAAATGGAGCATCAGGGTAAAGGGTTGTGGTAGATGGGAGATTGGGAAGCAGAGATTGGAGAGGGACTTGGTCTTCGGTAGCTTGGGATTCAGTACCTTAGGGATAAGGAAAGTAAAAAGGGGTGAGGGTTTGTTATCTATTGGGGAATCACTGCAGACAAAGTATGGATGGGAGGAGCTCTACTGTTGAAGGCAGTCTATAGGTTTGTGCCAGAGTCAACTTCATTGGCTTACTAAAGCAGATTATTAAATTTTCATTGTTAACATTTATACCTTGGAAATCAGCAAATGCTATGAATCAGGGCTTGCTTCATTGTTTTGTTCGTTGTCTAGACTGAAAAAAGTGACGGAGAAAATGTTAATAAGTGAGCTTTATCAGCATGCCCCTGGAAGGTGATTGGAATGTTCAATCCCTTCTAATGTCTAGTCTCACCTCACAGTCTTTCTTCCCAGTTTCATGTCACATTCTTCTGGTCTCAGTGCCTAAGGTATGAGGCCTGGTGGTGTGGACCCTGGATGGGTGAGAAGGGGTGCATAGTAGGCAAGGGCAGCAGTAGGAGTCAAGGCTGGGCAGCCCAGGGACGTGGACCTTATCTTCTCCCTATAGCATCTATTCTACTGTCTGCCTTAAATTTAAAGCCCCCATATTCTGCTCCCACCTCATGGAAAACATTTTGCAAGTCTTAATATACTACATAAATATGAATTGTTTTTATTTATTAATACACTTGTCTCCTAAACCTAGATAAAACAGAGTGATAGAGTAGCAAGAATATGCATTTGGAGTTAAAAGATCTGGGTTCGAATCATAAGTCTGCCACTTTCTCCTTGTTTGATTTTGGACAAGCTATTTAACTTCTTCACTTTAGTTTTCTTATCTGTAAGATGAAGGGCAGTATGCCAGATGATGTCTGACATCTGATTCTATGACTCGGTAACATAGACACATACCCTTGAATGGAGCTAGGCCAGTGCCTTTGCTGCTTTCCCTCCCTCCTCTACTGGCCCTTTCAATTTTCTACTTCTCTTTCCTTCCAAATTCTACTTCTTTTTAAAGTCCTGATCAAGACCGGTCACTTCTAGGACACCTTCATGAACATCCCCTGCTCACCTAGGATTCTCCCCTCAGGGAGTGCCTAAGGCTCTTTCTAGGTCAAGGTTAGTCTTGGCACTTTGAAAATCTCATCGGATCCTAGATCTAAACCTGGAGGGGTCCTCAGAGATCATCTGCCCAGCTAGATTCACACATATCACCAGGGATTCAGACTCAAGGAAACATCAGTTTGGATTACATTCAGATTGAAGAATATCTGCCCTTCCAGTTTAATCATTGTGATCCATTTGGTCCATGCTAGTGGAGTATTTTTGGTCAAGTTATAACTCAAAAGTATAGATATCCCTGATTCTTGTTTCAGTTCAAGTTGTTTCACATTAGGCATCTAGTGTGGCACTGTGTTGTAGGGGAAAGCATCTGGTCTTGGGGCTGGAGAACTAGGTTGTAATTCTTCCTCTGGTGCATATTAGTTGTGTGACTTCTCTGAGCCTCACTTTCCTCATCTGCTAAATGGGGATAATAATCACATTTATTTCACAGATTCTCCATGAGGACCATGTGATATGTTTTTAAAGACTTTGTAAACATTAAAGCACCATACATATGCTCACTGTCATCTTCATCATCATTGTGCATGCAGCTGAAAGAATGCTGCATTTGTAGGCAGAGTGACGAGATCAGATGCTGGCTCTGTCATGTATTACCAATGTGACCTTGAATAAATTACCTAACTTCTCTGGGCTTTGATTTCCTCATCTTCAAAATGAGGGAGGTGGGCTCTCAGGTCTCTTGCAGCTCAAAATCTATAATCTTATTATCTGTGAAATGGGGATAACAATACAGGCATTACCTAACTCAAAAGGTTGTTGTAAAAATGACTTGGGTTGAAAACAACAACAACAACAACAACAACTCTAACTACATTTGGGAGAAAAGGGACTGGGGTGGGGGGGTGAGGGGATGAGGGTTGAGGAGGGCCTTAATAGCCTTAATATCAGTAGTTGGTCTGTGGTTCAGTAAATCAGTGAAATATTTTTGTTGTTGTTTAGTCACTTCAGTTGTGTTGGACTCTTCATGACCCCATTTGGGATTTTCTTGGCGAAGATACTGGAATGGTTTGCCATTTCCTTTTCCAACTCATTTTACAGAGGAGAAAACTGAGGCAAACAGGGTTAAGTGACTTGCCCGGGGTCACACAGCTAGTAAGTGTCTGAGGCCATATTTGACTAAGAAAGATGAATCTTCCTGATTCCAGGCTTGGCACTCTGTCCGCTGTGTCACCTAGCTGCTGTAGTTGGTCTGGGGTTCAAACAGCAAATCAGTGCAATGTTAGTATACTTTAAATTTTTTTGTTTAGTGAGATTTACTTTGAAATATAAAGTTGAACATAGAGAGGCAAGGAGGTGCTTTGGAAAGAGCACTGGGTTTGAAGCCAGGAGATCTGGGATCAACTCCCACTTACGTTTACTTCTCATGTTTCCTTAGGCAAGACATTGAAACTTTCTGGGACTCAGTTTCTTTATCTGTTAAGTGAAGGGTTTGAGTTAGATGACTTCTAAGGCCAGAACAAAATCAATTATCCTGTTATTCCATAGCAGTTTGTAAATGATTACTAGGACCATAAAACTTTTGTTTCAACACTAGGACCCAGGGGCATCTCCTGGGCTCATCTAGTGCATCCCTCTACACTTGCATGGGTAGAATTCAGTGGGCAGACGTGAGAAGACAAAGCAATCCAGGTATAGGGAATAGTGTGAGCAAACATTTTCAGTGGGAAAATTATGAGATATGATCAGGAAAACATCAACTAGACAGATTTGACTGGAATGCAAAGTGAAGGGGAATAGAGTGAGAAAATAAATTTATCAATAAGCATTTATTAAGTGTCTCCTATGTAGGCAGCTAGGTGGCGCAGTAGACAGAGCTCTGGGCCTAGAGTCAGGAAGACTCCTGAGTTCAAACCTGTCCTCAGACACTTACTAGCTGTGTGACCCTGGGCAAGTCACTTAACCCTATTTGCCTCAGTTTCCTCAAATATAAAATGAGCTGGAGAAGGAAATGGCAAAACACTCCCATGTCTTTGCCAAGAAAACCCCAAACGGGGTCACAGAGAGTTGGACACAACTGAAAAATATGTACTAGGTACCATGCTAGGTGATTGGAATGAGGACAAAAATTAAACAGTATTTATCCTTAAGGAGCTTACATTTTGCTGAGGGGAACAACATACACAGACAAGTTGGTACAGAATATATACAAAGCCATTGTGGGGGTAGGGGAGGAGAAGGAACCAGTAGTTAGTGAAGTGAAGAAGCATAGGAGGGAGGTTTTAAAAGGCAGAGGTGAGGAGGCCTGGGTAATAATAGCCAGTGCAAAGGTCTGGAGACTGGAGATGAATTGTGGGGAGAATGGAGAGTCTTTGGAGCCAAATTGTGGAGGGCTCTAAAGGCCAAACAGAAGAGTTTGTAGTTTATCCTGGAGGCAGTGGAGAGCTACTTCTTGAGCAGGGGAATGACATGATCATACCTTGGATTTTGGTTGCATAGGTTGGAGCTCAACTAATTTATATAAACATTTGTTATTTGTAGGGCATTTATTGTTCATAAATGGTCACAAGTTGTGGTTTTTATCAAACATCTTGCATACATGTTTATATTATGTTAAAGAATCTTTGATACTTTGAAAGATGCTTTGTTAACCTGGATCTTAGACAGCAGCCCACGTTAGTTTGTTTTGGGGCCCAGACTCAAACTATAGACCTATCAGAGTCTGTGTTTTACTGACTTTGTCTTTGAGAATTGAGGGTCACCTCCTCCCATGTGGAGGCATGAAAGAATAAAATAATCTATTTTTTTAGATATACATATATCTATAGCTATACATACATACATGTACATGTACATATATGTACATATATGTATATAGGCATATATACATATACACATATATACATATGTAAATAACAATCTATTAGTGAATAGTATGTGTTAATGGAAATCAATATACAAAAATTATGTGCTCCTTCATTCAATAAACACTTATCAAGCATTGACTGTGTAAGTCCCTATGTTAGAGGCTATGGCGATATAGAGATAATAATATAGCAACTAACACTTACATAACTTTTGTGATGTGTTTTTTCCTCCTAGTAACCCCCAGAGAAAGGCAATACAATGATTATTTTACTCCATTTTATTAATAATAATAATAGTAAAAGCTAGCATCTCTATACTCTAAAGCTTGCAAAGTGCTTTACAAAACACGATTTCATGTGATCCTCACAACCACTCTGGGAGATAGGTGCTGTAATTATTCTCATTTTACAGATGAGGAAACTGAAAGAGGTTAAGTGACTTGCATAGGTTCACACAATCTCAGGCAGGATTTGAACTCAGGTCTTCCTGACTCTATAAGAACTTTATCCAGTTATACTAAGAAGATCAGAAAATCAATAAATAGAGGTAAAATGACTTTCCCAGGGTCATACATTTAACTGCCCTTAAATCCTTGTCTCTCCAGACTCCAAGTCCAGAGCTCTTACCACTACATTACATTGGATCACAAAATCTCAAGAATAATACATGATTTTACCTTGTCCTTGCTCCTCAGATAGTTTAGAGAGGGACTGATTTTACAGGACTTTGAATTCTAGAATGAGGAGATGGTACTTAATTCTGTGGCTAAATTTTCATTTTAAATTCTAAATTATTATTCTATTATTCTAAATACCTAATTATTCTCTGCCTCTTTTTTTTTTAAACTCCCAAGTTTCCATCCTGATCTTCCCCCTCCTCCCCCACTGTAGACTCTGCCTCACCTTTCCCACAGATGAAATTTCCCGTGGATCTTTGTGCTTGGGGACCAAGCAGAGAAATTCCATGACTACGAAAGAAGGAAGGAATGGGAATAGAATAAGAGGAACCAGGTACTGGATGGGACAGATCAATGAATGGATCCAGAGATCAGGATAAAACCAGTCTTATCTAAGCTTTGTACTTTCCCCAGCAAGTATAGCAATGTTTTGCTCGTAGTAGGAGTATAAGAAATGCTTGTTCAGGGAATTAATGAAAAGAAGGCAGCCTACCCTCCTGAGAAAGGTAGGCACTCTAGCTCTGTCCATCATTCTTGACTCTTGCTACTTTCAGTGAAAATACAAAGCAGCTAATTATTATGATTATTTTTGTCTGGGGAGGGAAGTGTCCTTCACACTAGTAAAAGATTCAAATCATTCTCCTTGCTTTCCTGAGCTCCCAATGATGGCTGAGTGGGGAAAGCTGGGACTAGGAGCCTGCTAGAGAGATATTCCAGTCTTAACCTGGGGTCCATGACCTTGTTTTAAAAAATATTTTGATAATTGATTTCTTTTGTAATGTGGCTGTGACACAGTGGATAGAATGCTGGGCCTGGACTCAGGAAGACTTGAGTTCTAGTTGGGTCTCAGGCACTTCCTAGCTCTGCCACCTTGGGCAAGTCCCTTGGCTTCTTTGACTCAGTTTCCTCAACTATAAAATGGGGATAATAATAGCACCTTCCTTGAAGGGTTGTGAGGATCACATGAGATATTTGTAAAGCACTTTGCTAGGTATTATTTATCCCATACATTTTATTTCATGCCTTAAATATATATATATATATATACACACACATTTTTTTTTTTTTGAGAAAGGATTCATGGACTTTAACAGACTGCCAAAGGACAAAACCTGCCTTAGGGCAAGACATTTTACTTCTCTAAGAGTCATTTCCCTCTCCTGTAAAATGTGGATATGTTCTAACCCACTTCACAGGATCAAATTTTAAAACAGATGTAAAAGCACTGTATAAATAAACATAAAGTATTATTTGTATTTAGAAATACTAGTAATTTTTTTACAAAAAAATCGATGTATATAATCAGTTCAGGGATCTCTCATCTATGACAAACTGAGACAGTGTGTAGTTGGGAAGTATGGGAAGCAGCAATGAAGCGCTGGATGGTCCAAGGGCTATTTTCCCTTTTTGGAGAAGCTAGGTCCCCGACGAACAAAACAGTATGTGGATCTCCACCCCCATTCCCCATCCAGGGTTGGAGGTGATTCACGATTAAAAGAGTATGTATGTAAAGGCTGGGGAGGGGATAGGGGTGGCTGTGCGGTAAGGTGACTACTCGAATGAGCTATGGCCTCTGGTTTGTGGGAACCAGGAGCAAATAAGACACTCAGCTGTTCCCCCAGATGCAGCCAGCAGCGCTATCCGCAGGGAGAAGGGGGTATACCTCTTCAGCTCCCAGCTCAGCGCTCACTACAGGCCGTGCCAGGGTGGGGGATGGAGAATGGGGGAGCGGTAAGGGTTGGGGAATGGGAGGAGGGAGGATGAGAAGAAGGGAGGGGGATTTCTTCCTCAAGCTGTTTCCGGTTTTGCTGCCATATTCCGCTAGAGGGTTTGGGTTTTTTTTTTCCCCCTCTCTCTAGGGAGGGAAGAAAGAGGAGGGGAAGGAAAGGAGGAGGTGGAGAAGGCGACGGCGAAGAGGCTATGAGACATTCATCAGACCAGGACAGGGTAGACTGGGTTTCTAGTCTCGAGGCAGGACTGGCTTGACCTCCTTTTGGTTCCATCTCAATCTCCTCGCATCCTTTTCCCTTTTCGTAGGTAGTGGGGGTGGGCACCAGCCGGCTTTCTCTCCCTTTCTCTTCCCTGCTGGGGCAGGCCTCCCGACCCTCGACCTGAATCTGCCCGGAGGAGAGCGGAGCTGCCTACACCGCCAAGCTTGCACTGCGCTCAGGACTCATAGCCCTTCGCCAGCAGCCACAGCTAAGGGGTGGGAGGGTACACCGCGCCCACCGCTTAGATCCTCGTCCTTCGAGCCCTCATCCCCTCCCCACACCCCTTAATTCTCTATCCTCGTCCCCCTATTTCTAGCACGCTTTCACGAGCTCTACACGCCACCCGCGCCCCTCCATCCTTGGCTCTTTGCTGTACCCTCCGGAGCCCAGATCCCCGCCCCTCACCCTCGTAGCCCCAATCCCTACTCCTTCGTTCCTGGCACCCTGATCCCTATCCCAGACTCCCGTAGCCCAGATCCCTATCTCCCCAACTACCCCTTCTCAGTCCATCTCCTCTCTACCAGGAGCACCTAGAATTTCCTTCTTCCTCTACCTCCTCTTTCCTTCTCTCCCTTCCCCTCCATTCTTCTTTCTCCTCTTTCTCCTCCTTCCCTCCCTCCCTCTTCTTCCCCTCCTTCTTTCTCCTCCCTTTCTCCCTCCCCTCCCTCCCTCGTCCGCCTTTCCTCGTCCTCTCTCCGACCGATAATTCATTCTCCCCACCGGAGCCAGCCAGTCTGGGTGTCGCGGGAGGATTGGGAGTGAGGAGGCAGAGGAAGAGGAAGAGGTCCACTGTCTTTCTTGGGGAGAGAAGGTAAGAGATTCCCCCTCCCCGCCTCCTTCTTTTCTCCCTCACCCTAGGCGCGCTGTCTAGGGTATGGAGGGGGAGGGGGAAAGGGGGAGGGAGAATGTTGAGGCGTGTGTGTGTGTGTGTGTGTGTGTGTGTGTGTGTGTGTGTGTGTGTG